>NC_057361.1:80665362-80975174 GCF_016509475.1 Prionailurus bengalensis | reverse complement strand
ATGTTTCATGATGACAATTTAACACATTCAAAGACTAGCTATTACTCTATTCATCCATATGCTATTATTTTGGGTAGAGATCTTTGATTTTGCACCAGAATTATAAATCACTTTTCATTTTTAGAACATTTTACAAGATTTTTTCCTCAGCCTTGTCATACTCTGTTTTTGCTCCCTAATTTTTTTAATGTCCTCATGAATCCATCAATTTTTTTTATAAGTATGGCCTCTCTTTCATGATTCTTTTTTTTTTTTTACTGTTTTCATTTTTTGAGAGAGAGAGCATGAGTGGGGGAAGGGCAGAGAGGAAGGGGGCAGAGGATCTGAAGTGAACTTTGTGCTGAGAGAAGCGAGCCCAACATGCCTTAAAACTCAGGAATCATGAGATCATGACCTGAGCTGAAGCCAGGCTCTCAACAGATTGACCCACCTAGGCACGTGTCTTTGATAATTCTTTGTATAAAACTTTCCTGATTCTGTTTTTTTTTAAATCTTTATTTTTAGCTTCCATCTGTCACTTTCTTTACCACGTTCGTTTTCCTTTCTTATACATCTCTTTCTATATCTTTGACCTGAGTCAAATTCTGTGTTACTTCTCTCCTTTGGAGTGCTATTTCCTCTCCTATCTATTTTTTGCACACAGGCAGGTTCCATGTACAGATGGTCCCCAACTTATGATGATGCAAAAGAAATATGAATTCAGTAGAAATCAGACTTTGAATTTTGAATTTTTAACTTTTCCTGTGCTAGTGATATGTGGTAGTCCTCTCTTGTGATGCTGGGCAGAGGCAGTGAACCACAGCTTCCAGTCACCCATGTGTTCATGAAGGTAAATGACCAATACAGTTAATAATCATTCTGGACCCATAAAACCATTCTGTTTTCCACTTTCAGTACAGTATTCAATAAATTACATGAGATATTTAACATTTTATTATAAAATAGGCTTTGTGTTGATTTTGCCCAACTGTAGGCTAATGTAAGTGTTCTGAGAACACTTAAGGTAAGCTAGGCTAAGCTATGATATTTGGTAGGTTAGGCATATTAAATGCATTTTGACTTACAAAACTTTCATCTTATGTTGGCTTTACCAGGATGGAACACCATTGCAAGTCGTGGAAGATCTGTACAGTGAGGTCTATTTTTCTCTTTCATTTGGTGTTCCTTTCTGCCTCTCCCCAGCCCCACACATATAAATTTCTTCATGTGATTTCTTCTTTTTCTATTTATGTAACTTTAGTCTCTTATAAAGCAATGGAAACCCATCACATTTCCTCATATGTTCTGCTTGTTCATCTCTAGTCATTGTGTTTTCTTGCCTTTGCTTATCCCATTGTTCTTATTCCTCTCTTCATTTCTTGCGTAAGTTCCCTTTTTTAGCCTGAATTCACTGGCTGTTCAGTGTCAATTTATCTTTCATTCCAAACTCTTGCAATAGATTCAACTTGTAAAACCACTTGATATATGATAATAGAATCATAACAAACCAATGGAATAAGAAATACAGTATTTTGCAATGTTTAGAAAACTTGCTAAATATTTGGGGGAAAAAAAGCATCACCATCACATCATGCACTAAAATAAACTCTAGATTAAACCATTATCTAAATAGAAAAAAATGAAATAATAAATGGCTAGAATAAAATATAAATATTTAACTGATAACTAGATGGGTAAGAACTTCTAAGCCATAAAAGCAATGAAGAAATTGCCAAGTAAAAGTTCAATATATTTATGTATATATTGCATTTTCTATACAACAAAAAGCATAAAAACAATATTACAGTCAGAAAACAACTTAAAAAATATTTCCAATAAATGTGGCCAAAAGTAATGTTTCTGGTATAGTTAATTAACAAGAATGTCGCAAGAATGACACTGTATTAGCAAAACGTGTAAACAAGACAGTCCACAAGAAAGTTAACATCAAGTATAGTAATTAAAGAAATGCAACTTCATGTGATGCTAAGTGAAATAAGCCATACAGAGAAAGACAGATACCATATGGTCTCACTCTTATGTGGATCCTGAGAAACTTAACAGGAACCCATGGGGGAGGGGAAGGAAAAAAAAAAAAAGAGGTTAGAATGGGAGAGAGCCAAAGCATAAGAGACTGTTAAAAACTGAGAACAAACTGAGGGTTGATGGGGGGTGGGAGGGAGGAGAGGGTGGGTGATGGGTATTGAGGAGGGCACCTTTTGGGATGAGCACTGGGTGTTGTATGGAAACCAATTTGTCAATAAATTTCAGAAAAAAAAAATGCAACTTCAGTAATGTCTCTAATGTAGTACTATTATGGATAAAGTGAAATGAATATTTTCATATATTGGGGGGAGTGCAAGTATGTACACAAGTGTACAACATACATGAAGCCATAAAATATTCACATTTCAACTCTTTGAGAATGTATCCTAAGAAAAATCAAACTATATAGACTAGACAAAAAAAAGCCCACAGCAGCATTATTTATTATACAAAGTTGGATACATAAATATCCACCAACAGGGACATGTTTACATACATCCCAAAATGGAATATAACACAGCTGTTAATAATCAAGTTTTCAAAGAACATTCACTTCCTGGGAAGATATTAATAAAATAAATTAAAAAATTCAGATATGCAACTACATGTACAAACTTATGCTAATTTTAAAAAGATATATATTATGCAAAGGAGTAAAGTGCATACATCAAAATGTTGATGATGGTAAGGTTATAGGTGATTTTAATTATAAAAATATTTTCCAAAAACTTTCAAAATTTCTTATGGCCATATTTTATTTCTAAAAGCAGAAAAATGATAGGCGTTATTTATGAAGGAAAATTTCCCTGTTTTCCCTTTGTGGACATGCTCCTGGGTAGTTTGCATTGCTTTAGAATTTTTAATTTTTTATTAAAAAATTGGAAGTATTTTTCCCATTCTCTTAGCTCTAATTTGGCCCCCAAATTTCTTAAAGGACACTTGCCCTTTTTTCTAATATGTTCTCTAAAATCCAATTTCTTTACTGATCTGAAGATCATATTTGACTAACGATCTGAATTACTGCAAGTGTTATCTCTTGGAAATATTCCAATTAAAATATTAATTGAGACATTCACCACCAAATTTCTACATAACTTCTTTGTGAAGTGAATTAATAAAACAAATTTCCTTTGAAGATATTCTCTTTTTGTCCTCCTTTATCCTTTTTAAAGTCTCTCCTCCCTTCTTCCTTGCCTCTCTTCTTCTTCTCTACCCTTCTCTTTCTCTGATTTCTCTTTCCCTCCTCCACCTTTCCTGGTTGTCCCTTTTCCTTGCTTCTGCTCTGACAAACTATATCTACTTTCTTTGCTTACTCTTCTGTATTTATCTTTGTTCTGTGCCTGTATAATTTCTTCCTGTATGAATTATTTTGATTTTATAGTCAATTCTCTGTACCCTACTTATCTATTGGTCCTTTACAATGATGTCCTGGACACACTGAAGTGCTTATAGACTGGCATAATCTTTCTACTATTAACAAAACTCTTTTTTGTAACTTGATCAGCACTGGCCTTTGGAGTTTGACCGTTATGTTGCTGATACATGTTCATTTTACTTTGCATTATAACCCTTAGACCCTCTTGTGATTTCATTTTACATTGGTGTCTTTTATTCTTCTTTCCTTGTGAATCTCATTACATTTATGAATGCTTTATTGAATCTTATTTCATTGATTTCTGCCCATTTAAAAATTTTATCCTTCTGGAGCTCTATTTTTATACCTATCCTGCATTGTGCAGGAACACCTGCAGATTTTATTAGGCATTCTCTACCTTCTACTCTCTAAGTAGTAAATGAAAATATTGAATTGTATTGAAGTTAGAGTGGACCCCTAAGGGACCTACTTGACACCCTCATCCAATGCAGTATTGAACTGTTACTAACAACTTTTTGTGCTCAATTTGTTTTAATTAGTTCTATATCTAAACTATTCGTCTTATGACACTTCCATTTAATTCATCCTTTTAAAAATTTTTGCTAGCTCAAGTTTCCACCAGCTTTCTCTTTTTTAATGTGCTAAACGTATCCACTTAAAGGAAGGATTGTATGGTAGTTTCACATGATTTGTTTTTGAAAACTCATCCTACCTATTACTTGTTTCTTTATTTCTGTTAGGTTTAAATTGATCATTGTCAACAGCTTCACATACTGTGTTAGCTGTTCATTGCAATGATTCCACAGTCAATTCACTGATTTATTGCCTTCTAGAGTCATGTTACTCCCTCCACACAGCTCTCTCACACTTTCTGAAGGTTCTGGTTATTCAACAGGCTACCAAAATAGTTGTCTCTTTATCTTTACAATTTATCTTACATCACTTTTGGTTTCAAAGGATCATCTCTTGGCCCATAATATACATTAGGACCATAAAGTATCTTGTTTTCTTCCTAGTGAATATTCAACTCTAAAACATCCCATTTATGTATTTCTTTAATAGAGTTAGTCCTTTGCATTTGCTTTATATTTGTTTCTTAAGACCAGATACTTGTTTTGGAGGCATATTTATAATTCCTATTCCACCCTCCCCACACATGCATACAGACACAAAAAGCCCTTAGAATTATTTATACCATGCAGAAGGATTTTTTTTAAGACAGGGTGTAAGCAGGGGAGGGGCAGAGGTAGAAGGAGAGAGAAAACCTCAAGTGGGCTCCATGCCCCGTGAAGAGCCCAATGCAGGCCAAATCTCATCCATGAAATCATGACCTGAGCTGAAATCAAGAGTCAGAGGCTCAGCTGACTGAGCCACCCAGACACCCCCAGAAGGATTTTTTATAACCTATGCATGGCAAAGACATTTATAGCTATAATGCAAATTGAAGAAGCCACAGAAGAAAATATTGATAATATTTATTTCTTAAAAAATAAAAAAAAATTCATGGCAGGAAGTGGTGGGGCTAGTGGGTGGCATAGGGTGGCAGGCTTGGGAGCTTCCTCTAGCAGCCAGCCAGGTGATTGCTTCTGTTGTGGAGCTGCTCAGGCTCAGGCTAGGCCCCATGGACACCCCTGAGGAGCTGCTGCTGCTGGTTATCTACACTGGAAAATAATCCAATTGATACCTGTGCTGGAAATCAGATTTTATTTACTTCTATTTATCCAACGCTTTTCCAGCAACTACCAAGAGAACCGATGGAATGGAGAAGGTCTTACAGCCCAGACACCAAAGATGATTCATCTAGAATCTAACTTTCTTTAATTCAAAGAAGAACTTCTATGCAAAGAAGGAAACAAAGCCCTGCTTACTTTCCCCTTTCTTCGTATTTATTGGATGGAATGCTGTGATACTGGAGTGTACAAATCTATAGTAAAAAATGACCTTACCAAGTGACAGCATGTTCTGAAAGGTTATATCTCTGTGGAACAGCTAATAGTGTGGTTGAAAATGATGCCAAGAAAAAACAAACAAAACCAACATTCTTCCTTGAATCTGTTGTGGAGAAAATAAGAAATGATTTTTGTAATAAGCAGAATGACAGGTGTGTTGTCATCTCTGGCCCCTTGTAGGATTCTTTGTGGAACTCAGGAATCCTGGAATGCCTTCCTTACCAAATTCAGGATATTGCTTATGTCTTTTACCAAAAACCTGAGCAAGTTTGAGTTTCAAACATTTCACACATGTAGTAAGAGAAGGCCTGCTATGTATAAGATTAATATGAAGTGTACATAAATTTGGAGAATGAAATGTAGAATCTGTCAACCAATCATCATAGTTTTTTTTTCCAATATCTTCTGAAAATCAGATGGAGAGATTTTCAGCTTCTTGCCCTTAATACTTGTTAGCAATCTTTGTTTATTTTATTTACTCAATGTAATGTACTTTTATTATATATACTTTTATTATATATGCAGGCACTATATATATGTAGGTTGTATATATAACATATATGATACATAGTATTATAATTTTATTTAATTAAATAATTATAAAGAAATAAAGAATCTGTATCCAGTGGCATAAGTTGGTATCCAGATTCTTCAATATTTTGTTATATAACATTTTCTCTAGTTTATATCTATTGCCTCCTGTGAGGATTGAAAGCCTTGAGGTCAGGGATGTAAAGTACTTGCCTGTGTTATATCCATGAAAGAAGGATACTCTGTGACTTGATTGAGAGACAGTGTGCACAAATACTGCAAATGTTGCCAGTCTAGTTCCAGTTTTGGAATGGGTTCCAGTAAAAACTCAGAACCTATCATATTTCTCATGTATTCGATAAAATCAGCCTATGGAAGAGAAGAAACCCCAGCTGGCAGTGTAATTGCTGTTTCAAAGCCCTGGAAATTATAAGGGAAAAAAGTTAAATTTTCTTAAATATGTCTTTGAAGTGCTAACTTGAAATCTGTAATTTAAAAAAAGTAATTTTATTGATGAAACAAAAAAATCATTGCAAAAACACTAAAAAAATTAAAAGATAGATGACAAATTCAAGAATTTACTTGCAATTTATATCCATGATGGGTTACTCTTTCTAATATAAAAAGAGTTTCTAAAATTGGAATAGAAAATATCAAACAAATCAATTGAAAAATATGAAAAGGATATGGGTAGAAATTTCATTGAAACGGCTCTTAAACATAGGAAAAGATACCAAATCTCATTCATAATTAAAGAATTTCAATGAGTTACCTTTTTCAACTCTTTGATAACATTCTATTAGTATGCCTATGGAGAAAAAGACAATCTTACTTTAATTTCTAGAATGTAATTGATTCAATACTGATGGAAGACAATCCATCAAAATCACAATGTATATATTCTTTAACCTAACAATACATTTTTAATGAATTTATTCTAAAAATATACTATAACATTTGTAAAATGGCACATATACTATATTAGCCATTGCAACAGTGTTTGTAATAGTAAATGATTTGACAAAACCTAAATTTCCATTGCTAAAGGCCTAGTTAAACCAAATATGGTACATTAACACAATGAAATACCATGAAACATTGTTTAAACCACTTGATTGAGGTGTGATGAACATACAGAAAGCTGTATATATTTAATGTATACAACTAGTGAGTTTGGAGATAAGCATACACTCATGAAATCATCACCACAATCTATACCATAAACGTGTTCATATCCTCCAAAAATTTCCTCCTACCCCTATTTATTTATTTATTTGAGAATTTTTTTTCAGAGCAGTTTTAGGAAATTAAGAGAAAATTACACAGATTTCTCATATACCACTGTCTCTACACATGCATAGCCTCCCTCATTATCAACATCTGTAATCAGAGTGATGTATCTGTTACAATTGATTAACCTACATTGAAACATCATAATCACTCAGAGTCCATAGTTTACATTACAGTTCACTCTTGGTGTTGTATGTTTTGTGGGCTTGAACAAATGTATAATGACATGCATCTGTCATAGTATCACAGAGTATTTTCACTGTGCTAGGACTCCTTTGTGTTCCACTTATTCCCCCACCCTTGTTCTCTACAACCCCTAGTTTCACTGATCTCTTTACTCTTTTCATAGTTTTGCCCTTTATAGAATATCATTAATTGGAATCATTTAGTAGGTAGCTTTCTTTTTAGATTGGCTTCTTTCACTTAGTAATATGAATTAAGGGTCCCCCATGTCTTTTCAAGGCTTGATTGTTCATTTATTTTTAGCATTGAATAATATTCCATTGTCGAGATGTGACAGAATTTATTTATCCCTTCATCTATTGAAGGACATCTAAGCTGTTTCCAAATATTGGCAATTATGAATAAATCTGCTATAAACATTCATGTGCAGGGTTTTTTAGTCAAAAGTTTTCAACTCCTTAGAGTAAATACCAAAGGGAACAATTATTGTATTGTATTGTAAGAGTATGTTTAGTTTTGTAAGAAAAAGTGAAATTGTCTCAAGTGTCTGTGCCATTTTGCATTCCCACCAGCAGTGAATGAGAGTTCCTATTGCTTCACATTCTCACCATCATTTGTTGTCAATTTTCTGGTTGGACTATTTAATAGGTATATAGTGCTATTTTATTGCTTAAATTTGCATTTCCTTCATGACACATGATCTGAGCATCTTTTCATATGCTTATTTGTCATCTATATAACATGTTTGATGAGGTGTCTGTTAAGGCCTTTGGCCCACTTTTTAATTGGGTTGTTTTCTTCTTACTGTTGAATTTTAAGAATTCTTTGTATATTTTGGATTAATAGCTTTTTATCAGATGTGTTTCTTGCAAATATTTTCTCCAAGTCTGTGGCTTGTCTTCTCATTCTTTTGACATTGTCTTTTGCAAAGCAGGCATTTTTATATTTCTTTATTTTTGTAATAAGAACACTTAACATAAAGTCTACCCTTATAAGAAATTTTCAACTATACAATGCAGTATTATTAACTATTGTCTCTATTAGAGTAGATCTCTAGAACTTATTTATCTTATATAGCAAAATGTGTACCCTTTGCTATTACTCTTATTTCTCCCTTCTTTAAGCCCCCTCAACCATCATTCTACTTTCTGTTTCTATGAGTTGGAATATTTAAGATTTATTATGTAAGTGTAATCATGTAGTATTTGTCCTTCTGTGTCTGGCTTATTTCACTTAGCATAATGTGTCCCAGGTTCATCTGTTTTGTTGCAAATGTCATAGTTTACTTCTTTTTTTAATATGGAATAATAGTCCATTGTATGTATATACCACATTTTCCCCATCCATTCATCTGTCAGCGGACGTGTAAGTTGTTTTTACCCCTGACTAATTTAGATAATGCTGCAATGGACAGTGGAGTGCAAATATATATTTGAGATCCTGATTTCAATTACTTTGGACTATATACCCAAAAGTAAGATTATATGGTAGTTTTATTTTTAATTTTTGAGGAGCCACCCTATTGTTCCTTATAGTGGTTACATCAATTTACATTGTCACCAACAGTGTAGAAGGGTTTCCTTTTCTCTACATCATTGTCAACTCTTGTTACCTTTTTATTTTATATTATTCTATTTTGTATTTTATTTATTTTCTTTTTGATAATAGTCATTTTAATGAGTGTGAGGTGATATCTCATTGTGGTTTTGATTTGCATTTCCCTGATAATTAGTGATATTAAGAACCTTTTCATACACCTGTTTGCCATTTGTATGTCTTCTTGTGAGAAATATCCATTCAAGTACATTCATTGCCCATTTTTTGCCTTTTCATTTGTTGATAATTTTCTTTGTTGTGTAGGATTTATTTTGATGTAGCCCCACTTATTTATTTTTGCTTTTGTCACCTTTGCTTTTGGAGTCAGGTCTTAAAAATCATTTCCAAGACCAATGTCAAAGATCTTACAATCTATGTTTTCTAGGAGTTTTAGGTTCTTTTAAGTCTTTAATCCATTTTAGTTAATTTTTATGTATGGTGTAATAAATTGGCCTATTTTCATTCATTTCCATGAGGCAGTCCAGTTTTCCCAACACTATTTTTGGAGAGACTGTCCTGTCCCCATTATATATTCTTGGGTCTTTTGGCATAAATTAACTGACCATATATCTGTGGGTTTATTTCTGGCTCTCCATTCTGTTCCATTGATCTATATATCTGTTTTTTTAAGCTGATACCATATTTGTTTTGATTACTGTAGCTTTGTAATATAGTTTGAAATCAAAGAGCATGATGCCTTCAGCGTTTTCTTCTTTATCAAAATTGCTTTGGCTATTTGGGGACTTCTGTGGTTCCGTGCAAATTTTGGGATTTTTCTATTTCTGTGAAAATGACATTGAATTTTGATAAGAATTGCATTGCATCTGTAGATTGCTTTGGGTATTATGGCTATTTTAATATTAATTTTCCAGTCCATGAGCATAGAATATCTTTTTATCTGTTTGTGTCATCTTCAATTTCGTTCATCAGTGTCTTTATAGTTTTCAGTATACAAGTCCGTCATCACTTTGGTTAAATTTATTCCTAGGTATTTTATTATTTTTGATACAACTGTAAATTGAATTGCTTTCTTAATTTCTCTTTCTGATAATTTATTAGTATATAGAAATAAAATACATTTTTGTATACTGATAATATATCTTGCAACTTTACTGAATTCATTTATTAGTTCTAACAGTTTTTTGGTTGAGTCCTTAGGGTTTTCTATATATAATATTATGTCATCTGTAAATAGTGATATTTCTACTTCTTCTTTTTAAATTTGGTTTCCATTTATTTCTTTTTCTTGCTTAATTTCTCTGGCTAGGACTTCCAATACTATGTTGAGTAAAAGTAGTGACAGTGGGCATTCTTGTTTTCTTCCTGATCTTAGAGGAACATCTTTCAGCAAATCACCATTCTTTTTTTTTTCATGTAAGTAAATAGTTCCAAAATTTTGTCTCTTAAAGCTGCTTTTCTTGCATTCTATAGATTTTGGTATGTTGTTTTTTCATTTTTGTTTATCTCAAGATATTTTTTTGATTTTCCTTTTGATTTCCTTTTGATGCAACTCGTTTAAGAGTTTATCATTAAATTTCCTGTATTTGTGATTTTTTTTCTGTTTTTCTTCAGTTATTGACTTGAGTTTCATTCTATTGTGGCTGGAAAAGATACTTTGAATGATTTTACTGATTTAAAATTTGTTGACTTGTTTTGTGGCTTGATATGTAATTTATTCTGTAGAATATACTGTCTGTGCTTGAGAAAAATGTGTATACTGCTGCTCTCAGGTGGAATGTTACATATATGTTTATTAGGTCCATCATGTCTATAATGTTGTTCAAGCCTGAAGTTTCTTTATTGACTTTCTGTCTATATGATCTATTCATTATCAAAATGAATATTAAAGTATCCTACTACTACTGTATTTCTGTGTCTTTTTCCCTTCCATTCTTTCAATGTTTGCTTATGTTTTTAGGTGTTCTGATGTTGGATGCATATGGGTTTGCAATTGCTCTATCTTACTATTGAATTATTGAAAATTTTATCAATATGTAATGTCTTTCTTTGTCTCTTAACAATTTTCAACTTAGTGTCTATTTTGTCTGATATATGTATAGCTTTGACTGCTCTCTTTTGATAACCTTTTTTATGGTATGCCCTTTTCCATCTCTTCATTTCCAGTCTATGTATGTCCTTAAATCTCAAGTGAATTTCTTATAGGCAGCATATAGTTAAATACTAGTTTTTATACATTCAGCTACTCTATATCTTTTGTTTGGCAAGTTTAATCCTTTTACATTCAATGTAAATATTGATAGGTAAGGTTTACTACTGTAATTCTGTTCAATGCATTCTGCTTGTCTTGTATTTTGTTCTTCCCTCTCTTGCTGTCTTCTTTATTATTTGATAATATTTTTACAGTAGTGATATACTGTGATTCTTTTCCTTTTATCATTTTTATATTCACTATAGTTTTGCTTTCTGGTTACCATAACATGTAAATAATGCTTTTTGAAATTATAACAATCTATACCCTGATAAAACACAACTTCAATATAATACAAAAACTTCTTTTTCTTTTTATTTTGTAATAATTTATTTATTTTTTTAATTTACATCCAAATTAGTTAGCATATAGTGCAACAATGATTTCAGGAGTAGATTCCTTAATGCCCTTTACCCATTTAACCGATCCCCCCTCCCACAACCACTCCAGCAACCCTGTTTGTTCTCTATATTTAAAGGTCTCTTATGTTTTGTCCCCCTCCCTGTTTTTATATTATTTTTGCTTCCCTCCCCTTATATGTTCATCTGTTTTGTCTATTAAAGTCCTCATATGAGTGAAGTCATATGATATTTGTATTTCTTTGACTGACTAATTTTGCTTAACAAAATACCCTCTAGTTGCATCCACATAGCTGCAAATGGCAAGATTTCATTCTTTTTGATTGCCAAGTAATACTCCATTGTATATAGATACCATATCTTCTTTATCCACTCATCCATCGATGGACATTGAGCTCTTTCCTTAATTTGGCTATTGTCATAAACACTGAGGTGCATGTTCCCCTTCAAAACAGCACACCTGTACCCCTTGGATAAATACCTAGTAGTGCAATTGCTGGGTTTTAGGGTAGTTATATTTTTAATTTTTTGAGGAACCTCCATACTGTTTCCAGAGTGGCTGCACCAGCTTGCATCCCACCAGCAGTGCAAAAGAGATTCTCTTTCTCCGCATTCTCACCAATGTCTGTTTGTTGCCTGAGTTGTTAATGTTCAGGGAAATTGGTCTGTAGTTCTCCTTTTTAGTGGGGTCCTTGTGTGGTTTTGGAATCAAGATAATGCTGGCTTCCTAGAAAGAGTTTGGAAGCTTTGCTTCCATTTCTATTTTTTTTTTTTTTGAACAGCTTCAAGAGAATCAGTGTTAACTATTCTTTAAACGTTTGGTAGAATTCCCCTGGAAAGCCATCTGGCACTGGAATCTTGTTTTTTTTGGGAGATTTTTGATAACTAATTTGATTTTTTTACTGGTTTTGGATCTGTTCAAATTTTCTATTTCTTCCTGTTTCAGTTTTGGTAGTGTATATGTTTTAGGAATTTGTCCATTTCTTCCAGATTGATCATTTTATTGGATTATAATTACTCATAATATTCTCTTACTGTTTGTGTTTTTGCAGTATTGGTTGTGATCTCTCCTCTCTCATTCTTGATTTTATTCATTTGGGTCCTTTACTTTTTCTTTTTATCAAACGCTCTAGGGGGTTATTAATTTTGTTAATTCTTTCAAAGAACCAGCTTCTGGTTTCATTGATCTGTGCTACTGTTTTTGTTTCTGTTTTTGGTTTTGGTTTTGGTTTTGAAAGCATTGACGTCTGCTCAAATTTTTATTGTTTCCTGTCTTCTGCTATTTATGGGTTTTATTTGATGTTCTTTTTCCAGTTCTTTGAGGAGTAAGGTTAGGTTTTGTATCTGAGACCTTTCTTCCTTCTTTAGGAAGGCCTGGATTGCTATATATTTCCCTTTTATGACCACCTTTGATGCATCCCAAAGGTTTTAGGCTGTGGTGTTATCATTTTCATTGGCTTCCATGTATTTTTTCATTTCCTCTTTAATTTATTGGTTAACCCATTCATTCTTTAGTAAGATGTTCTTCAGTCTCCAAGGATTTGTTACCTTTCCACATTTTTTCTTGTGGTTGATTTTGAGTTTCATAGCGCTGTGGTCTGAAAATATGCAAGGTATGATCTTGATCTTTTTGTACTTGTTGAGGGGATGATTTGTGTCCCAGTATGTGATATATTCTGGAGAATGTTCTATGTACACTCAAGAATGCCTATTCTGCTGCTTTGGAATGAAATGTTCTGAATATATCTGTTAAGTCCATCTGATCCAGTGTGTTATTCAAAGCCATTGTTTCCTTTTTGATTTTCTGTTTAGATGATCTGTCCATTATTGTAAGTTGGCATTGAAGTCCCCTACTATTATGGTGTTAATATCAATGAGTTTATTGATTTTTGTGATTAATTGATTTAAATATTTGAGTTCTTCCACATTTGGAGCAGAAATGTTTACAATTGTTAGGTCTTCTTGGTGGATACACCCCTTAATTATGATATAATGCCCTTATTCATCTCATGTTACAGTCTTTATTTTAAATTCTGTATTGCCTGATATAAGTATGGCTACTCCTCCTTTCTTTTGGTGACCATTAGCATGATAGATGGCTCTCCATCCCCTTGCTTTCAAACCGAAGGTGCCTTTGGGTCTAAAATGAGTCTTTTGTAAACAGCATATAGATAGATCTTATTTTCTTTTCCTTTCTTTCTTTTTTTTTTTTCATTCTGTTACTGTATGTCTTTTGATTGGAGCATTGAGTCCATTGACGTTTAGAGTGAGTACTGAAAGATATGAATTTATTGCCATTATGTTGACTGTAGAGATGGAGTTTCTGGTGGTGTTCTCTGGTCCTTTCTAGTCTTTGTTGCTTTTGGTCTTTTTGTTTTTGTTTTTGTTTTTTCATCTTTTCACCCCTCAGAGAGTCCCCCTTAAATTTCTTGCAGGGCCGGTTTCGTGGTCATTAACTCCTTTAATTTTTGTTTGTCTGGGAAACTTTTTATCTCTCCTTCTATTTTGAATGACAGCCTTGCTGGATAAAGAATTCTTGGCTGCATATTTTTCTGATTCAGCACACTGAATATATCCTGTCACTCCTTTTGGGCCTGCCAAGTTTCTGTGGATAGGTCTGATGCAAACCTGTTCTGCCCTCCCATGTACGTTAGGGACTTTTTTCCCCTTGCTGCTTTCATGATTCTCTCCTTGCCTGAGTAGTTTGTGAATTTGACTATGATATGCCTTGTTGATAGCTGGTTTTGTTGAATATAATGTGGGTCCTCTGTGCTTCCTGGATTTTGATGTCTGTGTCTTTCCTCAGGTTAGGAAAGTTTTCTGCTATGAATTGCTCACGTAACACTTCTACCCCTATTTCTATCTCTTCCTCTTCTGGGACCCCTATGATTCTGATGTTCCTTTTTCATGAGTCACTGATTTGTCTAATTCTTAAATCGTGCTCATTTGCCTTAATCTCCCTCTTTTTTTCTGCTTCATTTTTCTCTGTAAGTTTGTCCTCTATATCGCTGATTCTTTGTTCTGCCTCATCTATCCTTGCCGCTGTTGCATCCACCCGTGATTGCAGCTCAGTTATAGCATTTTTAATTTCATTCTGGTTGTTTTTTACTTCTTTTATCTGTGCAGAAAGGTATTCTAATCTATTTTCAACTCCAGCTAGTATTCTTTTTATCGTGATTCTAAATTCTGGTTCAGACATCTTGCTTGTATCTGTGTTGGTTAAATCCCTGGCTGTGGTTTCTTCGTGTTCTAACTTTTGGGGTGAATTCCTTCATTTTGTCATTTTGAAGGGAGAAAAGGAATTAATGAGATAGAAAAATTAAAATTAAACAAAATTAAAATTAAAAAATTAAAAACACATACACACACACAAATGGTTGTAGATCCTAGATGTGTTTTAGTCTGGGGGTTGAAAGTGGTTTCACAGATTGGAGAAAAAAAAGGATGGGGGGGGAAGGAAATCGTTTGAGAATTTGAAAAAATGAATACATTGAAGTAGACTAGAATGAGATGATGGGAGTAAAATAGAATTTGAAAAAAAATTACACAAAAGTAAAGAATATAGTAGAAAAAAATAAACATATTTTTAATAAAAATAAAAAATAAATTTTTTATCTTTCTGTATTCAAGAAAAAGAAAAGAAATGAAAGAGAAAATAGAGAAAAAAAGGAAATCATTTGAAAGTTTGAAAAAGTGAATACACTATAGTAGATTAAAATAAAATGATGGAAGTAAAATAGAATTTGAAAAAAATTTACACAAAAATTTAAAAAGTATAGTAAAAAATTAAAGAAAAATATTTTTAACAAAAATTGAAAATAAAAGTGATTTTTTTTCTCTTTCTGTATTCAAGAAAAAGAAAAGAAATGAAAAAGAGAAGGAAAAAAGAAAGAAAATTGTATAGATGGATCTGCTAACAGATTGAAATAAGACTGAAATTACTTCATTTTCCTCTAGAAGTCAGACTATGAAGCGCTTTATAGTCCATAAACTAAGTAGTTGGTGAGACTTGTGTTCTTGAAGACAGAGTTTGGCCCAGTTGGGCGGGGCTCAGTGTAACAGCTCCATTCTCCACTAGATGGCACTGCTAGCCTACTGGGGTGGAGTGGTGTGGCTATTGTAGGTGCATCTGTGCATGCATGGGAGCAGTGAAAATGGTGTCACCCAGCTACCCAGTCTCTATTATCAGAACTCTGTTCTCCCCGATCAGCAATCGCACACCTGTCCTTTGTCTTCAGTTTTCATCCACTCCCCACTTTTTCACTGTCCATGACTAGGCCCCAGGCAGTACTTCTCTCCCGAGTTTTGTCTCAGATGTCTCTGTTTTCACTGGCCCCTTACTACTAAAGGACTGCGACTTTGACCTGTTGCACCCCTCTGAGGGAGGGTCTCACCGAGCAATGGCCAAATGAGCAATGGCTGAATGTCGGCTGCACCCAGGAATGCTTGCTGGACCCTGCTGCTGTCGGTGCCCCAAGACTGTGTCCAGGTGCCAACCTGCCTCAGAAAAAGTTCGCGAGATAGTGTAGCAGCAGCTTTTCAGGGATTATGGAAAATCTCAACATACATCTGGCACCAGGCTTCACTCTTAACAACTTTGGTCCAGCACGCGAATGTGGCCATTCTCTGGGATCTGCTTGGACCAGGTGGCTTCAACAGTCTCTACCAAATGTCCTTCCAGCAATGGAACTGCTTTTCCCCATGTGGCCCAAGAACCTCCCAGACCCCACTCTGCTCCTGGGGATTCGCCCTTCCCACCCAAGCACCACCAGGTACTGAGCTGTGGAGTCGCAGACTTTGTGCTCCCCCTTTTTACAGACTTAATGGAATTTAAACCCTCTCCTTTCTCCTTTCTCCTTTCTCCCTTTTTAGTTTAGTTCCTGCAGCTGTTTCCAATTTTCCACTTTCTCTCCAGCTGCTTTTGGGGAGGGGTGCTTTTCCCATATTCTCCCCCCACCCCCGTCTCCATCCTCTCTCTGCCCACAAAAGCACCTCCCTGCCCACTGCAGCTTCTCTCTCCCCCAGTTCACCTCTCTGCACTGCATACCTGCTGAATTCTGTGGTTCAGGTTGTTCAGATTGTTGTGTTAATCCTCCAATCAGTTTTCTAGGTGTGCTGGAAGGTTTAGTGTTGGTCTGGCTGTATTTCATGGACACACAAATAACTTCCATGCTGTTCCACCATCTTCCAGCATCGATTCTTTATAAAAACTTTCAACAAAGTAGGGATAGATGGAACATACATAAATATCAAAAAGGTCATATATGAAAGGCCCAAAGCTAATATCCTCAATGGGATAAAACTGAAATCCTTTCCCTAAGGTCAGGAACATAACAAGGATGTACACTCTCACCATTACTATTTAAGTACTGGAAGTCTTAGCCTCAGCAATGAGACAACAAAAAGAAATAAAAGTCATCCAAATTATCAAGAAAGAAGTCAAACTCACTATTTGCAGATGAAATGATAATCTATATAGAAAACCTGAAAGAATCCACCAAAAAATTCTAGAACTAATACATGAATTCAACAAATTTGCAGGATATAAAATAAATTTACAGAAATCTGTTGCATTTTTATACACCAATAATGAAGCAGCAGAAAAATAATGGTATTGATCCCATTTACAATTGCACCAAAACAATTAGATATCTGGGGGAAAAAAACCTAACCAAAGAGGTAAAATATATGTACTCTGAAAACTTATGAAAAACCTATGAGAGAAATTGAAGATGACACAAAGAAATAGAAAAACATTCCATGCTCATGGAATGGAAGAAAAAACATTGTTAAAATGACTATACTACCCAAAGCAATCTACACATTCAATGCAATCCCTATCAAAATGACACCAGTATTTTTCATAGAGCTAGAACAAACAACACTAAAATTTGTATGGAATCACAGAAGACCCCAAATAGCCAAATAATCCTTAAAAAGAAAAACAAAGCTGGAAACATCATTATTCCAGAATTTAAGCTATATTATAAAGCTGTGGTCATCAAGACAGTGTGGTACTGCCACTGAATATATATATATATATATATATATGTCAATAGCTCACATTTTCTTTACCCATTCATTTACTAATGGACACTTGGGCTGCTTCCACAGTTATGCTATTGTAAATAATGCTTCAATAAACAGGGATGCATGTATCTCTTTGAGTTGGTGTTTTTGTATTCTTTGGGTAAATATCTAGTAGTGCAATTACTGGATGGTATGGTAGTTCTATTTTTAATTATTTGAGGTATCTCCATACTGGTTTTCACAGTAGCTGCTATAGTTTGTGTTATCACTAACAGTGCAAGAGGTCATTTTTCACCACATCCTTGTCAACACTTTCTGTTTCTTGTATTTTTTTTTTATTTTAGACATTTTGACAGTTGTAAGGAGATATCTCATTGTAGTTTTGGTTTGCATTTCCTTGGTGATGTTGAGCATCTTTTCAGGTATCTGTTAGAGATCTGGATGTCCTCTTTGAAAAACATTTATTCATGTCTTCTGCCCATTTTTATATTGGACTATTTGTTTTTTAGGTGTTGAATTATATAAGTTCTTTATATTTGTTGATTGTTCCCTTCATGGTATAGAAGCTTTTTATTTTGATGTAATCCAAATGGTTTAGTTTTGCTTTTTTTCCCCCTTGTCTCAGGAGACATATATAGAAAAATGTTGCCATGGCTTGTCAGAGAAATTACTGCCTATGTTCTCTTTAAAGATTTTTATGGTTTCAGGTCTCACATTTAGGTCTTTATTCTATTTTGAGTTTATTTTTGTGTATGGTGAAGAAAGTGGTCTAGTTCCATTCTTTTTCATGTTTCTGTCCAGTTTTCCCAACAGGGGAAATAGAAGCAAAAATGAACTATTGGCACCCAACAACATTTATTAAAAAGATGGTCTTTTTCCCATTGCATATTCATTCTTTTGTCAAAAGTTAATTGACCATATAACAGTGGGTTTCTTTTTGGGTTTTATATTCTGTTCATTGATCTATGTATCAATTTTTATGCCAGTACTGTACTGTTTTGATCACTACAACTTTGCAATGTAACTTTAAGTCTGGAATTATGATACCTCACTTTTTTTTAATGTTACTTTGGTTCTTTGAGGTTTGTTTTGCTTTCATATGTTTTATGTTTTTTGAAGCTAAAAAATTTTAAAAAGTTAAAAAAATTAAACACAACCTAAATGAGATTTGATTTGCCTACCTCAAGCTCAAATTGGAACAGAAACCTGATTTTCTATTTTAAAAAGTTACAAAAGTTTTACTTGGTTTTTACTTAATTGGAAGATACTAGAAATAACGTAAGAAAAATCTATATTCTTTGATAAGGTACATGTCTGCTTTTTTGTGTGTATGAATATGTGTGTGTGTGTGTGTGTGCATGAGCACATGTGTGTTATTGCTCTGTTTTTAGTATATCAACTATGTATTTTTCTTCAATTCAATTAATTACAGTAGAATTAATTCCCAGCATGAGCTCCTGAAAACTTTGTATTTATATCTGTTTTCAAAAGCAATAGAAAATTGATGAACTTTGTTCTAGTTATTATTTTCTCAGATTTCAATATCTCCCACTATTATCTTTATTAATGTGAATTAATTCTTCCAATCTCCATAGAAGCACCAAGAATGGCAAGAACAATTAAAACTCATTTTTCCTCTTATCCTTTTAGCTCATGAGCTAGCTAGTGAGGTGTGGAAAAACTGTCCCCCATTTTAAGCTATTCAGGTTAGGAGCAGATTGCAGGCAAAAAGATCTCTACTGGTGAAATATATGCTGGGAAAATGCTCATGTTTCATATCCTGTGGAGACAATGTTCAAGGTTGATGTAATGATAGTCCAACATTATACAGCAAGGCATTTGGGGTTAAGCATGTAAAACAACATTAACATCTCCTTCTGCTTCTTTGTGAGGTGAGAATTTTTACCTCTCATATTAAGCATAAAACAATAGTATTGAACGCTTTCTTTTGTCTATGTTTCATACTTGATTTGCCTATTATTTCCACAAGGTATTTCCCAATTATGTTGATTACGTTACCAGATTATCTGATGATTTAAAGCCATTAACAATCCACTCTTGAGTAGTCAACATAACAATGTTTAGGTGCCTTGAGTAACAATTAGAGAATGAAGCAATTTACCATAATTAGGTACTATCTGAAAAAAAAGTATCCACATTAAGGGAAGTTAAAAAGACTTTTTTCTTATGGTTAGGGATGACTATTAACAGAATGATTTTTTTTCTGAATTACAAAGAAAATGATTGCATTTTAATCTGCACATTATTAGAAACATAGGAACAACAAAGGGTTCTTGTTCAGAGTTTGCCCCATGTAGCTTTGGGCAAATTTCTGAGCCTTTCTCTGATTTTGTTTCATCATCTAGGAGGCAATGATAATGGTCATACCATAAGTAGATATTGATGGATAATTAATATTTACAAAGCGCTTTGAGATCCTGGGAAAGAAAAGGTTCTACAAATAAAAATGCCCAGGGGCGCCTGGGTGGCTCAGTCAGTTAAGCATCTGAGTCTTGATCTTAGAGTCATGAGCTCAAACCCAGTCTTGGGCTCCACACTGGGCATGAAGACCAGTTAAAAAAATAAATAAAAAATATCACAGGAAAGGATCATTATTAGCTAGGACATCATAGATTAGGGTCTGAGGTCATTACCCAAAGCAGCAAAATTGTTTGGAAATTAAATGTTCTTTATTTGATATCAATGAGAATTAAAATGTAGTCTATAATAAATAAATAAATAAATAAACAAACAAATAAATAAATAATACAATGTACATAAAATTTTGATTTATTGCAATAGACTTATACTGAAGACTCAGTAGTTAATATCCTTTGTTTCTTATTCTTAATTTATCTTAATCAAATAAGAACAATTTATTTATTTTTCATATTTGTTATATCGTTTCATGTCTTTGTGCAGTGTTCTGTACTTTTGTAGTCTGTGTAGAATAAATCACCATTTTGCCTTTTGGTGTTGTTCAATCTTCCAAGAGCCATACTCAAATAAGATTTTTTCCTGTTTGTTTTTAGAAAGGCTACCATAAGGATTGGATTATTTTTTTTTTATTTTGACACTGCTTTGTGCCCCCAGATTTGGCAACTTGTCTGTTCCTGACATACAGGGGCAGCTAAGGGAGGAAGAAGTAGTGGGTTACAGAGGTTCAGCTAGGTGGATTGAACAGTGGGTTCTAAGGATAGACATTCTATCTTAGACACAATTTGGAAAACCTGTAAGTATTGGAGGATATCGTTAGTTTGATGGAGCATAGTTATGGAAGGGTCAGATATTAGGTAGCTCTTAGGTAGTGGTTATCATCTCATATTTCTGTTCAGGTCTGCCCAAACCTGAAATATGATTGAGGTACTAGATTTGGTAACAGAGTAGAATAGTGACTGAGGTAGTAGCTTAAACAGAAGCTTAGTGAACCAGATCAACATGGGTGGGGAGTTGAAGGGAAAGATTTAAAGAATAACTACAAACCAAAAAAGAGAAGGGGAAACATTTTCTTAAGGAAATGGGTCTCAGGCTTTTTAAAAACATGAACACGAACTTGAAGTGCTTATTATGTGCCAAGCACTAAGAACTTTACAAGCTTTCTCACCTTTAATTCTCTCAAGATGTTAATGAGTTAGATGCTATCATTACCCCCATTTTATAGATGATGAAACTGAAAACTACAAGTGAAATAATTTGCCCAAAGCTACACAGCCAGTAATTGACAGAGCTAGCATTTGAACTCAGGCAGTCTAGCTTAAGAATTCAGGCATACAACTTCTATCAACTACTGATTTTTATTGTTGGTTGACAGCAAAACGACTTAGGAGAAAATGCAGAAGCCTCGGTGATCTTTACTGAGCTGCTAGATCTCAGGGAGGCTGATCTAAACTCAAAATAAACCGAATGGTGAAACTGAATCTGTTGATACTCCCCTGGATTTGAATTGGCCCAGAAGCTGGGAACAGCTTGGATTTGCATTTTGAGACACTATTGAACTCAGCTATGGGGAACTAAGAAAGGAAAAAAAAAACAGGGGAGCAGAAGTGGGAGCTTAATAACTTCCTTCTACTAGAATATTGGCATTAGTATTTGTTATTTTACTGTTTTCCAGTGTCATTATCCTCATTGAGTCAAATGGTTCTAAAACTTGTAGGTGAGCTCTAACCTATAATAATATCTATGGAACCATGCTAGAATGTTAGCTTAGTTCACATTCTCAGTGGAATTAGAAAGTTGCTGCCTTATAACTCAATGAATCTTTATTGTTTACTGTGTTCTTCAAGCACTGACTAATCCTAATTCTCTTTAGCTAATGAGGCCAGGTAGGATAGGATCACAACCCAAATTTGCCTGGGGAAATTTTATAATTATATATATATATATATATATATATATATATATATATGTGTGTGTGTGTGTTATTTTACTGTTTTCCACTGTCATTATCTTCATTGAGTCAAATGGTTCTAAAACTTGTAGGTAAGCTCTAACCTATACTAATATCTATGGAACCATGCTAGAATGTTAGCTTAGTTCACATTCTCAATGGAATTAGAAAGTTGCTGCCTTCTAACTTATAACTATATATATATATATATATATATATATATATATATATAATTTAAAGCTTAACTTTCACTGATAGTACTCTTGATGATTGAGCTAGATTTGTATGATCTTCCTAAAATATAATTTGGCTATTTGAACATTTTTAAAATAGTCAATCCCCTGGAAATAAGGACATATATGTAGATAAGGACATATATGTGGATATATGTAGTCTATGTAAAACTATATATATATAGCCTATATAAGCTTCTCAATTAGAATATATAAGTTGAAACCTTGAATGCTGAAATTTCTAATATCACTACAATATCTGGAGGTGGGAAGGGAATAGGAGAGTGGAAAAGATTTGGTTGGTGATATAGTGTAGGAAAGTGTAGGGAAATAACATTTACTGAATGCCTACTCTATACTGAGCTTTATGCCAAATGGCTTAATATACAATATTATATTACAAACTGTGTGAAGGAATATTACTCTCACTGTATAAGTGAGAAACTGAAGCTAAGAAAAGTTACATAATTTGCTCAAGATCATACTACTGTTTAATAAATGGTCAAGCCAGAATGTGAATTCGCATCAGTTGGCTGTAAAGTGTAATGCTACAATGGTTTGTCACATTCCTTTTCTTTGTTCATTATTCTTTTCTATGGCCTAATCTCAACTGAAAAGTATAACTCACTTGGACCTAGTTTATTTGATTTAATTTGTGTCACAATAGCTAGAATCTATTTTTGATGCTGGTTAGATAATGAAAATAATGATTCTAATGTTAATAATAATTAAAATGCTAGTAGTAAACAAACAAACAAAAAAAAAATTTCGTGAGCTGTAGTAGATGCCAAAAAGCATGCCAAGTACTTTACATGGATTATTTCTTTTTTTCTTTACAACAAACATCATGATGTAGGTAACAATGATTATCCCTACTGAGGAAACAAACTCTGAAACACTGACTTGCCTAGGATTACACACCTGGGGATTGTCAAAGCCAGGACAGAAATATTCAGGTTTGTCTTATTATAAAGCTCAAGTTTTTTTCTACCACCTCTTCAGGCTCTTCCAAATTATTTCTGAGTTAACTTCATAACAAGTTAAAATCTGGGTTTCAAGTATTTGCATGCATATTGTCTTCTCTGAGGGCTTTTGACCTGTGCACTGTTAGAATAAAAAATGATGACTCAGCCTGTAAGTTCGTCCTGTTTTAGGATCCATAATGAAGCACTATGAAACAAGTGTGTAGTTCTTTTTCTTTCTTAATCCTTAAGTATACCTCATTTCTACTTTAAAGTTTTGGTATTCCCAGAACTGAGCTCAGTGTCTTACACATATGGATCACTTGATAGCTATTTGCTGGTTGTGTGAGCTTTAGACTAGCACTTCTAGGAATTGGATTAAGGTAGGAAGGTGGTCATGGTGACTATTTTTTTTTTCTTTTTTATAATTCTCAGTGTGAAAAGTGGATAAAACTAATATAGGGCTCTGAAGTAGGACAGAAACAGCAAGAGTAGTTTGTCTCAAGTTTATTAAAATTGGTGGAAAAAAAGGGAAAAAAGGTCACAAAGCTTTTCAATGTCTTGCATAAATGAAGTTTAAAGGTTTCTATTTCATGTGGCAATTCACTACTTTTCTTTAAGTAGACACAGTGTTGCCTCTCCATACAAAAGGCAGAACCCCTAAAAGTTAGGCTGCTCTCTGCCCTTTTGAAAAATGGAGGAGACTGAAAATCCATCACTGGAAATTAAGAGCTGATACTCAGTTTTCATGCCAAGGAAATCAGAGGTCAAGAGAAAGCCAATGGGAAAACATTTCAGTCACCCACAAAGCTGCAGGCAAGCTGAGGCTTTGGGAATGGTTTGTAGAAGGTTTGGTCACCAGTTAATAAGTTCTTCAGACAAGACTAATTAATTCTGTCTTGGCTGTTACTTATGTAAAAATTTCCTGTTCAAAAGACCTGTGCCATGAAAGACATGGGCTATATTAAAGGTTGTAAGCTGACTTAACAAAACAAGTTTGGTAATGGAACTGTCAATAACAGGCATAGGCAAATATGCTACAGCTTGAGTCAGGATGGAGCCAGGCCTCCTGCATGTTTTTCCCTTCCACAGATGGGGCAGCACTTGGTAAAACTGACATGGATTTGGAACTTAAAGCTGCATGGTGATTCCGGTATTCCATTTTGCTCTGAATCACTAAGGATGATTCAAAACTAAAACAGATGGCCATGCAGCTACTGTGGAATATCAGCTTCAGGCCAACCTTTTATTTTTCTTCAGAGCATTACCTCTTACAACAATTTTAATTTCCAAAGTGTCTTAAATGTAGCAAAACATATTTAATTGGGAGAGTCTATAATATACCTCTTTTGCTTACAACAGCCTTTATAACTCTCAGGAAACTCTAATGCCTCTCAGAACTCAGAAAGCCAGCATGCACACTCAAAGTCTAGAGAATCTGAAGCATTTTGATAATCATCAGGAGTGGTTGGGAAAGGGATGTTGTTGGGATCGCACTTTGTTGTTTGCTTTTTTTCATTTGATTTTGTCTTTGACTAAAACAGTACAGGAAGAAGCATGATGACGATAGTTAACTTGGAAAAGATAATCTAGCAGGGCTAGCTGCCTCTAAAAGTCTGTTTCAGAAGTTTGTAGAACAGAAACTTAATAGCTTCAGACTTATGATGTGTGTGCATGTTGATTTATACATTCTTCCATCTCTCTTAGAGATCTTTATGTTTTTCACCTGAATGTCTAACTGCTAATAAAGTGGTCCTTTTTTTTTTCCTGTTCCCTTATTTCAGCTTTTTATTTTGAAATAATTTTACATATACAAGATAATGGTAAAAATAGAAGAGAAAATTCTTGTATACCCTTAATCAGCTTCCCCTCATATTAACATCTTATTTAATAACCATGGTGAATTTATCAAAGCTAAGACATTAATATTGGTATATTACTATTAACCAAACTGTAGACTTTATTTCAATTTCACTGGTCTTCCCACCAATTTTTTTCCATTCAGGATGCAATCCAGGATTTCATATTTTATTTGGTCATCATCTCCTTAGTTTCCTATCATCTGTGTCTTTTTTTTTCTTTCTTGATTTTTTTTATGACAGACACTTTTAGAGAGTACTGACTGAACAAGGTAGTTTGTAAAATGGCTAATTTGAAATTTGGCTGATTATTTCTATGATTGAGCTGGAGTTACAGATTTGGGGGAAGAATACTACAGAAGTGATGTGCCCTTTTTTATTCACATCATATCAGGGTATACATGATACCAACTTATCACTCATGTTAATCCTGATCAGGTCCCCTTATTTTAAAAAATGTACCTGTATAGAGGGTTTTTTAAGAATGTGGCTAAGATATTGGACAAAGTACGACATTTCTATCACAATGGCTGACACTCAGTAAATGTTCATTCATTCATTAATTCATTCAGTATCAATTATTTATTGAGCCAACCAATGCAACCAATGTGTCAAGACTGTTCACACATTTATCTATTCAATGAACAAACATTTAAAAATGGCAATTTTATCCAAGGATGAGACTAAAGCAAGGCAAATGAGGGATTTGCCTTGGATGCAAAACTTAAATATAGCAGTAAACAAGTGCTAGTTAAAATGAGAATAGTCTATTATTTGAACACCACTGTTAATGGCTGATAAGTAAGTTACATCAACCTTGATAAAAGTTGAAATTTATTATATCTTTGTCACTTAGAATTTGTATGACCTTGGGCTAGCCATTAACTAAGTCTAAGTTTCCACAAACTTAAAATGGGAACAATGATAACACCTACATCATGAGGTTTCTGTGAAGATCATACAAGATGCAAGATATAATATGATCAGTGCAGGACCTGGCACTTAGTTAGTTTGACCTTTATTCTATTGTTTATAAGATTCTATCTTGTCTTATTCACTATTGAAATTAATCAGATAAATAACCCTACCAGCTGAGAACATCCATGCAACAACCATCACTGCCAAAAACACAGCCACCAATCTGTGTTATAATGTATAAATGTATATATGTATATATATATATAATGTATAAATGTATAAATGTGTATAATGTATAAATGTTTAAAATGTAATAGCTTCTTTTATTATTACTATTGATGTTATTATTATTATTATTATTATTGCCTAGGAGGGTGAAATGGATCCCAACTACAGACACTTTTAGAGACTTCCCTTAAGAATTATCAAGAATTGTGTGTCTGAGATTTTACTCTAATTTCACGGTGCTACAGTTTCATGTATGCTGTTAAAAGACACAAAATTCCTGGATCAGAGACAAAAGATTTTATCACTCACAGCAATAGTGGCAGTCAGAGTACCAACATTTCCTTGAAGCAGTTTCCTTGGTCCCAATTCCCACAGGGCAATATAAAGAAGGGTAGGTAATATCTGCACATACAGTGGATTGGTTACAAGAGAGGAATCCTGGACTTAGGAAACCCAAATCTTTTAAAATTGGCAATAAGTATATCTTACCTTTGTTTCAGAGGGAAACACCAGCTCTAGCTTTTAACATTGTTAACTTTACAAGTATCTATGTAAAGATAATATAGAACAAACACAGTTTGTGCTGAATTCTGCTCACTAGAAGTGCAGAAACACAAAATATCTTTGAACGATTGTGCACAACAGAAAGTAGCATACATTTGCCCAATCTTATCTTTTCCACCCAGAAAGATGATTTCATTAGGGAAAAATCCACAAAGACAGGTGTTTCTTAACTATTATCTCTCCCCTGATTTTCCTTAAAGGCCTACTTATTTTGTTAAGTAGATCTCACTAGATTCTTAAGATGACAGTCTGACCTCTCACTCTGGAATGTATTCTAGACCAGAAACACCTGTGCTCTGTAGTGATGTGAATCATGCCTATATTCTGACACTTTTAGTTTCTACTTGGACCCTCTTATCCAGTCTAGCTCCATGGACTGCTCCTCTAGTTTATTACTTGGCTTCTGCATTTGGTCTCTTTTTCTGGTGTAAGCCAATATCTAGAATTTGACCTCAGATTTTACTCTTGATTGATTAATGGGTTTATTTTCAAACTGTTGTATTTTTGGCTGACTTAAAAGTTTTTAGTGAACTTCAAATCATGTATGGCCTGAGAATGACCTGGTTTTGTTCCAAGGTGAGATTGACCTTCCTATCTGTGTGTGGGATCTGTGAGGAGCTGCTGGGAGCTGCTAAAGTTCACATAGATCCGGACTCTACTCTTTCTTTAGCTTCACCCTGATGAAGCTGTGGCAATTTTCCATCCTTGGTAGGGGCAACCTAGGGGCCCGGCATATTGGGTACCTTCTCCCCATGGACTACAACATCAATGACTACTTTCTACTCCTATATCTTCTTTTAGGGGGCTGTCCTGTCTAAGCAGTTCACTATTTTTTTCTGTGGAAGTCTGGCACTACAGACCTATAGAAGTCTTCTCTTTAATTGAACCATCACTTTGAATGTATAAAAAATTGCTTTATCTGGCTGCAGATGCATCTTATAAGATACAGGGTCACAAGTGAAAGTGCTAGCGCTATCATTTATAAAGGCAGTTTCATTTATCTCACCTGTTTAATTAACAAATAACAATTTTTTATTTTGGGTTAAATAGCTCTTGATCTTAACCCAGAGGCTAAATCCCACGGAAATTTAGAATTAAATCCATTTATTTGTTTCTTAATTACACAAAGGGGAAAGCATAACATATTCTGAATACATTCTTTCCAGTGAGCATATATATCTTTGAAGGCCCACTGACTGCAGTATGAAAACAGTGAATAAGCCTAAGCCAGGGATTCTCAGGATAAAAGGAAGCACAGACATTTGGTCAGTTTTTCAGAAAGAAGAGAATAGATATGGGAAATGATTTTTTTTCCTATTTCCTTGAGGAAGAGCAAAGAGCAGAGTGTTTTTGTAGTGGTGGATATAGACACCTTCAGCCTGTTGGTAATGATATAATAAAACTACCATTACAGATTATTGATCATATTACTTACTCATAGCATCTTAAAATGGGAAAAGACTCTAGAAGTCATTAGGAAAAATTTGCTTGTTTTTTTTTTAATATATGATATTTATTGTCAAATTGGTTTCCATACACCACCCAGTGCTCATCCCAAAAGGTGCCCTCCTCAATACCCATCACCCACCCTCCCCTCCCTCCCACCCCCCATCAACCCTCAGTTTCTTCTCAGTTTTTAACAGTCTCTTATGCTTTGGCTCTCTCCCACTCTAACCTCTTTTTTTTTTCTTTGCCCTCCCCAATGGGTTTCTGTTAAGTTTCTCAGGATCCACATAAGAGTGAAACCATATGGTATCTGTCTTTCCCTGTATGGCTTATTTCACTTAGCATCACACTCTCCAGTTCCATCCACGTTGCTACAAAAGGCCATATTTCATTTTTCCTCATTGCCACGTAGTATTCCATTGTGTATATAAACCACAATTTCTTTATCCACTCATCGGTTGATGGACATTTAGGCTCTTTCCATAATTTGGCTATTGTTGAGAGTGCTGCTATAAACATTGGGGTACAAGTGGCCCTATGCATCAGTGCTCCTGTATCCCTTGGGTAAATTCCTAGCAGTGCTATTGCTGGGTCATAGGGTAGGTCTATTTTTAATTTTCTGAGGAACCTCCACACTGCTTTCCAGAGCGGCTGCACCAGTTTGCATTCCCACCAACAGTGCAAGAGGGTTCCCATTTCTCCACATCCTCTCCAGCATCTATATTTTCCTGATTTGTTCATTTTGGCCACTCTGACTGGCGTGAGGTGATACCTGAGTGTGGTTTTGATTTGTATTTCCCTGATAAGGAGCGAAGCTGAACGTCTTTTCATGTGCCTGTTGGCCATCTGGATGTCTTCTTTAGAGAAGTGTCTATTCATGTTTTCTGCCCATTTCTTCACTGGGTTATTTGTTTTTTGGGTGTGGAGTTTGGTGAGCTCTTTATAGATTTTGGATACTAGCCCTTTGTCCGATATGTCATTTGCAAATGTCTTTTCCCATTCTGTTGGTTGTCTTTTAGTTTTGTTGGTTGTTTCCTTTGCTGTGCAGAAGCTTTTTATCTTCATAAGGTCCCAGTAATTCACTTTTGCTTTTAATTCCCTTGCCTTTGGGGATGTGTCGAGTAAGAGATTGCTACGGCTGAGGTCAGAGAGGTCTTTTCCTGCTTTCTCCTCTAAGGTTTTGATGGTTTCCTGTCTCACATTCAGGTCCTTTATCCATTTTCAGTTTATTTCTGTGAATGGTGTGAGAAAGTGGTCTAGTTTCAACCTTCTGCATGTTGCTGTCCAGTTCTCCCAGCACCATTTGTTAAAGAGGCTGTCTTTTTTCCATTGGATGTTCTTTCCTGCTCTGTCAAAGATGAGTTGGCCATACGTTTGTGGGTCTAGTTCTGGGGTTTCTATTCTATTCCATTGGTCTATGTGTCTGTTTTGGTGCCAATACCATGCTGTCTTGATGATGACAGCTTTGGAGTAGAGGCTAAAGTCTGGGATTGTGATGCCTCCTGCTTTGGTCTTCTTCTTCAAAATTCCTTTGGCTATTCGGGGCGTTTTGTGGTTCCATATGAATTTTAGGATTGCTTGTTCTAGTTTCGAGAAGAATGCTGGTGCAATTTTGATTGGGATTGCATTGAATCTGTAGATAGCTTTGGGTAGTGTTGACATTTTGACAATATTTATTCTTCAATCCATGAGCAGGGAATGTCTTTCCATTTCTTTAAATCTTCTTCAATTTCCTTCATAAGCTTTCTATAGTTTTCAGCATACAGATCTTTTACATCTTTGGTTAGATTTATTCCTAGGTATTTTATGCTTCTTGGTGCAATTGTGAATGGGATCAGTTTCTTTATTTGTCTTTCTGTTGCTTCATTGTTAGTGCATAAGAATGCAACTGATTTCTGTCCATTGATTTTGTATCCTGCAACTTTGCTGAATTCATGTATCAGTTCTAGCAGACTTTTGGTGGAGTCTATCGGATTTTCCATGTATAATATCATGTCATCTGCAAAAAGCGAAAGCTTGACTTCATCTTTGCCAATTTTGATGCTTTTGATTTTCTTTTGTTGTCTGATTGCTGATGCTAGAACTTCCAGCACTATGTTAAACAACAGCGGTGAGAGTGGGCATCCGTGTCGTGTTCCTGATCTCAGGGAAAAAGCTCTCAGTTTTTCCCCGTTGAGGATGATGTTAGCTGTGGGCTTTTCATAAATGGCTTTTATGATCTTTAAGTATGTTCCTTCTATCCCGACTTTCTCAAGGGTTTTTATTAAGAAAGGGTGCTGGATTTTGTCGAAGGCTTTTTCTGCATCGATTGACAGGATCATATGGTTCTTCTCTTTTTTTTTGTTAATGTGATGTATCACGTTGATTGATTTGCGAAAGTTGAACCAGCCCTGCATCCAAGGAATGAAACCCACTTGGTCATGGTGAATAATTCTTTTTATATGCCGTTGAATTCGATTTGCTAATATCTTATTGAGAATTTTTGCATCCATATTCATCAGGGATATTGGCCTGTAGTTCTCTTTTTTTACTGGGTCTCTGTCTGGTTTAGGAATCAAAGTAAACCTGGCTTCCTAGAATGAGTCTGGAAGTTTTCCTTCCCTTTCTATTTCTTGGAATAGCTTGAGAAGGATAGGTATTATCTCTGCTTTAAACGCCTGGTAAAACTCCACTAGGAAGCCATCTGGTCCTGGACTCTTATTTGTTGGGAGATTTTTGATAACCGATTCAATTTATTCGCTGGTTATGGGTCTGTTCAAGCTTTCTATTTCCTCCTGATTGAGTTTTGGAAGAGTGTGGGTGTTCAGGAATTCGTCCATTTCTTCCAGGTTGTCCAATTTGTTGGCATATAAGTTTTCATAGTATTCCCTGATAATTGTTTGTATCTCTGAGGGATTGGTTGTAATAATTCCATTTTCATTCATGATTTTATCTATTTGGGTCATCTCCCTTTTCTTTTTGAGAAGCCTGGCTAGAGGTTTGTCAATTTTGTTTATTTTTTCAAAAAAACCAACTCTTGGTTTCATTGATCTGCTCTACAGTTTTTTTAGATTCTATATTGTTTATTTCTGCTCTGATCTTTATTATTTCTCTTCTTCTGCTGGGTTTAGGCTGCCTTTGATGTTCTGCTTCTAGTTCCTTTAGGTGTGCTGTTAGATTTTGTATTTGGGATTTTTCTTGTTTCTTGAGATAGGCCTGGATTGCGATGTATTTTCCTCTCAGGACTGCCTTCGCTGTGTCCCAAAGCGTTTGGATTGTTGTATTTTCATTTTCATTTTTTTCCATGTATTTTTTAATTTCTTCTCTAATTGACTGGTTGACCCACTCATTCTCTAGTAAGGTGTTCTTTAACCTCCATGCTTTTGGAGGTTTTCCAGACTTTTTTCTGTGGTTGATTTCAAGCTTCATAGCATTGTGGTCTGAAAGTATGCATGGTATAATTTCAATTCTTGTAAACTTATGAAGGGCTGTTTTGTGACCCAGTATGTGATCTATCTTGCAGAATGTTCCATGTGCACTTGAGAAGAAAGTATATTCTGTTGTTCTGGGATGCAGAGTTCTAAATTTATATGTCAAGTCCATCTGATTCAATGTATCATTCAGGTCCCTTGTGTCTTTATTGACCACGTGTCTAGATGATCTATCCATTTCTGTGGTTGGGGTGTTAAAGTCCCCTGCAATTACCACATTCTTATCAATAAGGTTGCTTATGTTTATGAGTAATTGTTTTATATATTTGGGGGCTCCGGTATTCGGCACATAGACATTTATAATTGTTAGCTCTTCCTGATGGATAGACCCTGTAACTATTATATAATGTCCTTCTTCATGTCTTGTTACAGCCTTTAATTTAAAGTCTAGTTTGTCTGATATAAATATGGCTACTCCAGCTTTCTTTGGGCTTCCAGTCGCATGATAAATAGTTCTCCATCCCCTCACTCTCAATCTAAAGGTGTCCTCAGGTCTAAAATGAGTCTCTTGTAGACAGCAAATAGATGGGTCTTGTTTTTTTATCCATTCTGATACCCTATGTCTTTTGGTTGGCGCATTTAATCCATTTACATTCAGTGTTATTATAGAAAGATACGGGTTTAGAGTCATTGTGATGTCTGTATGTTTTATGCTTGTAGTGATGTCTCTGGGACTTTGTCTCACAGGGTCCCGCTTAGGATCTCTTGTAGGGCTGGTTTAGTGGTGACAAATTCCTTCAGTTTTTGTTTGTTTGGGAAGACCTTTATCTCTCCTTCTATTCTAAATGACAGACTTGCTGGATAAAGGATTCTCGGCTGCATTTTTTTTCTGTTTAGCGCACTGAAGATCTCGTGCCAATTCTCTCTGGCCTGCCAAGTTTCAAAAGAGAGATCAGTCACGAGTCTTATAGGTCTTCCTTTATATGTGAGGGCACGTTTATCCCTTGCTGCTTTCAGATTTTTCTCTTTATCCTTGTATTTTGCCAGTTTCACTATGATATGTCGTGCAGAAGATTGATTCAAGGTACGTCTGAAGGGAGTTCTCTGTGCCTCTTGGATTTCAATGCCTTTTTCCTTCCCCAGTTCAGGGAAGTTCTCAGCTATGATTTCTTCAAGTACCCCTTCAGCACCTTTCCCTCTCTCTTCCTCCTCTGGGATACCAATTATGTGTATATTATTTCTTTTTATTGTATCACTTAGTTCTCTAATTTTCCCCTCATACTCCTGAATTTTTTTATCTCTCTTTCTCTCAGCTTCCTCTTTTTCCATAACTTTATCTTCTAGTTCACCTATTCTCTCCTCTGCCTCTTCAATCCGAGCTGTCGTCGTTTCCAATTTGTTTTGCATTTCGTTTAAAGCGCTTTTGAGCTCCTCGTGACTGTTCCTTAGTCCCTTGATCTCTGTAGCAAGAGATTCTCTGCTGTCCTCTATACTGTTTTCAAGCCCAGAGATTAATTTTATGACTATTATTCTACATTCACTTTCTGTTATATTGTTTAAATCCTTTTTGATCAGCTCATTAGCTGTTGTTATTTCCTGGATATTCTTCTGAGGGGAATTCTTCCGCTTGGTCATTTTGGATACTCCCTGGAGTGGTAAGGACCTGCAGGGCACTTCCCCTGTGCTGTGGTGTATAACTGGAGTTGGTGGGCGGGGCCGCAGTCAGACCTGATGTCTGCCCCAAGCCCACTGCTGGGGCCACAGTCAAACTGGTTTGTGCCTTCTCTTCCCCTCTCCTAGGGGTGGGATTCACTGTGGGGTGGCGTGGCCCGTCTGGGCTACTTGCACACTGCCAGGCTTGTGGTGCTGGTGATCTGGCATATTAGCTGGGGTGGGTAGGCAAGGTGCATGGGGGCAGGAGGGGCAGGCTTAGCTGGATTCTCCTTAGGTGATCCACCTCAGGAGGGACCCTGTGGCAGCGGGAGGGAGTCAAATCCGCTGCCGGAGGTTTGGCTCCGCAGAAGCACAGAGTTGGGTGTTTGCGCAGAGCGAGCAAGTTCCCTGGCAGGAACCGGTTCCCTTTGGGATTTTGGCTGGGGGATGGGCGGGGGAGATGGCACTGGTGAGCGCCTTTGTTCCCCACCAAACTGAGCTCTGTTGTCAGGGGGCTCAGCAGCTCTCCCTCCCTTTGTCCTCCAGCCTTCCTGCTTCCCGAGCAGAGCTGTTAACTTATGACCTCCCAGAGGCTAAGTCGAGCTTGCTGTGGGAACACAGTCAGTCAGGCCCCTCTGCTTTCGCCAGCCAGACTTGGGGGCTCTGCTTGGCCAGCGAGTCGCCCCTCCACCCCGACTCCGTCCCGCCAGTCCGTGGAGCGCGCACCGCCTTGCCGTACTTCCTACCCTCTTCCGTGGGCCTCTCGTCTGCGCTTGGCCCCGGAGACTCCATTCTGCTAATCCTCTGGAGGTTTTCTGGGTTATTTAGGCAGGTGTAGGTGGAATCTAAGTGATCAGCAGGATGCACAGTGAGCCCAGCATCCTCCTACGCTGCCATCTTCCCTCTCTCCTCGCCAAAATAATTTCTAAAAGAAAATACGAACTGAGCTTTGGAACATTTCAGGCCTGGCATGGAATGCAGTTTTTACACAAGTGTCTTGTGGTTCAGAAATCCGATTTCACAGCTTATCTTCCGTTAGATGAAAGTGTTTACGGTGTGTCTGGAGCTGGAGTAAGTTCCTGCGGGTGCCCAAGAGCAGGGGCCTCCTCTCTCCTCTCATTATTAATTTGCTGATGCCTAACTGCACTGAAGCAGCGGTGAGATACCGGGGAGAGACTGCTTGTTTTTATAAAAGATAAAGTTCAGAGAATTTATTTGCAAATGTCACAAAAGTAAAACTACCTGCACCATTATTTATACTTGTTTCTTAGTACTATAGTGCTAATTGGTTTATAATAGGTGAGCCATAAATAAATATTAAAAGAATAAAGGGTTGATTGAAATTCTCTAACATATGTTACCCTTCCTATGTGAATGATTCTTGTTTTAATAACCTTCATATTAAAGTGTAATATACATACTGAAAATTCACAAATCATCCATGTATAGCTAGGGTGTGAATTCTTAACAAAATTAGCACACAAAACCACTACTGAAATAAAAAAAGAAAAGTTCATTACTAGTATCCTTGCTGATGTCCCCTCTCAGTCACTACTTTTTCTCCCCAAATCACTATTCTGACTTACATCCCAATTGATTAGTGTTGTCTATTTTTTGAAATTCATTGAAATAAATCATATATACTCTTTTGTATCTAGCTTTATTAACCAAATATTATATGAGAGATTTAGCTATATTGTTGGGTGTAACTGTAATTTGTTCTTGCTGTGTAGTATTTTATTATGTGCCTATGCCATAATTCACTTATCAACTCTAATATTTATGGATATTTGGGTTATTTCCAGATTTCATCTTATGAATATTGTTGCTATGAACATTCTTATTCATGTCCTTACTGCACATTTGCATTTCTTTGGTGCACATATTGGTATATATAACAAAGAGTGGACTTGCTAATGTGCCACATGTTGTTGATACTGTTTCCTATACCCTAGACCCATCTCTGAGGTCACCTACAGCTGCACTGCGCCATTACCACAAATGCTAACAGTTTCCCATATTTTAAAAACTTTTAAAAAACCTTTATTTTTCAGAGAGAGAAAGAGAGAGAGAGAATGGGGGAGAGGGTTGGGGAGAAGAAAGAGGGAGAGAGAGAGAGAGAGAGAGAGAGAGAGAGAGAAGAGAATCTTATGATGCAAAGCTCAGCCCCATGACCCTCAGACCATGATCTGAGCTGAAATCAAGGGTTAGATGCAAAACAGACTGAGCTACTCAGGCACCCCTATTTTTCCATATTAAGCACCTGTATTTCTCCACTATTGTTTTATTGGAGCTCTAGTCTTATGGCAATTAATGTAATTACTGGTATATTGGGTTTAAATAGTAATTTTGTAATTCGCTTTTGTATTTATTTATTCAGTCTTTCCTACAGTATTTTACTTCCACTTTGTCTTATTTTCAATCAATTAAATATTTTTTTTTATTATTCCATTTCACCCTTGCTATTTATGGTGCTTGCTATTTATATAGTCTTTAACTGTGATTGCAGTACATACACTAGAGATTAAATCATTCATCATATAGACTCTAATATAATTTAGTATTTGGCTACTTTTCAGATGATCATAGGACCTTATAATAGTTTCTCTCTTTTCCTACATTTGCATTATTGTCATCATTTATTTTAATTCTATGTAGATTTTAAACTCCACAAAGTATGATTATTGTTTCATGTAGCCAGTATGATTTATAATTATCCACACATTTAACATTTCAATTGCTTTTTATTCTTTTTTTTATTTCTGTATACCTATCTGACATAATTTCCTTTTGCCTGAAAAAACCTTCTTTAGGATTTTTTGTTGTGAGTACATTGGTTACAGAACCTATTTATTTGTCTACAAATGTCTTAATTTTATTTCCAATTTTGAAGGCTATTTTTTATGGGTATAGAATTCTAGGTTGGCTCATAGTATCTTAAAATGGGAATTTTAATACAGTACTCTAAAGATATTCCATTATCTTGTGGCTTCCATAATTCTATCTTCTTTTCATAATTCTACCAAGAAGTTAGGGGTAAGATTTAGTGTTTATTTGCAAGAAATGGCTCTTTTTTTCCTCTCTAGATGCTTTTAAAATTTTCTTCTTTCACTTTTAAATAGTTTTACTCTGGTATGCCTAGATATACATTCTTTTGTATTTTTTTTTCTGCTTAATTTGAAGCTCTTATTAACCCTTTGGTTTGATGTCTTCAATCAAATTTAGAAAATTCCTGATCATTATTTCTCTAAATATTGCTTCAGCCCAATTCTTTTTATCCTTTTCTGAGATGACAATTAGATATATGTTAGTCTTTTTCATCATATTCTATGTTTCTTATAAATTTCTGTATTTTTCATTCTTTATTCTTACCATAATTCAGCCTAGATATTTCTTGCTAATATATCTCCTGGTGCACTAGTCTTCTGTTCAGCCACTTCCATTCCTCCATTAAATCCATTTTTATTGAATGCTAGACATTATGTATTAACATCTATAGAGGTTCTGTATAATGTGATATTCTTCAATAGGGGATAAACCTTATCTTTTGACAAGTAGCAAGAGTAGGAACTGATTACCTTAATCCAGTCATGAAATGAGCTGAATCAAGGCTGGATTTCAAATATTATAATGTTTGGTTTTATTCTGGTTTGCTGTCATTCTTAGGGTCTTTCTCTCAAGGGGTCCCAATTAAGACTGGTGAGTTTTCTAGAACCCTTCCTTTGAAGGTATTGAACTCCAAATCTGTCTACATAGATCCATTGAATAGATGATAAATTTACTGTGTTATTTGACTGCTTTCTGATCAGCTCAGTTTCTAGCTCTGTGCAGCATAAGAATCAGCAAATAATCCAAGATATCCTGAATACTGGTCTCGCCTCAGTGAGTTTCTTTTCTTTCTGAGATCTTGACCCCCTCAAGTTCTGACAACATTGGACTTACCTTAAAACCCTGAGAGAGATTCTTTTTTGTATCTTATCTAGCATTGCTATTTTTTTTTAAATGGGGCAGTTTGTTACATGCAACTCTTTCTTTTTAGGAGCAGAAGTAATAACTTATTCTTAAGCAACCACATTTTAAATGATTAAGATATACAAGGTTCCAAAATTTTGCAATATCTATTGAATAAATGTGCAGAAAGTAGTTGGGAGTGGTCTGGCTTGTTATGAGTTTTTTCTTTACGATAGAGTTTTATCAAATACATGTTATGCAAAAGACAGATGTCTCCCTGCTGCATTCAGCTTAATGTAACCTAAGAGTTGCAATTAATTAAAATTTACAGAGCATACAAAACTCTCTAACTCTCTAACATTACCTTATTTGATTTACAATGGAAAATTCTTGGTTTAACAGTCATGTGAATAGGGTTCCTATATATTGACTTAGATGCATGTATAATAATTATTCTTGCTGAACAGTGAGAATCCCATGGATTTATAATTATCACTTAATTTTACTATGTAAGATTTTAAATTTTAACCTGTTGTCTATCATATATGCATAAGGAAACCTACTCAATGAGAGGAGCCTTCATCATGTGTCCTCATTTCATCCCGACACAGTTGGTATCAAGTTCCTTTCAGAGGACTCATCTACTATTAGCTTTCACTATCCTTTTCAGTTAGCTCTTCATTTCAACCATGTGCTCCCACTTATCTCTATTTACACTGTTAAGATTATTCATGCTTGAACACTGGCTACTATTCTAATGGACAGTGTATAAAAACTCATTACTTAGGTTGTCAATGTTTTTTGTTTTGTGTACTTCTCTTATGAATATTTTTCTTTGATCTTTCAGTATCTACAAAAATTCCAGGTTTCTGATGGTGTTAGAATTACACATTTGTCAACTGCAGGTGGGATGGAAGGGTCATGCTCCAGAGGGTTGAATATTAAAGTCTGCATGTACACCACAGGTGGGAGAGATACTAGAGGATTAGCTCAGAGAAGATCACTAACATTTATTGATTTCTTACAATATTCTAGATGCTTTGCAAATAGTTCTAACATTCATATTGTATTTTTAAAAAATGTTTTAACATTTATTTATTTTTGAGAGACAGAGTGTGAGCAGGGGAGAGGCAGAGAGAGAAGAAGACACACTCCTAAGCAGGCTCCAGGCTCTGAGTGGTCAGCACAGAGCCACATGTGGGGCTGGAACCCACGAACCATGAGATCATGCCCTGAGCCAAAGTCGGATACTTAACCGACTGAGTCACCCAGGTGCCCCTAACACTCATTTTATCTTGATAAGAGGGAATCACCCCCTCATTTTACAGAACTCAAGGCTCAGAGAGGTAAAATAGCTTTTCTAAGACCATGTAATATTGAAAGGTAGAACTACTATTTAAACTTTCAGGACTTTGAATGCCTGAGTTCTTTTCAAAGAAGCAAGTGATGGGAAAAAGTTTAGACATGGAGGCAGGATAATACAGTGATAGATGTATACATGTGTTCTGCTTTCCAGAGGAACTGAACTGAGGAACTGAGGATTATCATGCTAATAAAAAATGAGAATTAGTTTCAGGGTTTTTAGGATTAAATCTGTAGCAGGGGCTTCAGCTGAAGACAGCACAGGCTCCAGGAACTGAAGGGACACCAGGGAAAACTGAGGTTATAATGCTGAAACTATCAAATCTAAATGCCAAGTTTAGAGACCAAATGTAGTTTAAGGCAAGTTTCAAACCTTAACAGAAACAGGATGAATTGGCAGAAGTTCAGAATGAATATTGGGGAATGATTTCCAAATTATTGCCATAAATTAAGTAGGTATTTGTGACTCATCATTAAGAAACATGTTTTTTAGGTGGGTACTATAGGTTCAAAGGACCAGAATTAGATCACAAATTAGCTAAAAGAGACAAGAGTTACCAGTCTATTCAGCAAGGTAAAGGTTCTAAAAAAGGAACAGGTGAATGTACTGGAAAGTAGTGACTAAAGTTGTGTGGCACTAACACTTGGTGAGCACAAATTAAAAGCTGCCAAGTATTCTATCCCCCAGGTCAAACCCTTTGATTGAGAGATATAGTAAAGCAGCTCAGCCAAAGGTTTGAACTGGCTAGGAATCCAAGACAAAGAATGACAAATAAGTCTAGTTCTCAAAATAGCAGTTGCTGTCACTAGTCAATGAACAGTTTTCCAGCTCACTCAATATAAAAGGTATTTTAATCTCCCTATCATCTTTTTAGCCACACTCACAGATCAGCATTGCCATCTATCTCCTTACACACCAAGTTCTGGCAACTACTTAAAGGAAATTGCCCAAGCTCTTTGGCTCAGTGCTCTGTCACAGTTCACAAGTCATACCCTGATTTTTTCTGCACCTGGAAACTGTGGGTGGGGCTGATTTTCTGCTAGACCTCAAAGACTAATGCACACTTGCACATTCTTTTGTTCCCATTGACAAGAAAACCATTTCACAAAACAGCTTGAAAAGAGTGTCACTGAAATTGACAAGCTTTGTCAAGAAATTTGTGCAACAATTCCTACATGGGCCTTGATTTTCATAAGACTGGAATTGGATGATATTTTACAGGATCTTAGAATTAGTGTCTCTTTTTTTCATAGCATGTTTTCTCTTGCATTTAATTTAGTAGCTTATACTGGGAAGAGAAGATTAAGAATTACTTTCTTTTGGTATGAATGGATTAAAAAAAGTATCTCTTGGCTCCTTAGTTATCATGCTAATTTTGGGAATTCCAGGATGACTTCTACATTATAATGCTGTTACTTTGAGAAAGTATTACTTTAATTAGTGTCCCCTGCTAATTTGCTCAAACTAACATTCAACAGTTGATAAGTCTTCAAAAGGGAGAAAAACCTGCTGTAGCTAAGAGGTAATTTCAAGGTCAGAAAAATGCCAGTTTTTGTAGTGGAGTGAGTGTGAGAAGAAATCTAGGATTTGGAAGAGTGCATTCACAATTTTCATTCAAACAATCCATGATGTTGTCAATCTTGGTGCACAGTAGGTATCCAACAAATGTTTCATCATGTTGCTGCAGCAAATTATTGGTGCCAGTCAAGGAGCTAGAATTGTGAACATTTGGTTTTAAGCAAAGGTTTAGGAAAAAGACTGTAGTAAGGGGTCAGAAAAATGACTGAATCAGAATCAGAGCAGTAAACCAGGCTTAGGATATGTGGAAAACCAATGGTCAGAGACCAGGTGAATAGGAAAGAAACAAGATACAAATTAATGGAGAAACAATGCAGGATGTCTAAATCTCAGGTTGTCTCTAAGGCAATGGGTGATACAAAAAGTCTAGAAGCATATGGCCCAAATATAGTCTCTGGAGATAATGGGAGTAAATAAGCTGAAACTGAAAAGACAAAATAAGGCAAAGAGACTAGGCTACATGTACCAAGCCAGTAGTTGTAAACTGGTGGTATTATTCTAGCTAGGGACAGGTTTTACTTTATTTTCACAGTATTTTGAAAGGGAGTGTGAGTAGGCACACACTTGGTTGTAGTACAGTATTCTTAGCACCTGTTGTCCTATATCAGACCAATTTCATTTGTTATTCTTGCTTAGTTTATGTTAGACATTTCAGTTTGCTACTTCTGGTGGAGGCCATCTGCTTGACATTTTACTCCATCTTTTCAGTTCCTGTAACCATTTAGTCCCAACCACCAAGAGTGGCTTTGCCCTAGTCTGGGACTTCTAAATCTGTTTCTAATCAAAAGGAAGTAAGTGGGTCTGGTCTAGTTCTTCCATACTTCAGCAACATATTGACTGTGCTTCTTCTCTATTGCATAATTTTGTTCCACGTTGGGCTTTTTACTTATGGTTTGTAACTAAGTTCAATCCTTATACTTCAGTTTCAGTACCTGGATCCTTGACTTGTTCAATAGTATTGAAATCCTATTTTGGCATCTTGTCTAGTTCATTGATATGGGATAGCAGCCCTTACCTATGGAGTGAGTTTATTTGTGAGTCTTTATGTGGGATTTGTATCCATTTTAAAGCCTTTGCTCAGCCACCTACATATCTTCCATTCAAATGATCTAACCTAATACAGCGTGAAATATACAGCATGGTAGTTTTTAATTAGTGTTTTCACAAAGTTATTACTACACAGTAGCAATATTTGTTGAAAGACTAAATTATCAAATAGGCAGCCTGAAAAGGATGAAGAAAAAGTAGAAAAATAAAATTAAGGATGGGGAGGATGATATTACATATGTATGTGTAAAACATCTTGTCACACACATGCACATATGCACAAATACAGTTTTTACAAACTGAAGTGAAATAACTGGGACCAAGTTTGAAGAGAAAACTTGATATGGTAGTTATTGGTGGTTTTTTTGCAAATAATTCTTGCTCCTCTCCTTTTCTGGGCCCATTGTAGGATTGTGCATCTTGGCTCCCTCATGGTTTGGTGGAACTAGGTGATTAGTTTTGGCCAATGGGTTGTGAGTGAGAGTGAAATACCTCATTTCAGGGCTAGAGAGCCAGAACATTTAATTGCCTGAGTGATATGGTTTCCAGATTTCTTTCCTTCTGCCTCTGTGACTGGGGATGTTTAAGATGGTGGTTGCTCTGCCAGCCTGAATTTCTGAGAGATCCTTGAGTAATTACAATTGAAAAGAGCACCCTTTAACCACCACCAGCACTTCCAGCAACCCATGGTGGAAATGTAGCATGAGGAGGAAATACACATTTGTTGTTTTAAGCCACTGTCATTTGTGGGTTTTGTTACTATCCTATTAGCATTACCTAATCTAACTTGATGGATAGCTTTGATCCTAGCTTAGATATCATGCTCTTTTCTGTATGTTTCTCAAACAGAAAACCATATATCTATTGGTGATTGATAGTTGGGTTTTTAAAGAAAAACTTATTTTCATTTATTTTGGATTTTTTTGGGGGGGGGACTTATTTGTAATCAAAGTGGGGAATGTTGATTAACAAGGATGATCTCCACTAGCTTATTCTCAAATACTTGTGCTTAAAAATCTTCAAGTCATATACTGACCAGGATGATAAAGATGAGCTTGAAATCTCTATGAGAATAAGGGTATCAATAAAAACACAGTTTGCTGACCAAGCCTGTACATCCCAGTGTAAAAATGAAAATTTTATTTATTTTACAAAAATGGACTTTAGTAATCAGCTTTGGGTCAAAATGCCAAATGCTAGGGGACAGTAGAAGAATTTATGATGATGTATTATTTGAATGTGAATAAGAAATATTTGAGATTAGATAAGAAGTGTAGCATAAAAAGACAGGTAGAGAGCTGTTATGACATCCTATTCTCATACTTTGCCCAAATTCTAAGTAATATCTTCCTTTTACTTCATACTTGTTATTTGTTTCATTTAAAGTCTATTAGTGATATTATATAATCCATATGCTGTTAAATATCCTGATGTTGTCAGCATTAAATAATGTCATGAATAATTTCAAACTACTGAAAATTGAAATATTTTATAACTGAGATTTTTTGTTGATTGAAAATTTTTGTGCAGAAATTTAGTCAACCTCCTATTAGGTTATTTCATCTTGCTAACATTTCTATAAAATGACCAGGAAGTCTATTTAAAAAGACTTTCCTTTTCTTTCTGTGAGCCAGTCCCTGAGAAAAAACTCACACCTCCTTTTTTTAATATAATATTTTACACTCATTTAAAATAATAAATAGGAAGGGTAGAAAGGCAGTGTGTGCTACATGGACTGGTGGGAGGGAGCTGGGGCAGTGGAGGGGCAGCCTGCCTGACAAGGCAGAGCCCCCGAGTCGGGCTTCCAAAAGCCTAGAGGCTGGACTATGTGACTTCTGACAGCCAGCAGGACTTAATATCTGGAATGTTAAAAGTGAAGAGCTCTGCTCTCAGGGAGCTGGGAAGGCAGGAGGACACTGGGAGGGAGAGTGGTTGAGCCCTGGAAGACAGAGCTCAGCTCCACAAGGAACAAAGGCACTGGCAAATGCCATCTCTTTCTCCTATCCCCCAGCCGGAATTCCAAAGGGAACCAGTTCCCATCACCAAAATTGCTTGCACCTGTAAACACCCAACACTGTGCGTCTGTGGATCTATCCCTCCAAAAGGTCTGCCTCCATCCAGGTGTTGAAGGGTCCCTCCTGCAGGGGACCACCAATGGCAAAGTGAGCTAAGCCTGTCCCTGCCACCCCTGTTCACCTTGTGGATTCACCCTGGCTAATATGCCAGATCCAATCAAAGAGGCACCACAAGCCTGGCAGTGTGCAAGTAGCCCAGACAGGGGCCACACCACTCTACAGTGAGTCCTGCCCCTGGGAGAGGGGAAGATAAGGTACACACCCATCTGACTGTGGCCCCAGTGATGGGCTGGGGGCAGACATCAGGTCTGACTGTGATCCCGCCCAGCAACACAAGTTACTCTGGACAGTACAGGGGAAGGGCCCTGCAGTTTGGTGCCACCACAGGGACTACCCAAAATGACAAAACTGAAAAAATTCTCCTCAAAAGAAACTCCAGGAAGAAGCGACAGGTAACGAATTGATCAAAAACGATTTAAGCAATATATCGAAACAAGAATTTGGAATAATGGTCATAAAATTAATCACTGGGCTTGAAAAAGAATAGAGGACAGCACGGAATCTATTGCAATAGAGATCAAGGAACTAAAAAATAGTCATGAGGAGCTAAAAAAATGCTATAAATGAGGTGCAAAATAATATGGAGGTGACCAAAGCATGGATTGAAGAGGCAGAGGAGAAAATAGGTAAGTTAGAAGATAAAATTATGGAAAAAGAGGAAGCTGAGAAAAAAAGAGTCAAAAAACCTCCAGGAGTATGAGGGAAGAATTAGAGAATGAAGTGGTGCAATCAAACGGAACAATATCCGTATAATAGGAATTTCAGAAGAGGAAGAGAGAGAAAGGGGCTGAAGGTGTACTTGAACAAATCATAGCTGAGAAATTCCCTCATCTGGGGAAGGAAAAAGGCATTGAAATCCAAGAGGCACAGAAAACTCCCTTCAGATATAACTTGAATCGATCTTCTGCATGACATATCATAGTGAAACTGGCAAAATACAAGGATAAAGAGAAAATTCTGAAAGCAGCTAGGGATAAACGTGCTCTAACATATAAAGGGAGACCCTAAGAATAGTGGCAGACCTGCCTACTGAAACTTGACAGGCCAGAAAGGAATGACAGGAAATCTTCAATGTGATGAACAGAAAATATATGCAGCTAAGAATCTTTCATCCAGCAAGTCTGTCATTCAGAATAGAAAGAGAGATACAGGTCTTCCCAAACAAACAAAAACTGAAGGAATTTATCACCACTAAACCAGTCCTACAAGAGACCCTATGTGGGATTCTGTGAGTGAAATGTTGCAAGGATCACAAAATACCAGAGACATCACTACAAGCATGAAACCTACAGACATCACAATGACGCTAGACCCATATCTTTCCATAATAACACTGAATGTAAATGGGCGAAATGCTCAACCAAAACACATAGGGTATCAGAATGGATAAAAAAAAAACAAGACCCATCTATTTGCTGTCTAAAAGAGACTCATTTTAGACCTGAGGACACCTTCATATTGAAAGTGAGGGAATGGAGAAGTATCTACGATGCTACTGGAAGTCAAAAGAAAGCTGGAGTAGCCATACTTATATCAGACAAACTAGACTTTAAATTAAAGGCTGTAACAAGAGATGAAGAAGGGCATTATATAATCATTACAGGGTCTATCCATCAGGAAGAGCTAACAATTACAAATGTCTATGTGCTGAATATGGAAGCCCCCCAAATATATAAAACAATTAATCACAAACATAAGCAACCTTATTGATAAGAATGTGGTAATTGCAGGGGACTTTTAATACTCCACTTACAACAATGGATAGAAAATCTAGACACACGGTCAATAAAGAAATAAGGGCCCTGAATGATACATTGGATCAGATGGACTTGACAGGTATATTTAGAACTCTGCATCCCAAAGCAACTGAATATACTTTCTTCTCGAGTGCACATGGAACATTCTCCAAGATAGATCACATACTGGGTCACAAAACAGCCTTTCAAAAGTATACAAGAATTGAGAACCTACCATGCATACTTTCAGACCACAATGCTATGAAGCTTGAAATCAACCACAGGAAAAAGTCTGGAAAACCTCCAAAAGCATGGAAGTTAAAGAACATCCTACTAACGAATGAGTGGGTCAACCAGGCAATTAGAGAAGAAATTAAAAAATATATGGAAACAAACGAAAATGAAAATACAACAATCCAAACGCCTTGGGATGCAGCGAAGGCAGTCCTGAGAGGAAAATACATTGCAATCCAAGCCTATCTCAAGAAACAAGAAAAATCCCAAATACAAAATCTAACAGCACACCTAAAGGAACTAGAAGCAGAACAGCAAAGGCAGCCTAAACCCAGCAGAAGAAGAGAAATAATAAAAATCAGAGCATAAATAAACAATATAGAATCTAAAAAAACTGTAGAGCAGATCAACGAAACCAAGAGTTGGTTTTTTGAAAAAAATAAATAAAATTGATCAACCTCTAGCCAGGCTTCTCAAAAAGAAAAGGGAGATGACCCAAATCGATAAAATCTTGAATGGAAATGGAATTATTACAACCAATCCCTCATAAATACAAGCAATTATCAGGGAATGCTATGAAACATTATATGCCAAAAAACTGGACAACCTGGAAGAAATGGACAAATTCATAGTCACCCATAAACTTCCAAAACTCAAACAGGAAGAAATAGAAAGCTTGAACAGACCCATAACCAGAGAGAAAATGGAATCGGTTATCAAAAATCTCCCAACAAATAAGAGTCCAGGACCAGATGGCTTTCCAGGGGAATTCTACCAGAGATTTAAAGCAGAGATAACACCTATCATTCTCAAACTGTTCCAAAAAATATAAAGGAAAGGAAAACTTCCAGACTCATTCTATGAAGCCAGTATTACTTTGATTCCTAAACCAGATGAGGACCCAGCAAAAAAGGAGAACTACAGGCCAATATCCCTGATGAATATGGATGCAAAAATTCTCAATAAGATACTAGCAAATCGAATTCAACAGCATATAAAAAGAATTATTCAGCATGATCAACTGAGATTCATTCATGGGCTGCATGGCTGGTTCAACATTCGCAAATCAATCAATGTGATACCTCATAGTAATAAAAGAAAAGAACCATATGATCCTGTCAATCGATACAGAAAAAGGATTTGACAAAATTCAGCATCGTTTCTATATAAAAACCCTTGAGAAAGTCGGGATAGAAGGAACATACTTAAAGATCATAAAAGCCATTTATGAAAAGCCCACAGCTAATATCATCCTCAATGGGGAGAAACTGTGAGCTTTGCCCCTGAGGTCAGGAACAAGACAGGGATGTCCACTCTCACCACTGTTGTTTAACATTGTGTTGGAAGTTCTAGCATCAGCAATCAGACAGCAAAAGGAAATCAAGGCATCAAAATTGGCAAAGATGAAGTCAAGCTTTCAGTTTTTGCAGATGACCTGATATTATACATGGAAATTCCAATAGACTCCACCAAAAGTTGCTAGAACTGATACATGAATTCAGCAAAGTTGCAGGATACAAAATCAATAGACAGAAATCCGTTGCATTCTTATACACTAGTAGTGAAGCAACAGAAAGACAAATAAAGAAACTGATCCCATTCACACTTGCACCAAGAATCACAAAATACCTAGGAATAAACTGAACCACAGATGTGAAAGATCTGTATGCTGAAAACTATAGAAAGCTTATGAAGGCAATTGAAGAAGATACAAAAAAAGAGGAAAACATTCTATGCTCATGGATTGGAAGCATAAATATTGTTAAAATGTCAATACTACCCAAAGCTATCTACACATTCAATGCAATCCCAATCAAAATTGCACCAGCATTCTTCTAAAGGCTAGAACAAGCAATCTTAAAATTTGTATGGAACCACAAAAGACCCAAATAGCCAAAGTAATATTGAAGATTAAGACCAAAGTGGTAGGCATCACAATCCCAGACTTTAGCCTCTACTACAAAGCTGTAATCATCAAGACAGCATGGTATTGACACAGAAAGAGACACATCGACCTATGGAATGGAATAGAAACTCCAGAATTGGACCCACAAAAGTATGGCCAACTAATCTTTGACAAAGCAGGAAAGAATATCCAATGGAAAAAAAGACTGTCTCTTTAACAAATGGTGCTGGTTGAAATGGACAGCAACATGCAGAAGAATGAAACTAGACCACTTTCTTACACCACTCACAAAAATAAACTTAAAATTGATAAAGGACTTGAATGTGAGACAGGAAACCATCAAAATCCTGGAGGAGAAAGCAGAAAAAAAACCTCTCTGACCTCAGCCGCAGCAATTTCTTACTTGACACATCTCCAAAGGCAAGGGAATTATAAAGAAAGATGAAGTATTGGGACCTCATGAAGATGAAAAGCTTCTGCACTGCAAAGGAAACAATCAACAAAACTAAAAATCAACTGACTGAATGGGAAAAGATATTTGCAAATGACATATTGGACAAAGGGCTAATATCCAAAATCTATAAAGAACTCACCAAACTCCACACCCGAAAAACAAATAATCCAGTGAAGAAACGGGCAGAAAACATGAATAGACACTTCTGTAAAGAAGACATCCAAATGGCCAACAGACACATGAAAAGATGCTCAACATTACTCCTCATCAGGGAGATACAAATTGCAACCACACTCAGATACCACCTCACACCAGTCAGAGTGGCCAAAATGAACAAATCAGGAGACTATAGATGCTGGCGAGGATGTGGAGAAACAGGAACCCTCTTGTGCTGTCGGTGGGAATGCAAACTGGTGCAGCCACTCTGGAAAACAGTGTGGAGGTTCCTCAAAAAATTAAAAATAGACCTACCCTATGACCCAGCAATAGCACTGCTAGGAATTTACCCAAGGGATACAGGAGTGCTGATGCATAGGGGCACTTGTACCCCAATGTGTATAGTAGCACTTTCAACAATAGCCAAATTGTGGAAAGAGTCTAAATGTCCATCAACTGATGAATGGATAAAGAAATTGTGGTTTATATACACAATGGAATAGTATGTGGCAATGAGAAAGAATGAAATATGGCCTTTTGTAGCAACATGGATGGAGCTGGAGAGTGTTATCCTAAGTGAAATACATCATACAGAGAAAGACAGATACCATATGGTTTCACTCTTATGTGGATCCTGAGAAACTTAACAGAAGACCATGGGGGATGGGAAGGGGAAAAAAAAAAAGGTTAGAGAGGGAGGGAGCCAAACCATAAGAGACTCTTAAAAACTGAGAACAAACTGAGGGTTGATGGGGGGTGGGAGGAAGGGAGGGTGGGTGATGGGTACTGACGTGGATGCCTGTTGCAATGAGCACTGTGTGTTGTATGGAAACCAATTTGACAATAAACTTAATATTTAAAAATAAATAAATAAATAGATAAATAAATAAATAAGTAGACAAAGACACACAAATAAATTTACATCCAAATTAGCATATACTGCAACAGTGATTTTGGGAGTAGATTTTAATGAGACTTACCCATTTAACCCATCCCCCCTCCCACAACCCCTCCATGAACCCTCTGTTTTTTTCTCTATATTTAAGAGTCTCTTATATTTTGTCCCCCTCCCTGTCTTTATATTATTTTTGCTTCCCTTCCCTTATGTTCATCTCTTCTGTGTCTTAAAGTCCTCATATTAGTGAAGTCATATGGTTTTTGTCTTTCTCTGACTAATTTCACTTAGCATAATACCCTCCTGTTCCACCCACGTAGTTCCAAGTGGCAAGATTTCATTCTTTTTGATTGGTGAGTAATACTCCGTTGTATTCATATACCACATCTTCTTTATCCATTCATCTATCGATGGACATTTGGGCTCTTTCCATATTTTGGCTCTTGTTGATAGTGCTGCTATAAACATTGTGGTGCATGTGTCCCTTCGAAAAGCATACCTGTATCTCTTGCATAAACACCTAGTAGTGCAATTGCTGGGTCGTAGGGTAGTTCTATTTTTAATTTTATGAGAAACCTCCATAGTGTTTTCCAGAGTGTTGCACCAGTTTGCATTCCCACCAGCAGTGCAAAAGAGATCCTGTTTCTCCACATCCTTGCCAACATCTGTTGTTGCCTGAGTTGTTAATGGCTTCCTGTCTTACATTTAGGTCTTTCTTCCATTTTGAGTTTATTTTTGTGTATGGTGTAAGAAAGTGGTACAAGCTCATTTTTCTGCCTGTCAGTGTCCAGTTTTCCCAGCACCACTTGCTGAAGAGACTGTCTTTATTCCATTGGCTACTCTTTCTTGCTTTGTCAAAGATTCGTTGGTCATACGTTTGTGGGTCCATTTCTGGTTTCTCTATTCTGTTCCATTGATCTGAGTGTCTATTCTTGTGTCAGTACCATATTGTCTTGGTGATTTCAGCTTCGTAATACAGCTTGAAGCCCAGGATTGTGATGCCTCCTGCTTTGGTTTTCTTTTTCAAGATTGCTACTATTCGGGGTCACTTCTGGTTCCATGCAAATTTTAGGATTATTTGTTCTATCTCTGTGAAGAATGATGGTGTTATTTTGATAGGGATTGCCTTGAATATGCAGGTTGCTTTGGATAGTATTGACATTTCAACAATATTTGTTCTTCCTATCCAGGAGCATGGAATCAATCTTTTTCCAATTTTTTCCGTCTTCCTCAGTTTCTTTCATAAGCTTTCTATAGTTTTCTGTGTATAGATTTTTTACCTCTTTGGTTAGATTTATCCCTAGGTATTTATTTTATGGTTTTTGTTGCAAATGTCAATGGGATCGATTCCTTGATTTCTCTGTTGCTTCATTGTTGTTGTATAGGAATGCAACCTATTTCTGTGCATTGATTTTATATCCTACGACTTTTCTGAATTCACGGATCACTTCTAGAATTTTTTGGTGGAATAGTTTGTGTTTCCATATAGAGTATCATGTCATCAGTAAAGAGGGAAAGTTTGACCTCCTTTTGGCCTATTTGAATGCCTTTTATTTCTTTGTGTTGTATCCTTGCTGTCGCTCAGACTTCTAATATTATGTTGAATTACATTGGCGAGAGTGGACATACCTGTCTTGTCCCTGACCTTAGGTGGAAAGCTCTTTATTTTTTTCCCATTGAGGATGATAGTAGCATTGGGTCTTTTTTTTTTAATTTTTTTTTCAACGTTTATTTATTTTTGGGGGGACAGAGAGAGACAGAGCATGAACGGGGGAGGGGCAGAGAGAGAGGGAGACACAGAATCGGAAGCAGGCTCCAGGCTCTGAGCCATCAGCCCAGAGCCCGACGCGGGGCTCGAACTCACGGACCGCGAGATCGTGACCTGGCTGAAGTTGGACGCTTAACCGACTGCGCCACCCAGGCGCCCCGCATTGGGTCTTTTATATATAGCTTTTATTATCTTGAGGTATGATCCTCACATCCCTACTTTCTTAAGACTTTTCATAAAGAAAGGATGCTGTATTTTGTCAAATGCTTTCTCTGCATCTATTGATAAGATCATGTGGTTATTGTCCTTTCTTTTATTGATGTGATTAACCACATTGATTGTTTTTGCGGATATTGAACCATCCCTGCATCCCAGGTATAAATCCCACTGTTGGTGGGAAAGCAAACTGTTGCAGCCACTCTGAAAACAGTGTGGAGTTTCCTTAAAATATTAAAAATAGATCTACCCTATGACCCAGCAATAGCACTGTTAGGAATTTACCGAAGGGATACAGGAGTGCTGATGCATAGGGGCACTTGTACCCCAATGTTTATAGCAGAACTTTCAACAATAGCCAAAGTATGGAAAGAGCCTAAATGTCCATCAACTGATGAATGGATAAAGAAATTGTGGTGTATATACACAATGGAACACTACGTGGCAATGAGAAAGAATGAAATATGGCCTTTTGTAGCAATGTGTATGGACCTGGAGAGTGTTCTGCTAAGTGAAATAAGTCATAGAGAGAAAGACAGTTACCATATGTTTTCACTCATATGTGTATCTTGAGAAACTTAACAGAAGACCAAGGGGGAGGGGAAGGAAAAGAAAAAGTTAGAGAGAGAGAGAAATCCAAAACACAAGAGACTCTTAAAAACTGAGCATCAACTGAGGGTTGATGGGGAATGGGAGGGAGGGATGGGTGAGTGATGGGCATTGAGGAGGGTACCTGTTGGGAGGAGCACTGGCCATTGTATGGAAACCAATTTGACAATAAATTTAATACTGAAAAAAAAACAAAGAAATCCAAGCTTTAAGCCCCTCTTACTGCAAGAACTCAGGAGATTCAGCCCCTCTTGCTTTCCAAGCCAATTGCTATAAGGATTTGTCTTCTATGTGTGGGCTTTTCTTTGTGCTAATCTCTCACCCTTCTCAGGGATCACAGCTTCCTCCCCTACATGGCAGCCATGATCCATTTTTCTCCCACCCTGTGTATCTCCCTACATTCTTTGATATGGCCTTTTCTCTACCTTTAGTTGGTGAGTTTGTCTTGCCAGGCAAAGGCAAGCTAGGGTCCTCCTACTTCACTGCCATTTTCCTAAGATCAACTTATTGGCATTGTAAATAATCCCTGCTGCTAATTACTAGTTTCACAGATGATCACGTGACCATTTTTGTGTTTCTAAAAACCTATTATATAGGAATTGAGAAAATTAGCAACATAAGAAATTTATTGGTTTTTGGATGAGGTGAGGTAGGGTAAGGTCCCAAATTGTACAAATTTAATGTATAAAACTTATTCATGTTTATCTTCCTTTCATTTAAATATTCTACCTTCTTAATCCTCTCAGATTCCTGCAGCAAATTTCTGTAAGGATAGAAATAAAATCCCTTAGAGAATGACAGCCAAGGGGAATGAACTGGGTCAGGGAATTTTAGCTCTATCCTGATAATTTCAATCTGACCCAAGTCAGTAATGAATGTTGTTTGATGCACTATGGAAAGTTTGATGGTAGTCTAGGGCCAAATCTAATGGGAAAGTATATCTATCAGCACAGCATATCACCACTGATCAATCACATTTATGATCTCAACAAAGGCAAAATGCTTCTCAAGGAAAACAGGTTGGTTTTTCTCGTCAAGGCTGAGATTAAAATCTTCTGAGCCAAGATTCTATTTGCCATCTTTAGTGTTAGTACTGCAGAAGTCAAGTCATGGACTTTTAATTTGATTAAAAACTTAAGTGCCCTCAATCCTAATACTTTAAGTTTGCATCATGCATCATTGAGTCATAAGATGGGAAACATCTGTTTGAATTTGCATGAAAGTATCAAACAGAGGCTTCTTAACACAGCTCATCAAGACCCAGCAAAAGCAGAACAACAAGCAGGTCAAAGGAGTAATAATGTTATGACCATATCCAGGTTCAGAAGTTTCCAGGAATGTCTTGTAATCAGGAAAGTCACCAGGCCATTAATCACTAAGGTCGGAGGAGGGAGACTGAAGTATATATCAAATGAAAGTCTCTATTTCATATGTAATTAGGATTGGGTATTAATTATAAATATGACATAATAAATGTGGTGGGCAAAAGAATACCACATGACTCTTGGTTCTCAAATCAGTATATGAGCAAATATTACAATGTTTCCATTGTAGAATGTGATACAATAGACAAGGAGGAATTGATCGGTCTTTCCAAAAATTCTAATAAAGGAAGACCTGAGTTTTCCACTTTTACTTTATTAATCAGGAAGAATGTAGGGGTGCTTGGGTGGCTCAGTCAGTTAAACATGTGACTCTTGATTTCAGCTCAGGTCATGACCTCACGGTTCATGGGATTGAGCCCCGCATCGGGTTCTGCACTGACAGTATGGAGCCTTCTTCGGGTTCTCTCTCCCTGTCTCTCTGCCCCTTCCCCAGCTTGCACACACACACACACACACACACACACACACACTCAAAATAAATAAACCTTAAAAGAAATCAGGAAGAGTGTATGAGGAGTTTGTTTGCCCAAACTCAAATGCTCTAATACATTGGTTCTTAACCTTAACTGTATATTAAAATCAGTTGGTGAGCTTTAAAAACTGAATACACTGACTGGACCAAACCCCAGCAATTTTGATTTAATGGCTCTAGAGTGAGGTCAAGTACCCATAAATTAAAAAAAAAAATCTCAGTTTTTTGTTTTTTGTTGTTTTTTTTTTTTTTTTGCCAGCTGTTTGAGAGTGAGGTGTAATATTATCAGGCTCTATTTACAGGCTAACTAGGGGACACCCAAGTGGTGAGACTTCAAGTGCTCTAAAATATCAGTTTTTTTTTAAATAATTCTGTCATCAGCCCTGCTACACTGCCTAAAATAACTATGTTAAGATTTGTATAGCTAGCTAACGTGCAGATGTTATCTAGCAAAGTTAACAAATTTATACTTTAGTTTTACATTTTAGTTTTACATTTTAACAGGAAAGCAGCTCTAAAACATGGAATGCTGTCTGAAGAGGGAAGTTATGACTATGGCGAACAAACTCCCCTGTTAATCTAGGATTGAGGAGTCTCCTGGGATGCAGGAATTTCAGTTTAAAAAGCATAATTGTTCTGTGCAAACCAATTTGAGTTGGCAGCCATTGGTGTGGTGGAGCGTCAAGAACTATGAGGCTTGGAGCACCTGGGTAGAAGTAAGGAACTCTAAAGATGGAAGAGAAATCAGAATGAAAGACGCATTCTGTTTACTTTATCATTTTTCCTGAATATGATATAACAACAGTGGGACAGGATCATTCTTTGGAATATCGAATATTGTAGATTATTTTTCTTAATTGTCATCAAAGGTATCATTAACACATGTTAAGGGTCAGATAGACCTGGGTTTGATTCCAGCTCCAATACTTGCTCTGAGACTTTGTCTAAGTTACATAAACTCTTTAAGCTGTACTTTCTTCATCCTGAATGAAGATGATAATATATAAATCATGAGGCATAAGTTAAATAATATATGTAAAGAATTAACACAGTATCTGGAATGTAGAAAATGGTTAATATATGTGAGCTATCATCATCATCATCATCATCATCATCATAGTCCTTCTCTACTGAGCTCATCACATTTTCTTTTTTAAAGGAATTGTACTATTTCCTCATAGGTTTTAGAAAACTGTTTAAAACCTATGTCTACAGATATTTACAATTCAGTAAAATAGTTTAACTGTTTTTAGGCACTGTGTAAACATAGAGTAAGTGAATATCATGTGAAAGCCTGATATTATTAGAATTATTAGAATTATTATTAGAATTATTAGAATCCCTAAATTTGTAAATAGGTTGGAGGTATCAGGACAACATTTCCTTCTAGGTCCTTGGTTTAGTTAACTTTGCATTCTGCTCAAAACATGCCTTTGACCTTCAATTATATCTTTTATGGTTCAACCAGAAATATTTGTTCCTCATCTGATGTGTGCCAAGGACACAATAACAAATTAGACAGTCTTTTCCTGCAGGGAGTTTTAAGTCTAAAAACCATATTACTCTAGTAGCAGAAGGTAACTTTCATGTGGGCTTTGACTGTTTATCATCTGAACAATGTGTGAATGGTCAAGGTAAGCTTTGATCTCTCTCTTTCTTTCTATTTTACTTTATTTCTCTATGGTAACCCAATGTATGAGATTTTTGCGTCTTTATCAGCTGGAAAGTCAATGTCATTTGCCTTCCTTGAATTTTTAAATTATCAATGACTATTAAATGGTAGAAGGATTAGATTTCTCTTTAGTGGCTCCTAAGAACCAAACTAAGATAGATAAATGTGCTATCAGGGAAACAGACTTTGGCTTGAATACAAAAATTTGCATGGGCTCCTCAGCTGTGGAAATATTTGAATAAATGCTAAATTACCATAGATCTGGGTGATTATAAGGTTTGTTCCTGTATTTAGCAGGACATTGACCTGGAAGGTCTTTCTTCTTCTTGAGTTCTGAAGTTCTATAGAACAAGGAAAGCTCTCTAATGGGTTAGATTTTCATGCTACTAGCAAGAATTGGTTTTTCAAAGTTTCTCTGTTGACATTCTTGGACAGTTTAATCCCTTAAACATATTATTTTATTCTTGCTAAGTATAACATGGATAGTTTCTTATGTAAAGGGTACACATGAGTCTTTGAGAATTTACTATTTTCTTATTGTCAAAAGGAAATGTGTAGAATAAGACTCAGCTCACAGTAAAAAGCAAGATAGAGACCATCTACGATGTGCAAAGCACTTCTTTTATCAAGGAATATACTCTCATCTTAGTTATTGCAAAGGAAAGATATTAGCCCCCACCTCATTTCTCCTGCTTGTGCTTTCTTGAAGTCTCCATTTGCCCTGGTGAATTACCTACCCACATGCTTAGCTTTGTTCCAGCTCTCAGAGAAATCCCATTTGAAGTTTATAATTTTTTGGTTCTTCCTACTGGTCTGACTCAGGACACAACATCCTAGAATTTCTGGGTTTTTGTGTTGTTCTTAAGTATTCTATATTAAGCTGTACCATGTAGACTACATTGTAGTAGATTTACCATTGTAGTGCTGACAACTGGTTTTCTGTATTGACTCTTGAGTTTCAGTTCTTCCTTTCTGGGTACCACAATTTGTATATTTAAACTTTTGCTTTAAATTGTGCTCTGACATTATGTTCCAATAATCAGTATAATATATCTTTTTTCTTACAACATTATATTAGTAATAATAATAGCTATATATGCTGGTGCTTATTATGAGGCAGCCTTACCATACTTTAAAAATTGAGATAGAAAACTTGAATGTTCAGAGTAGTAAAAAAGTTTAAAGTGGGTGTTTCCTTCATGTGAGAACAAACTACTGAAATGGAGGTTTCTTTTTTTTAAAGACAAGAAGTAATTGGTATCCCATATTTAATGATTGTTATGGGGATAAATATTTAATAGTTTTTTTATCATTCAGAGATTAAAAAATAGAAAAGTGGTTAAAATAGAAGCAGTATAAATTTCTATTGAAAATATGAAAACCTTTATGGTTATCAAGGTGTAGAAAACCCATTATGGGCAGCTAGATACTGATAATTAGTCTCTTTCTGCCTTAAAAAATTGCTTTAAAGTTGTATATAGAAGCCATTTCAATTAAAAAAATAATCTTATACAATTGGTCTTTAGGTACTGTGTAGACATACAGAAAATTTAAATTGTGTGGAAGATTGATATTATTAGGACTAAAATGCTTCTCTGCTTGACTCCTAGAAGTTAACAGGTCCTGGAATCTTTTGCTATCCAGCTACCTCAAGGCTGGAGAATAGAACTTCTAAAGGACATTCTAATTCTCAGATTCTCATCACTCTCTGAAGTTGTAATTGATAATGAAACTATTTGGATCAGGTAGGAAACATTTAGTTATTTCTCTGTCCACCAGAATTTTAAAGTACACATTTTACAAGATTTTTATAATGAAGAGGTAATTGCATATTTTATTTCTTTTAATGATCATAATTAAATATGATTCATTACTTTAACTTCATCAATAAATCAAAGTAGATCACAAGGCAAAATTATGTCCTATACAACCATCTATTCATTGTTTTAATGAGAAAAAATTTTTAAGGAAGAGGGAAAAGTCTCTGCTTAGATCCCAGTGTCACATTTTACTCTCTAAGACTATCATAGCCATTTTCTCAATATCTACCCTGTATTAAACATACATGAATTGAAATAGGCCTACCACCTCAGAGTAAATGATTTCTGAGATACTTTCTGTTAACACTCTAACCTTATCAATGTAATGTTGTTTGTTCATAGTAAAGACTGGTGGATCCAATCTCATGAAGCTTGCACAAGTACCTGAAGGAGCAGACTCAGTTGCAGGAGCTACGACTTCAACCAGGAATACAAAGCATGCTGACCAAGGGGTGACAATCTGCAGGCATTGTAAAATAAGCTGTGAATGTGATAGGAGAATGGTCAGTAGTCTGTAAGGAAGCTGTGTGATGTCTAAATGGGTAGATAGAATGAAAAACCAGAAAATATGGGAGAATACATTTTAGGAGGAAATTGAGGGAAGTCTGAGACCTCAATTTTCTCACCTGCAAAATGGAGCTAAATATTACCTATGGGATAAAATATTGGGAGGATTGAATGAGATGTGCATAAAACAATCAGCACTTTGCCTGGCACTTATAGAGAGCTCAATAAATAGTAATTCCTATAAGACTATGACTAGTAAAAAGTGTGAATCCCTTGCTTAGTATTAATTTTTCAGTACATTTCTGGGTCATTTTTGCAGTAGTATTAAAACACTGACTTCTACTTAGCTTGAAGTCAGTTATGAATACCAAGCCTCTTAAGTGGTACTTATTTTAGTGAGGCTTTCTCTGTATCTGTGGTTATCTTTTTTTTTTTTCATTTTTAAGATTGTTCCTAATACTTTGTGCTTTCTCTTGTTGGCAATATTCCTGCTTCATAGGATCATTTACCAATATATCAATGTTCATTTTACATGTTATTTCTGTGCCATAACCCTGTCAGTTTTAACAGCAGGTATACATTTGATTAACAAATTTTAAATTTCTTAGTCATAGAGACCTAACCCAAAGCCCTGTCCCCTTGCCTTTGTCCGACAAAGGTGCTGGCTCTGCTCAAAGGTCCACAGACACCAAATAAAAAATTGTCAAAGAAGGTGGAGCATATTAAATTGTTTTGTAACTTGAATTTTTATGGAACTACTTGTGGGCCCTGTGACACCTAGTTCCAGTCTTACCTCTATGGCTGAATTAGATGGTTTATAGATGGCATCTGTTCCCAGCCACCCAAGATTTATTAATAGAAATTTTACTCCCACACCATGGAAACAACAGCATTCCTTTGAATGTGACTGTTATCACAACTCAATGAAACCCTCTCATTAATGTATAATAAAATACAAAGTCAAATGAGATGCATTTTAGTGATTCAGTTTTAATATCCTGATTGAAGAATCCAAGGAAATCAATTTGGGATGTTAGAAGTGTCTGTGAAAGGTAAATATTTTTAAGTAACTATTTTTCAATGATGATTGTATTTAACACATCTTATGAAATACAATTTATTTTTATTGGGAAAATGGAAAGAAATTAAGAATAAATAATTGAGTTCAGGTATAGCATGAGGCTGTCCAAAAGTTTATTAATTCATATTACATGAAGAAATTTGGAAACTAAATGGACATCATTTGGTTTAGCCTTCAAAGTAATTATTCTTCATTTGATTTAGCATACTATATAAACATGAAAATTAATGACTATGCTAATTAACAAAGTTTTGTTAGCATTTTTATCAAGTATTGAAATGCACATGGATTAATTGTAAGCTTTATTGTATTGCATTCAGATAAATATCATATATAAAACGCACAGATCAGAACATGTTAAAATTTAGCTACAATATGAATTAATGCAAGGCACATTTGATCTCTGTTAGAGAAAAGAATTTCACTGGAGAAAAATAAATAATGAGGGGGATTGCTTGTGAAATATTATTTGGGATTATTAGAGGCCACAGGCAAAGAAGAGGTGATGGCAGTCCCACTTCTCCCTTTTGTTAATGAGAAAATAATTCTTTGAGGATGTCTTTGGTTTCAAGCAAAATCTTAGCTGGGCAGGCTTTGAAGATTTGTTCTTTATACCCTTTGAGAGAAGAGATTGCTAAGAAGACCTTAGAAAGATTTTAATCAAAATTGTTAAAGTTCCAGTATTCTAAATCTCCTTCATTGGAGGGGAAAAATCAAATAAATTTCCTTCTCCATATAGATCTCTATCTTGCTTACAGAATTTATCACTGTGAGTGCTTTGTAATATATTGAATGTAGGTCCAGTTTGAATTTCCCAAGAACCTTGATTTTACATCATCAGACAGCCAATTGACTTCTGCCTCAACTCACCAGAGTGGATCTACTGTTGTTCTCACAACAGTATCCCTTCCACCCCATTCCTTTCCGTAGTTGGGTTGATGCCTTGGTAGATGATTCAAGAAGTTAGATACCTCCTTAATTTTCTTCTTAGAATAAATTAAAACTTCATCTACTTCTTCCAGGATCCTCATAGAAGATTCTGACAAATGGGAGTGATTTTCACTTGAGCCATGAATTTCTTTTAATTTTTAATATGAAATTTATTGTCAAACTGGTTTCCATACAACACCCAGTGCTCCTCCCAACAGGTACCCTACTCAATGCCCATCACCCACCCCCCTCCCTCCCACTCCCCATCAACCCTCAGTTTATTCTCAGTTTTTAAGAGTCTCTTATGGTTTGGCTCACTCCCTCTCTAACTTTTTTTTTCTTTCCCCTCCCCCTTGGGCTTCTGTTAAGTTTCTAAAGATCCACATAGGAGTGAAAACATATAGTATCTGTTTTTCTCTGTATAACTTATTTCACTTAGCATAACACTCTCCAGTTCCATCCACGTTGATGAATGGATAAAGAAATTGTGGTTTATATACACAATGGAATAATATGGTGTTCTTTAACCTTCTTGCTTTTGGAGGTTTTCCAGATTTTTTCCTGTGGTTGATTTCAAGTTTCATAGCATTGTGGCCTGAAAGTTTCATGGTATGATCTCAATTCTTGTATACTTATGAAGGGCTGTTTTGTGACCCAGTATGTGATCTATCTTGGAGAATATTCTGTGTGCACTTGAGAAGAAACTATATTCTGTTGCTTTGGTTTGCAGAGTTCTAAATATACCTGTCAAGTCCATCTGATGCAATGTATCATTCAGGGCCCTTGTTTCTTTATTGACCGTGTGTCTAGATGATCTATCCATTTCTGTAAGTGGAGTGTTAAAGTCCCCTGCAATTACCACATTCTTGTCAATAAGGTTGCTTATGTTTGTGATTAATTGTTTTATATATTTGGGGGGGCTTCCATATTTGGTTCATAGACATTTGCAATTGTTAGCTCTTCCTGATGGATAGACCCTGTAATGATTATATAATGCCCTTCTTCATCTCTTGTTACAGCCTTTAATTTAAGGCCTAGTTTGTCTGATGTAAGTATAGTTACTCCAACTTTCTTTTGCCTTCCAGTAGCATGATAGATAGTTCTCCATCCCCTCACTTTCAGTCTGAAGGTGTCCTCAGATCTGAAATGAGTCTCTTGTAGACATAAAATATGTGGGTCCTGGTTTTTTATACATTCTGATGCCCTATGTATTTTTTTTGGAGCATTTAGTCCATTTACACTCAGTGTTATTATGGATAGATGTGGGTTTATTTTTTCCTTTTTTACCTTCAAAAAAAAGTTAGAGAGGGAGGTAGCCAAACCATAAGAGACTCTTAAAAACCGAGAACAAACTGGGGGTTGATGTGGGGTGTGAGGGAGGGGAGAGTCGGTGATGGGTATTGAGGAGGACACCTGTTGGGATGAGCACTGAGTTTTGTATGGAAACCAATTTGACAATAAATTTCATATTAAAAAAATAAAGATATGGGTTTAGAATCATTGTGATGTCTGTATGTTTTATGCTTGTAGTGATGTCTCTGGTAGTTTGTGGTCCTTGCAACATTTCACTCACAGAATCCCCCTTAGGATCTCTTGTAGGGCTGGTTTAGTGGTGAAGAATTCCTTCAGTTTTTGTTTGTTTGGGAAGACCTGTATCTCTCCTTCTGTTCTGAATGACAGACTTGCTGGATAAAGGATTCTCAGCTGCATATTTCTTCTCTACATCACATTGAAGATTTCCTGACATTCCTTTCTGGCCTGCAATATTTCAGTAGATAGGTGTGTTACTACCCTAATGTGTATACCTTTGTATGTTAGGGCCCATTTATCCATAGCTGCTTTCATAATTTTCTCTTTATCCTTGTATTTTGCCAGTTTCACTATGATATATCATTCAGAAGATCAAGTTATGCCTAAAGGGAGTTCTCTTTGCCTCTTGGATTTCAATGTCTTTTTCCTTCCCCAGATCAGGGAAATTCTCAGCTATGGTTTGTTCAAGTACACCTTCAGCCCCTTTCTCTCTCTCTTCCTCCTCTGGAATTCCTATTATACGGATATTGTTCCATTTGATTTCATCACTTCATTCTCTATTATCCCCTCATACTCCTGGAGTTTTTTTAATCTCTCTTTTTCTCAGCTTCCTCTTTTTTCATAATAATTTTATCTTCTAATTCACCTATTCTCTCCTCTGCATCTTCAATCCATGCTATGGCCACCTCCATTTTATTTTGCACCTCATTGATAGCATTTTTGTAGCTCCTCATGACTATTAGTCCCTTGATCTCTGTAGCAATAGATTCTCTGCTGTCCTCTATATTTTTTTCAAGCCCAGCGATTAATTTTGTGACTATTCTAAATTCTTGTTCCGTTATATTGCTTAAATCTTTTTTGATCAATTCGTTAACTGTCACTACTTCCTGGAGTTTCTTTTGAGGAGGGTTCTTCTGTTTTGTTATTTTGGGTAGTTCCTGTGGTGGCTCCAAACTTCAAAGCTCTTCCTCTTTGCTGTCTGGAGTAACTTGCATTGGTGGGCGGGGCCACAGTCAGACCTGATGTCTAGCCCCAGCCCATCACTGGGGCCACAGTCATACTGATGTGTACTTTATCTTTTACTCTCCCAGGGACAGGACTCGCTGTTGAGTGGTGTGGCCCCTGTCTGGGCTACTTGCACACTGCCAGGCTTGTGGTGCTGCTTCGATGGGATCTGACGTATTAGCCAGGGTGGATCCACAAGGTGCACAGGGGTGGCAGGGACAGGCTTAGCTCACTTTGCCATTGGTGGTCCCGGGCAGCAGGGGCCCTGCAGCACCGGGAGGGAGGCAGACCTGTCAGAGGGATGGATCCATAGAAACACAGCATTGGGCGTTTTTTGCAGTGCAAGCTAGTTTGGTGACGGAATGGTTCCCTTTGGAATTTCGGCTGGAGGATGGGAGAGGGAGATGGCCCTTGCCAGAGGTTTGTTCCCCCACCGAGCTGAGCTCTGTCTTCTGGGGCTCAACAGCTCTCCCTCCCGGTGTCCTCTCACCCTCCCCACTCTCTGAGAGCAGAGCTGTATGTAAGTCCCTCTGGCTGTCATAAGTCACAAAGTCCGGCCCCTCCACTTTTGCAAGGTGGACTTAGGCGGCTCTGCCTTGCAGGGTGGGCTTCCCCTCCATGCGCAGGCTCCCTTCCACCAGTCCGTGTAGCACGCACAGCCTCTCCACCCTTCCTACCCTCTTCTGTGGGCCTCTGGTCCACACTTCACTCAGTAGAGTCCGTTCTGCTAGTCTTCTGGCGGTTTTCTGGGTTATTTAGGCAGATGTGGGTGGAATCTAAGCGATCAGCAGGACGAGGTGATCCCAGTGTCCTCCTATGCTGCCATCTTCCCCTCTGAGTCTGACCCATGATTTTGAAATCATTTACATTTTGTGTCTTGATATGTTGAAAGGGAGACCAACTTACATCGAAAGATATGTATATATTACAGTAAAGATTCAATTCAATATCTCTAATAGATTTTTTGTTCATTTTCCTAAATTTGACTTCAGGGAAAAAGAAGCAAATAAGACAATGAGCTCTCATCAGTGATTTATCCTAATAACTTCCTTGGTGTGTCTTCAAGACAGCATAAATTTGGTTTAGCACCCTAGACTTTTACCTACACTCCTGAACAACTAGTGCTGGTTGAGGCTCTGTAGGTCATCAAGCAACAAATATTTGTCTCACTTACTATCTAAACCACTAAGATTCAATTATTTTTCCATATTTTATTTACTATGCTATAAGAATGGTAGAATATACATTATAATAATGTTCAACAAAAATGTTGAAACAAAATGGTTTTCAATAACCAGAAGACTCTATTTCTGAGCATTTCAGTCAAGTGTCCTTGAATCCAGACTCTCACTGGTCCAAAAATCCAGCTTGCTGCTCCATACTAGTTTAGATGAAGACTAATTTTTCCTGAACAAAATTTTACAATCAACATAGTAACTGAGGTATAGGAACTGGACCTGGCATCATAAGAATTAAGTTCAAATACAAATTTTGCTATTAATGAGCTGTGTACCTGGTTAATGAATGTCTTCAAGCCTTAGTTTTCTCATCAGTAAAATGGAGGTGACAGTACTCAAGGTACAAGGCCACTGTAAAAGTTAAATGATATAATACTTTGTTAACTGCAAAATGTCAGATATCATTTTATTATTCATACATGTGTACTTTAAAGGCAGGAGAATTGTCATATGGATTTTATACTCTCTAGACTATCCACATTACTCTGGTGCTTAGTCATCATGTTTTAAAGCATGTGAGTGCTCTCTTTCTACTTAATCTGCCCTTGAGTATTAATATCAATTTCCGTGTGATTGATAAAGATAAGGGGTAAAGAAAGATACAAACATGCTTTGGCATTTGGTACCAATTAACACAAAGCCCAAAAGATAATATATATGTATGTGACAAAACCTCACACTTCATAAAACTGCCCTTCTGGCCAGATATCCAGATACCACATATGGACGGTTTAGTTTCCAAGTTCAGATGCCCTATATAATTTCATTTCTTGCTTACTCCAGAGTTCCAGGCCAATTGGACTGTCTTTATTTTACATTTCTTAGATATATTATATGGACAAATGACATACACTCTCTTTTTTTTATTGTAAGTTTGTTTGGGCTTTCCTAGAGGAAACTGATTAGTTTCTTGAGAAAATCCCTTTGCTCCCACCTACCTGTCCCTGTCCCTCTGCAGGAAAGCTAAGCATTTCCATCTCAACACCAGTAGCTCATCATAGTACATTTCAAAAGAAGTGGTTAAGACATTCATTGTCCAGATAATTTGAAGCCAAACAGGACCAGACTCTGGAGAATGTCTTGGACCCATCAATGCTATAACACTGTTTTCTCACCAAGAAGTAAAATTGATCTTTATTATTATTTTTTAATGTTTATTTTTGAGAGAGAGAGAGAGCAGGGGAGGGTCAGAGAGAGAGGGAAAGAGCAAATTCTAAGCAGTCTCTGAGGAGTCAGCGCAAAGCTGGATGTGGGGCTCGAATGCACAAACTGTGAGATCATGACCGGAGCCAAAGTTGGACCTCCAAGCGACTGAGCCACCCAGATAACCCTAAAATTGACCTTTAAATGAGCTTTTATTTTGCATTCTATCTTCTATGATTTTAAAGTTCACTTTTGCACTGTTTTCATTCCTTGCAAGTAACTTATGATATTAAATTGTCAGCTATCTTCAGGAATAGGGCTAACCTGTATAATTGAAATCCACTGATAATCACAAAGTCTTGTTTTCAATTTATATCTTCAACCTTCTTTCTTTTAAATCAACTTGAAATAAAAAAAGACAGACTTGCTAATAAACAGCAAAATGCAGTGCTTGTGCTTTCCTCCTTCTATTATCACTCTGCACTGGAGATGTTAATAAACAAAGATATTCCTAAAAGTCAGGCAATCAAGAAGAAGAAAAGTGGAGGTCACAAATAATCTGGAAAATGAATAATCAGTGCCTTGACAATGACAGGTGACTACACTCATGTTTGTGTACAATTCTTCTTAAGTGACACAAACATCTTTCTTATCACCTGGTACTTCAGGGATTTCTTCTTCTCCTTAGGTAAGGGAGCTACCTAAGGAACTAGGGCATTATCTAAGAATATGCCTCCTTCTTTGTCTCAAAATCATTCATAGAGGCATAGAATGACAGATATAGAAGGGATGTCACAAGTTATCAAGCAACACTTTACATTTTGCAGATGAGGAATTAAGATCCAGAGAGAGAAATGACTCCTCCAAAGCAACATAACTGGTTAATAGCAGAACTGATACTAAAAGCCAGGTTTTTTTATTACTTCTAGGTTAATTTCATCACATCACACCTGTCAATCTCAATACTTGAGTGCTCTAAAGTAGTCACTGAGAAGTTAGTTCTGTTGATTTTATCTCTTCATTTTTTCCCTGGGATGGAAGATATTAGACATTCTGTACTCTGATTTTCTTCTGTGTTCAGTTGGCTTTTCTCCATCCTCAATGCCACTGCTTCAGTTAAGGGTATTATCATCCTTTGTACAAACTCTTGGGTTTGTCTCACAATGTATCTTCTGGATTCAATCCACTTCTCCATTAACCACATTTCTGTTAGAGTGGGCGTAGGTCTAATTATGGTCTTCTTATTAAAATAATTCAAAGACTCACTATTACTCATTTAACCTACTACAAAAGGAAGTCTAAACAGGCCTCATCATGTTCTAATTCTTAATTGCTTCTCTAACTTCATCTTTATTGTTTTTCTCAACCCCCATTAACTATTATTGTTGTATGAGACAGCTTTAAAATAGTGCTCACAGTGTCCCTTAGAACCTATGTTGGTTCCTATTTCTCAAATTGTACATATACTATTCCCTGGAATAATCCCTTCCTTCTTTTGTTCACCTAGTAAAATGCTCAGGCTTCAACATCCAGCTAGTTTCCTTTTGATGAAGTCTCCATAACTCCAGCATAGTGAATTGCACTCTTTTTGTGACAGCACTGTACCATTTACATATTTTTATTGTAGCTATGTGATAAACATTTGTATGTATCTCCTGTATTGTATACTTCTTGAAGGAAAGAACCTTGTCTGATTTCCACCCCTCTTCCTTCCATATCCATTCAGTGCCTGAATGTGGGGCTCAATAAATAAGCACTTGATGTGGCCATGCAAAATATACTTTATAGGTCACAGAGATGGTCAGACATTTAATTTAATAAATATTAAAGATACACCTTATTTAAGTTGGACTCTGTCATTTTAGTTAACATAACCTTCATCTTCATTTTAGAAAATGTTGATCAATTATACTTTTGAAGATCTTGCATAGGAGGCAGAAGATAAAGAATTTGTTTAGAAAGCACATTTAAAGGTAAGCCTACAACATAAAACTGTGTAACATATTGCTTTTTAATAAAGTAAATGGTTATTCAGCATTGTGCTCTTGGTGTTTTATGAGTCAAACCATAGCTTGGAGCAATTTGAGAATCTAATTAGATTAGGGGATAGCTTTAAACTATAGTAAAAATAAAGTCTTATTCCCGGGACTCCTGGGTGGCTCAGTTGGTTAAGCGTCTGACTTTGGCTTAGGTCATGATCTCATGGTTTGTGGGTTTGAGCCCCACATCAGGCTTTGCACTGACAGCACAGAGCATGCATTGGATCCTCTGTCTCCCTCTCTCTCCACTCCTCTCCTGCTCATGTTCTCTCTTTCTGTCTCTCAAAAATAAACATAAAAAAAAAGAAAGTCTTATTTCAGCGTCATGGAGATAGAATAGCACAGAATGTGAGGCTATTTAGCATTAAAGAGAATGGGGAATAAAGGTAATTATATCCTTCCTGGGGAAAAACTAGTAGCACCTAGTTATATTCAAGGCAAACCCTGGGCATGATAGGGAAGGTGGTATAGTTTGACTCGAATTCCCCTTTGACCATTTTTATGCACTATTTCCACATTTTTCTATTTCTTGTGTATCTGTCCTTGGGAATGCTTCTGACTCCCTGAAAGTTATGTGTGCTTACCTTCTCCAGCACATATCACTTCAATGATCTAGATGTTTCCAGGTCACTTTTCAATACTTACATGCCCCAGTATACAACTTTTTGGAATCCTGCTCTGTGATGGGTCTACTGGGATGCTTTAATCAATTAATAGCTGAATGAGTATCATATGTAATATTTGCAATTTAAGTTACCTTCCAAGCATTGACCTTAATGAATTATTATAATGGCAAATATTTCAACCAATGTGTAGGAAATTTCTGTGTCTTCCCACAACTTTGGATATAAAGAGATGCAGAAGACATGGTCTCTACACTCTAGGTAATGAAGAACTAGGTATATGCTGTATCACATTAATTGATTTCTGGATGTTGAACCATTCTTGCATCCCCAGAATAGATTTCATTTGAATGTGGTGAATAATCTTTTGAATGTACTGTTGAATATGGATCACGAAAATATTGTTGAGAATTTTTGCATATGTGTTTATCAGAGATATTGGCTTGTAGTTTTCTTTTTCTTTTTGTGGTGTCTTTGATTTTGGTATCATGGTAATGCTGGCCTCATAGAAGATACTTGGGACCTTTCCATCCTCTTCTATTTTTTTGGAAATAAATAATTTTCAGGAAAATAGGTATTAACTCTTCTTTAAATGTTTGATAGAGTTTACATGTGAATCCATCTATTCCTGGAGTTTTATTTTTTGCTTTTTTTTGTTAATGATTCAATTTTGTTACCAGTAATTGGCCTGTTCAGATTTTCTATTTCTTACTGAATCAGTTTGGGAACAAAAATATTAGTTTAAAAGAATATATGTGCCCCTATGTTTATTGAAGCATTATTTACAATAGCCACCATATGGGAACAACCTAAGTGTTCACTGATATATAAATGGATAAAGAAGATGTGATATATATATATATGAATATTATATAATATTATTTAATATATGAATATTATGGATGCTTAAAATGGGTGAGATTTGCGACAACACTGATAGACCTAGAATGTATTATGCTAAATGAAATAAGTCAGACTAGGAAAGCAAATACAATATGATTTCACTTATATGCAAAATAAAAAAAATGAATGTATAAACAAACAAAAAACAGAATCAGACCTATAAATACAGAGAATAAAGTGATGGTTGCCAGAGGGAAGAGAAGTAAGGGGATTGGAAAATAAGTGAAATAGAGTGGGAGATACAGTTATGTAATTAACAGTTAAGTCAAGGAATAAAAGATACAGAACAGGGAATATAGCCAATAATACTGTAGTACCATTGTATGGTGACAGATAGTAGATACACTTGTGACATAGCATAATGTATAGAGATGTTGAATCACTATGTCGAACACCTAAAACTTATGTAACGTGAGTCAACTATAGTCAAATAAAATAAAATAAAAAAAGGAATACATAAGTAGATGTATAATGGTGTGATATGTTTATTGCTACAATAGAGAGATGGGGACAGAGGAAGGAAAAGGCCAACTGCCTGGAGAATTGGGATACAGTTCATAAAACAAATGAAGTCTGAACTGTTATAAAAAATTATCAGTAACTTGCAGATTGAAGTTTAAAAATTACTCTGGCAACAGACAAGCAATTGGAAGACGCAAAAACTACCAACTACTTCAGTGCTCCAGGGGAGAGGTGATAATGTCATGAACTAAGACATTGTAAAGGAGACAAAGGAGAGTTGACAATTTTCATTCTCCATTTTGTAGATAGAATCAACAAAACTCGACTGGTGATATATATATATATATATATATATATATATATATGAAAAAGGAAGTCCCTAAGACAAATCCCAGGTTTTTGGTTTAGGCATCTGCATGAATAGTAGTGTTATGAAGTGAGATTAAAATTATAGAAGAAATAGGGGCGCCTGGGTGGCGCAGTCAGTTAAGGGTCCGACTTCAGCCAGGTCACGATCTCGCGGTCCGTGAGTTCGAGCCCCGTGTCAGGCTCTGGGGTGATGGCTCAGAGCCTGGAGCCTGTTTCCGATTCTGTGCCTCCCTCTCTCTTTGCCCCTTCCCCGTTCATGCTCTGTCTCTCTCTGTCCCCCCAAAAAAATAAACGTTGAAAAAAATTATAGAAGAAAGAGGGGGCAATAAGACACTAACTTTTCCCTTATTGTTCAAAGGGTGAATAATTCAGGATAGCCATGGTTGATGGGCACATATAGGTCAGTTTTCCAGCTCTTTTCTAGTAAGGAATTTCTGGTCAAACTGCTTAATCTGGATATCATTAATTATATTGTTCAGAGCCCTGCATTTGCATTATTAACTATTATCATACTACATGTTTGAAGGCAGTATACTCAAGACCAATCTTCAACAGTGTGAGCTTGGGGATAAATAAAACCAAACTTATTTGCCAAAAAATATTTTGCTCACTGTTCTATCATAGTACCTAAAATCCCCTGTCATTTACTGTGATAGTGTAAGCTTAAGGTAATGTAAAAATTAGACAAAATTTGTTTATTTTTGTAAATGGATACTACTATCCTGAAGGGTTAAGAAAAGGAAATTTTGAGAGGTAAGAAAAGGACATTTGAGAGCAAAGTATGGTTATTTTCCAGGTCTAGGAAGGCGATCTATGGTAGGAAGAAATGGGTTATATGTGACTAGCTTGTAGGCTCTTTGTGCCTGGTAGAGGAAGGGCACATTGAAGAAAATCTTTCTCCATTTTACAGTTTTGCCATTTTTAGTTTTCAAGGACTCTATCAATGCTTCTTTTTATTAGAAAGCTAACTACAAGGGCATTATGAGATTTAATTAATGGTTGCCAAATGCTTTGCAAAGATAATGTCATGTAATGATGATTTAAAATTGAAACAGAAAGCAACTAAGACTCTGTTAAGGAATGTACCCTAAATTATTATTTTCTGCTAGAACATGGGAGCAGATATTATGAATATAAGTGAGGAGCAGAGGTGTTGATATGATTTGATAAAAAGCTTACACATCTCTGGTTGGAAGGTAAATTCTTTGTTAAGAAATGTTTGAGGAGTAGTGAAGGAGAGCTTGCTCCTATTTCCTAACCTCATAATGGCTCATTCTCTCGAGAGACAAATTAGAAGTTTTCATTTCTTTTCTTTCTTTTTAAATGTCTTTATTTTTCATAATCAATTCCTATTAAGTCATGCATTCAATGTCCAGACTGTCTCTATTATCTGTTCTTTTTTTCCAATCCTCCATCCTTTCTCAGGACCTTGGAATGATTTGTCTGTAAAAATTTTTTTTCACTGAAGTATAGTTGACACACAGCTTCATTAGTTTAAAGTACACACCATAGTGATTCAACAAATATGTATGTTTCGGAATGGTTACCTCAATGTTTTGATGGTCATATTGTAATATTATCCGAAATTATTTCTATACAATTTTTAATTATTAATTAATTAATTAATTTTATGTTTTTATTTTGATTCCAGTTAAACATACAGTGTAATATTAGTTTCAGGTGTACAGTATAATGATTAAACACTTCAATACAACACCTGGTGTTCATCGCAAGTGCATTTCTCAATCCCCATCACCTATTTAACCTACTCCCCCACCCACATCCCCTTATCACTTTGTGGAGAATCCTATTAGGTATTACATTAAATGAAATGGGTTTAGAGGGAACATACTTCAACATAATAAAGGCCATTTATGAAAAACCCACAGGTAACATCATGGTGAAATCGTGAAAAACAGAGAGCTTTTCCCTTAAGATCAGGAACAAGACAAGGATGTTTACTCTCATGACTTTTATTCAACATAGTACTGGAAGTGCTAGCACAAAAATTAGTCAAGAAAAAGAAATGAGATATTGGTAAAGAAGTTAAACTGTCACTATTTGCAGATGACATGATACTATACGTAGAAAACCCTAAAGACTTGACCAGAAAAGTACTAGAAGTAATAAATGAATTCAGTACAGCTGCAAAATACAAAATTAATAACCAGAAATCAATATAATTTCTATACACTAATAACAAAGTAGCAGAAAGGGAAATTAAGAAAATCACACCATATACAATTGCACAAAAAAGAATAAAGTATCTAGGAATAAACTTAACCAAGGAGGTAAAAGACCTGTACTCTTAAAACTAAAAACTTTGATGAAAGAAATTGAAGATGATATAAACAATTGGAAAAGTATTCCATGCTCATGGACTGGAAGAATAAATATTGTTAAAATGTCCATATTACCTCAATCTACAGATTCAATGCAATCCCTATCAAAATACCAGCAACGTTTTTCACAGAACTAAAAAAAAAAAAATCCTGAAGTTTCTTTGGAACCACAAAAGATCCTGAATAGCTAAATCAATCTTGAGAAAGAAAAATAAAGCTGTAGGCATCACAATTCCATATTTCAAAATATATTACAAAGCTGTAGTAATAAAAACAGCATAGTACTGGCACAAAGATAGATACATAGATCAATAGAATAGAACAGAACCCCAGAAATAAACCCATGATTATATGGACAATTAATCTATGACAAAGGAGGCAAGAATATATAATGGGGAAAAGAAAGTCTCTTTAATAAATGGTGTTGGGGAAACTATACAGCTACATGTATAAAAATGAAAATGGACCACTTAATTACATCATATATATAAATAAAATGGATTAAATATTTAAGTGCAAGACATGAAACCATAAAAATCCTATAAGAGAACACAGGCAGCAATTTTGACATCAGCCAAAGCAACATTTTTCTAGATGTCTTCTAAGGTAAGGGAAAAACAAACAAACAAAAAATGATTGGACCTACATCAAAATAAAAGCTTTTGCACAGCAAGAGAAACCATCAACAAAACACAAAGATAACCTATTAAATGGAAGAAGATATTTGAAAATGACATATCTGTTAAGGGGTTTATAACAAAATGTATAAAAAACTTATACAACTCAACACCAAAAAAAAAAAAAAAAACCAGACAATCCAATTAAACAATGGCTGAGGACCTGAATCAACATTTTTCCAAAGAAGATGTACATATGGCCAACAGACACATGAAAAGATGCTCAACATCACTAAGTATCAGGTAAACTCAAATTAAAGCCACAATTAAATATCACCTTACATCTTTCAGAATGGCTGAAACCAAAGAGATAAGAAATAAGTGTTGGCAAAGATGTGGAGGAAAAGGAACCCTGTACACTGTTGGTGGGAATGCAAATTGGTTTAGCCCCTGTGGAAAACAGTATGAAGATTCCTTAAAAAAAAAAAATGGAGATACCATATGATCCAATACTTTCAGTGTTGGGTATTTATTTATCCAAGGAAAAAAAATTAATTAAAAAAGATATATGTGCCCCTAAGTTTCTTGCATCACTGTTTACAATAGCAGAGATATAGAAGCAACCTAAGTGTACATTGATAGATGAATGGATAAGGAAGAAGTGTTAAATATACAATGAAATACTCCTCCATCATAGAAAAGGGTGAGATAGTGCCTTTTCAGATAACATGGGTGGACCTAGGGGATAGTATGCTAAGTGAAATAATTCAGACTGAGAAAGACAAATGCCATATGAGTTTGCTCATATGTGGAATATGAAAAAAAAATGAATAAGAAAAAGCAGAATCAGACCTACAAATACAGGGAACAAACTGATGGTTGCCAGAGGGTGTGAAGGTAGTGGGTTAGGCAAAATGAGTGAAGGGTAGTGGGAGATACAGGCTTCCAGTTACTGAATAAATAAGTCATAGGAATCAAAGACACAGCATAAGGAATATAGTTAATGATATTTTAATAGCATTGTATGGAAACACATGGTATCTATACTTGTGGTAAACATAGCATAAAGTATAAACTTGCCAAATTACTAGCTGTACACTGAAACTAATGTAACATTGTATGTCAACTATACACAAATGTAAAACATTTAAAAATTATTACATAAAATTGTTTTTGACTTTCTATGAATAGCCTATGAGTTAAAAGCATGAGATCAATATAAACCTTAAATATTGGTATTTACAGAGAACCTTACCTTAATACTACCTTGGGAGTTGATAAGAATAGTATTATGATCACTAACATAACAATGTACAGTAGTGGCAAAATAAGGCTTTATAAAATGGTTTAATAGCACTTTATACTATTCTTCCCCTACAAGGAATAGATAGATAAAATTATCCAAAATGAAGATGGCATAGCTTTGAGTGGCTATCCTGGTTATACTCCATTTCTTCCCGTGGTTCCATCTTCTTCCCATCTATATCCTCTTTTGTGTCTCGGTGTTAGGCCTCTTTGGGCCATAATAAGTCTTTCTGTTATGGCTTCTTGCTGAATATATCCAATGAGATCTACTTTCAGACAATCAGAAGGCTGGAATAAAGAGAGTTCAGGCTACAAACTGGCTGTAGTTTTCTTTCTTTCCAAAAGGCTAGAGCTTTGGCTCTATCTGAATTCTGGGAAATCGTTCATCCCTTTAACCCTAAGGATGGTGATTTATATATTCTCTTGCTAGTCTGCAATTTTAATGCAAACTTGTTGGTTTTCGTTACCTAATTATTTTACTTTAACAACGTTAATATATTTTTAAAGTTCCTTTATTAAATTATTCTCAATTTTCCAATTTGAATATATGCTATTTGTTTTTTTTCCCCAGGACTCTGACTGATACAGTGACTTTACTAGACACTGGCCTATTTACTGTCACAAAGAAGCAATTTATAGAATACTCCCAAGCCAAAGCTGTGTTTTCTTAATTGTAGATGTTACCCAACATTTACTGACATGAGTAAGGATCCCATATAGTAGGTCAACTCCTTCAGTGATTTACGAGTACATTCTGTAACCAGTTTATCTGGGAGTTCTTGAGGGAGATATATTTCATATGGTTGCTGTATTAATTATGACAAGCTAAGCTTATGCTGCAGTAACAAATCTCAGGATTAGTACAACAAAATCTATTTTTTATTTAGTTGAAGTCTGCTGGCGGGGGGGTCTCGATAATTCCTCAGAGGTGGCTGTCTTCCATACAGTGACTCAACAATTCAGTGATCTTGTAATTTCATGATCCCAACCTAAGGTCTTCTCCCTAGCATTGTAATAGGAGAAGAGGCTGACAGAAGAATTGTCTAAGGACTTTTCACTACCCCAGACCATAAGGGACACGATCACATTTCATTGATGACTGCCAATCATACATAGCCCTGCCAAGCTTCAAGAGGGCTGGGGAAAGTTTTTGTATACCCAAGAAGAAGGGTCATATGCCTAGGAAATGAGATTTGGTAAACACATCTGCTGCAGGTCCTATAATAAGATTAGTTTTATAGTTGAAGTGGGTATTTGGTTGCACATACTTAATTCTTCTCCAGGCTAAAATTATTGTAGCTTTGATCTTCCATTTGCCTTGTAGGCTAAAGCCAATTTTTTTTTTTATGGAGCAGAACCTTTGTCTTGCCCTTAAGTACCCTCTTGGCATGTTCCCAGACTAGGGCTGTTTTCTTCTAATAAGGTGGGTGTCCTTGTAGGATACTTAGCATGTGCCTCTGAACATAAAAAAGCAGAGTAGAATAGTTCCATAGTTCTATTCCAGCTAATAATCAGAAAGAATAGCTTTGAAATCTTTGCATAAGGGATCTTACAAGAAAATATGCTTTGAAACGGGCTGTTGTATTTCATGTGAGGTTGCAGTTAAGGTATTGTTTACCACATTTCACAGCATCCTCTCTATGAGGGCCCAATTCTTCTCTTGATAACAGGAAAAGTGTTTTTTCTGAATAGCTTAAAATAATCTCAGAGACAATGAAAATTGTGTATATGACCATGTTTTCCTTTCTTGTTGTCTTCTAATTCCTTAGAAAGCAACTTTGTTGTTTCCTTCTAGTAAATATACCTTGCTTTACAATACACATTTGGATTCGCCACTCATTGCATCTTATTTTTCCTGAAATTACTTTCCTTTGTCCTGATTTTTTTAAAATTTTTTAGCGTTTATTTATTTTTCAGACAGAGAGAGACACAGCATGAACGGGGGAGGGGCAGAGAGAGAGGGAAACACAGAATCGGAAGCAGGCTCTAGGCTCTAAGCCATCAGCCCAGAGCCCGACGCAGGGCTCGAACCCGCGGACCGCGAGATCGTGACCTGAGCCGAAGTCAGACGCTTAACCGACTGAGACACCCAGGCGCCCCTATCCTGATTTTTAATAAAATTTATTGTCAAATTGGCTTCCATGCAACATTCAGTGCTCATCCTAACAAGTGCCCATCACCCACTTTCCCATACCTGCACCCCCCATCAACACTAAGTTTGTTCTCTGTATTTAAGAGTCTCTTATGGTTTGCCTCCCTCCCTGTTTATAATTTTTCCCCTTTCCCTCCTCCCATAGTCTTCTGTTAAGTTTCTCAAGATACACATATGAGTGAAAACATATGGTATCTTTCTCTGTATGACTTATTTCACTTAGTCTAATACCCTCCAGTTCCATCCACGTTGCTGCAAATGGCCAGATTTCATTCTTTTTCATTGTCAAGTAGTATTCCATTGTATATATAAACCATATCTTCTTTTTCCATTCGTCAGTTGATGGACATTTAGGATTTTTCCATAATTGGCTATTGTTGAAAGTGCTGCTATAAACATTGGGATACACGTGCCCCTATGCATCAGCACTCCTGTATCCCTTAGGTAAATTCCTAGCAGTGCTATTGCCGGCTCATAGGGTAGATTTATTTTTAATTTTTTGAGGAACCTCCACAGTTTTCCAGAGCAGCTGCACAAGTTTCCATTCCCACCAACAGTGCAAGAGGATTTCTGTCTACTGATTTGTTCATTTTAGCCACTCTGACCAGTGTGACGTGGAATCTCAGATAGGTTTTGATTTGTATTTCCCTGGTGATGGATGACGTTGAGTATCATTTCATGTGTCTGTTGGCCATCTGGATGTCTTTTTTTGGAAAAGTGTCTATTCATGTCTTCTGCCCATTTCTACACTATTTGTTTTTCTGGAGTGGAATTTGGTGAATTCTTTATAGATTTTGGATACCAGCCCTTTATCTGATATGTCATTTGAAAGTATCCTTTCCCATTCCATAGTTGCCTTTTAGTTTTGTTGATTGTTTCCTTTGCAGTGCAGAAGCTTTTTATCTTCATGAGGTCCCAATAGTTCATTTTGGCTTTTAATTCCCTTGCCTTTGGAGATGTGTTGAGTAAGAAATAGCTGCAGCTGAGGTCAGAGAGGTTTTTTCCTGCTTTCTCCTCCAGGGTTTTGATGGTTTCCTGTCTCACATTCAGGTCTTTCATCCATTTTGAGCTTATTTTTATGTATGATGTAAGAAAGAGGTCTAGTTTCATTCTTCTGCATGTTGCTGTCCGGTTCTCCCAGCACCATTTGTTAAAGAGATGGTCTTTTTTTCCATTTGATATTCTTTCCTCCTTCGTCAAAGATTAGTTGGCCATATATTTGTGCATCCCATTCTGGGCTCTCTATTCTATTCCATTGGTCTTGGGGCGCCTGGGTGGCGCAGTCGGTTAAGCGTCCGACTTCAGCCAGGTCACGATCTTGCGGTCGGTGAGTTCGAGCCCCGCGTTGGGCTCTGGGCTGATGGCTCAGAGCCTGGAGCTTGTTTCCGATTCTGCGTCTCCCTCTTTCTCTGCCCCTCCCCCGTTCATGCTCTGTCTCTCTCTGTCCCAAAAATAAATAAACGTTGAAAAAAACAATTAATATTCCATTGGTCTATGTGTATGTTTTTGTGTCAATACCATGCTGTCTTGATGATTACAGGTTTGTAGTAGAGACTAAAGTCTGGGATTGTGATGCCTCCTGCTTTGGTTTTCTTCTTCAGTATTACTGTGGTTATTCGGGTCTTCTGAGGTTCCATACAAATTTTAAGATTGTTTGTTCTAGCTTTAAGAAGAATACTGGTGCAATTTTGATTGGGATTGCATTGAATGTGTAGATTGCTTTGGGTAGTATTGACATTTTGACAATATTTATTCTTCCAATCCATGAGAATGGAATATTTTTCCATTTATTTGTGCTTCCTTCAATTTCCTTTATAAGTTTTCTATAGTTTTCAGCATGCAGACATTTTACATCTTTGTTTAGGATTATTCCTATATATTTTATGGTTCTTTGTGCAATTGTAAATGGGATCATTTTCTTGATTTCTCTTTCTGTTGCTTCATTATTGGTGTATAGAAATGCAGCCGATTTCTGTACTTTGATTTTGTTCCCTGCGACTTTGCTGAATTCATGTATCATCAGTTCTAACAGGCTTTTGGTGGAGTCAGTCGGGTTTTCCATGTATAATATCACGTCATCTGTGAAAAGTGAAAGTTTGACTTGTTTTTATCAGTTTTATTTCTGTTGTGTTATATTATTTACATGTCTATATGCTGTCTTCCAAAATAGCATATAACTACGTATAAATCCCATTTCTGGTACATGTATGAGTCCTTAAATATGAAATTTTGCTACTAGCTAGTGTGGTTTCAGCCTCTGGAAGATTTCTTTCTGTAGTAGAAATTTAACATTTTGTGACAAGAGAACAACAGAGTTTCTAGATTTTTTTTTTCATGTAAATAAGCAAACTCACTGTAAAAAAAGGCAGTATGTCATGCAAGGTTGTCAGGAATAGCATCTCCAAATTTATCCCATTGTCTAACATAAAATGATTAAGTAGTCCTATTATTAATTAAGATGAAAATGTTGCAAAATACATGAAGGAATTCTCTTATTTACTTTGGGCTTGAAAATTATCTCAACAGTGAACAATTTTATTCAGGTGTTGAAACCTGAAATATAAGCAGCAATAAATGTTTTGAGGCTCAGGGCTTGCTAGCTAATTTATCTGGCTCCTAAATTTCTGATTCAGAGCCTGGAAAAATATTTGTAGTGGTTTTGGACATTCATTTATACATTGAAAGAAGTATGTTTTTTCTTTGCTGCTTTTACTCTGAGGAAGATAAAAGATATACACATCTATCTATATAAATATCTATGCACACATGCATATATGTATGCATCTTCTTTCCATTATCATGTATCTATCTTTTAACTGTCTCCTGCTTTCTTTTCCTTTGTTATTTCCTTCCTCTTCTCTTAGTTTGGTGTCTCCGCTGCTCATTCTCTGTCACTTATTGATATCTTTTCCCATCTCCTCTGTTCACAATCTCTTTCATTTTTAGTCCTGTTTCTTTTCTTGTCTGATTATTATTTCATTATTTTCCCTTTCTGTTCATTGGCCTTATTTCTATCTTCTCTCCCCAACTTCCAACTTCAGAGAATGGGCTGCAAGTGGGTTGGCTTCTACCCTCCTCTTGTTTCTCTTTGTCTTCTCATTCTGCTTGCTGCCAGATGAACTGGTTACTACAACAGTGTTTTCAAAGACAGAGCTACTTGATGCTGGTAGATTCTGTGAAAGGAAAATAAATGGTGTCACGATTCTTATTTCAATTTTTAAGGGAATGTCCTATTTGCTATTAGCTTTATTAAACTGGATAAAATTTATCCTACATATTTTTCTTCTGAGAAAAATTTAAAAGAGGTTATTAACATTTAAAAGATGTTATTAACATAAAAAAGAGGTTTTCTTTTTACAATGGAAACAGACCAATTAGAATTCATTCTCCCCTTCCCCATGTAGCAGTTGCTGACCTCCTTCTATCTGCTGTATTCTCTTCATGAGAAAGATTCCACATTTACAATAGTCTTCTAATTTTTAGCTTTGAGAGAAATAGTATTCCCATCATGAATTACAAAAGTATTCTTTTGTTGAATTTAGTATCTTAGGGAACTGGCCAAATTTCAGTTTGCCACCTAAAATGACTAAGTCAATTGTTTTCTTCCTCACATCTTGTTAAATCTGTTGAACTATGTGACATTCTTGTGCTGGTGCTATTGCTTTTTAAACATGGCTGCATTCCTGAGGAAGGTGATAGTAGGGAAATTGATTCATGTTACAGAAAACTGAGTTACCCAATTCGATGGATTAGTGATTGCCCCTATCAAATCTTGAGTTCTATTTATAATTTTACTTGCCTGCAAAAATGTTAATTCATTTAAGAATCATTTACTTTAGTACTAACAATATGTCAGGTACTTGCCTAAGTCTAAGGTTGAGATACTATCCTCCCAGAGTTTACAGAGCAAGAGTTCTCTGTCTAGGCCACATATCGGAATCACCTGGGGAATTAGATGTACTTAAATTTGAGTCTCAGCCTTAGCAATTATGATTTAATTGGTTTAGTTGTGGTCTGGACATATCAATTTTTAAAAGCTCCGTAGATCATTCTAATGTTTGGCCAAGGTGGGGATCCACTAATCTAAGGTAGCGGTTCTTAATGTGTGGTCCTAGGCCAGCAGCATCAACATTGATATCACCTGTGAACTTACTAGAACTACACATCATGAGGGCCTACTCTTGGTTTAGTAAATCAAAAACTCTAGGAGTGAGGCCCAGAAATCTGAATTTAAAGAAGTCCTTTAGGAATAACATGAAAACTTTTTTTCTGTTAAAGGCCATATGGTACATATTTTAGGCTTTGTTGATCATAGGTCCCTGTCACAACTCAGCTCTGCTATTATAGCACTAAAGCAGGAATGGACAATATATAAAAAGATGGCGGTGGCTATGCTTGAATAAAACTATTTGTAGAACAGGAATCTAGGCTAGATTTGGTCTTTGAACACTCATTTGTTGACCCCTACTTTAGGTGATTTTGATACATGCTAATGTTTGCGAACTACTAGTCCAGGGGAAGTGACAAATGAATAGGAAAAATTGCTATCAGGTATGATAAATTATTTGGTAGGGAATAAGAGGGTGTTATGACAGTGTACTAAAAGGCACCTAGGATCCTGGGTAGCTCAGTCACTTGAGCGCCTGAAACTTGATTTTGGCACGGATCATGATCTCAGGGTCATGGGATCAAGCCTTGTGTTGGGTTCTGTGCTGAGTGTGGAGCCTCCTTAAGATTATCTCTCTTTCTCTCTCTCTATCTGCCCCTCTCCCTTGCTGAGGCTCTCTCTCTCAAAAAAAATAGTAAAAATAATAAAAATTAAAAAATTAAAGGCACCTAAATCAGATTTACTGGGTAGGAGAATACTAACAGAAAATATCAGCTAGTAAGAGGTAAAAAGACAAAGAGAGAACCTGTTTGGCAAGAGGAACTTTTATGCCACTTTTTCAGAATATGTACCCTCTAACTCCAATCAGATCTGCCTCCTTACTGCCTTATTCAATTGTCAAGGACACTCCAGATTCCATGATTTTGTTTATACTACTTCATTTTCTTGGAATTTACTTCCTTTTCTTCCTTATCCCTTTATTCCACCTATTTTCTTTTTTCTTTTTAAATATATGAAGTTTATTGTCAAATTGGTTTCCATACAACACCCAGTGCTCATCCCAAAAGGTGCCCTCCTCAATACCCATCACCCACCCTCCCCTCCTTCCCACCCCCCATTAACCCTCAGTTTGTTCTTAGTTTTTAAGAGTCTCTTATGCTTTGGCTCTCTTCCATTCTAACCTCTTTTTTTTTCCTTCCCCTCCCCCATGGGTTTCTGTTAAGTTTCTCAGGATCCACATAAGAGTGAAACCACATGGTATCTGTCTTTATCTGTATGGCTTATTTCACTTAGCATCACACTCTCCAGTTCAATCCATGTTGCTACAAAGGGCCATATGTCATTCTTTCTCATTGCCACGTAATATTCCATTGTGTATATAAACCACAATTTCTTTATCCATTCATCAGTTGATGGACATTTAGGCTCTTTCCATAATTTGGCTATTGTTGACAGTACTGCTATAAACATTGGGGTACAAGTTCCCCTATGCATCAGTACTCCTGTATCCCTTGGGTAAATGCCTAGTAGTGCTATTGCTGGGTCATAGGGTAAGTCTATTTTTATTTTTTTGAGGAACCTCCACACTGTTTTCCAGAGAGGCTGCAACAATTTGCATTCCCACCAATAGTGCAAGAGGGTTCCCTCTCCAGCATCCTCTCCAGCATCTATATTTTCCTGATTTGTTCATTTTGGCCACTCTGACTGGTATGAGGTGATATCTGAGTGTGGTTTTGATTTGTATTTCCCTGATGAGGAGTGACGTTGAGCATCTTTTCATGTGCGTGTTGGCCATCCGGATGTCTTCTTTAGAGAAGTGTCTATTCATGTTTTCTGCCCATTTCTTCACTGGGTTGTTTTTCGGGTGTGGAGTTTGGTGAGCTCTTTATAGATTTTGGATACTAGCCCTTTGTCCGATATGTCATTTGCAAATATCTTTTCCCATTCCGTTGGTTGCCTTTTAGTTTTGTTGGTTGTTTCCTTTGCTGCGCAGAAGTTTTTATCTTCATAAGGTCCCAGTAGTTCATTTTTTCTTTTAATTCCCTTGCCTTTGGAGATGTGTCAAGTAAGAAATTGCTACGGCTGAGGTCAGAGAGGTCCTTTCCTGCTTTCTCCTGTAGGGTTTTGATGGTTTCCTGTCTCACATTCAGGTCCTTTATCCATTTTGAGTTTATTTGTGTGAATGGTGTGAGAAAGTGGTCTAGTTTCAACCTTCTGCATGTTGGTGTCCAGTTCTCCCAGCACCATTTGTTAAAGAGACTGTCTTTTTTCCATTGGATATTCTTTCCTGCTTTGTCAAAGATTAGTTGGCCATACATTTGTGGATCTAGTTCTGGGGTTTCTATTCTATTCCATTGGTCTATGTGTCTGTTTTTGTGCCAATACCATGCTGTCTTGATAATTCCAGCTTTGTAGTAGAGGCTAAAGTCTGGGATTGTGATGCCTCCTGCTTTGGTCTTCTTCAAAATTACTTCGGCTATTCGGGGCCTTTTGTGGTTCCATATGAATTTTAGGATTGCTTGTTCTAGTTTCGAGAAGAATGCTGGTGCAATTTTGATTGGGATTGCATTGAATGTGTAGATAGCTTTGGGTAGTATTGACATTTTGACAATATTTATTTTTCCAGTCCATGAGCATGGAATATTTTTCCATTTCTTTGTATCTTCTTCAATTTCCTTCATAAGCTTTCTATACTTTTCAGCATACAGATCTTGTACATCTTTGGTTAGATTTATTCCTAGCTATTTTATGCTTCTTGGTGCAATTGTGAATAGGATCAGTTTCTTTATTTGTCTTTCTGTTGCTTCATTATAAGTGTATATGAATGCAACTGATTTCTGTACATTGATTTTGTATCCTGCAACTTTGCTAAAGTCATATATCAGTTCTAGCAGACTTCTGGTGGAGTCTATCAGATTTTCCATATAAAATATCATGTCATTGCAAAAAGTGAAAGCTTAACTTCATCTTTGCCCATTTTGATGCCTTTGATTTCCTTTTGTTGTCTGCTGATGTTAGAACTTCCAATACTATGTTAAACAACAGCGGTGAGAGCAGACATCCCTGTTGTGTTCCTGATCTCAGAGAAAAAGCTCTCAGTTTTTCCCCATTGAGGATGATGTTAGCTTTGGGCTTTTCATAAATGGCTTTTATGATCTTTAAGTATGTTCCTTCTATTCCGACTTTCTCAAGGGCTTTTATTAAGAAAGTTGCTGAATTTTGTCAAAAGCCTTTTCTGTATCGATTGTCAGGATCATATGTTTCTTATCTTTTCTTTTATTTATGTGATGTATCATATTGATTGATTTGCGAATGTTGAACCAGCCCTGCATCCCAGGAATGAATCCCACTTGATCATGGAGAACAATTCTTTTTATATGCTGTTGAATTAGATTTGCTAGTATCTTATTGAGAATTTTTGCATCCATATTCATCAGGGATATTGGCCTGTAGTTCTCTTTTTTTTACTGGGTCTCTGTCTGGTTTAGGAATCAAAGTAATACTGGCTTCATAGAATGAGTCTGGAAGTTTTCCTTCCCTTTCTATTTCTTGGAATAGCTTGAGAAGGATAGGTATTATCTCTGCTTTAAATGTCTGGTAGAACTCCCCTGGGAAGCCATCTGGTCCTGGACTCTTATTTGTTGGGAGATTTTTGATAACCGATTCAATTTCTTCGCTGGTTATGGGTCTGTTCAAGCTTTCTATTTCCTCCTGATTGAGTTTTGGAAGAGTGTGGGTGTTTAGTAATTTGTCCATTTCTTCCAGGTTGTCCAGTTGTGGCATATAATTTTTCATAGTATTCCCTGATAATTGGCTGTATTTCTGAGGGATTGGTTGTAATAATTCCATTTTCATTCATGATTTTATCTATTTGGGTCCTCTCCCTTCTCTTTTTGAGAAGCCTGGCTAGAGGTTTATCAATTTTGTTTCTTTTTTCAAAAAAACCAACTCTTTGTTTCATTGATCTGCTCTACGGTTCTTTTAGATTCTATATTGTTTATTTCTGCTCTGATCTTTATTATTTCTCTTCTTCTGCTGGGTTTAGGCTGTCTTTGCTGTTCTGCTCCTATTTCCTTTAGGTGTGCTGTTAGATTTTGTATTTGGGATTTTTTTGTTTCTTGAGATAGGCCTGGATTGAAAAGTATTTTCCTCTCAGGACTGCCTTCGCTGCATCCCAAGGCGTTTGGATTGTTTTATTTTCATTTTCGTTTGTTTCCATATATTTTTTAATTTTTTTCTCTAATTTCCTGGTTGACCCATTCATTCTTTAGCCAGGTGTTCTTTAACTTCCATGCTTTTGGAGGTTTTCCAGACTTATTCCTGTGGTTGATTTCAAGCTTCATAGCATTGTGGTCTGAAAGTATGCATGGTATGATTTCAATTCTTGTATACTTATGAAGGGCTGTTTTGTGACCCAGTATGTGATCTATCTTGGAGAATGTTCCATGTGCACTCGAGAAGAAAGTCTATTCTGTTGCTTTGTGATGCAGAGTTCAAAATATATCTGTCAAGTCCATCTGATCCAATGTATCATTCAGGCCCCTTGTTTTTTTATTGGCCATGTGTCTAGATGATCTATCCATATCTGTAAGTGGACTGTTAAAGTCCCCTGCAATTACCACATTCTTATCAATAAGTTGCTTATGTTTGTAATTGTTTTATATATTTGGGGGCTCCTGTATTCGGCACATAAACATTTATAATTGTTAGCTCTTTCTGATGGATAAACCCTGTCATTATTATATAATTCCCTTCTTCATCTCCTGTTACAGCCTTTAATTTAAAGTTTAGTTTGTCTGATATAAGTATGGCTACTCCTGCTTTCTTTTGACTTCTAGTAGCATGATAAATAGTTCTCCATCCCCTCACTCTCAATCTAAAGGTGTCCTCAGGTCTGAAATGAGTCTCTTGTAGACAACAAATAGATGGGTCTTGTTTTTTATCCATTCTGATACCCTATGTCTTTTGGTTGACGCATTTAGTCCATTTACATTCAGTGTTATTTTTTTTTTTTTATTTTTTTATTTTTGGGACAGAGAGAGACAGAGCATGAATGGGGGAGGGGCAGAGAGAGAGGGAGACACAGAATCAGAAACAAGCTCCAGGCTCTGAGCCATCAGCCCAGAGCCCGACGCGGGGCTCGAACCCACGGACCACGAGATCGTGACCTGGCTGAAGTCGGACGCTTAACCGACTGCGCCACCCAGGCGCCCCACATTCAGTGTTATTATAGAAAGATACGGGTTTAGAGTCATTGTGATGTCTGTATGTTTTATGCTTGTAGCGATGTCTCTGGGACTTTGTCTCACAGGATCCCCCTTAGGATCTCTTGTAGGGCTGGTTTAGTGGTGACGAATTCCTTCAGTTTTTGTTTGTTTGGGAAGACCTTTATCTCTCCTTCTATTCTAGATGACAGACTTGCTGGATAAAGGATTCTCGGCTGCACATTTTTTCTGTTCATCACATTGAAGATTTCCTGCCATTCCTTTCTGGCCTGCCAAGTTTCAGTAGAGAGATCGGTCACGAGTCTTTTAGGTCTCCCTTTATATGTTAGAGCACGTTTATCTCTAGCTGCTTTCAGAATTTTCTCTTTATCCTTGTATTTTGCCAGTTTCACTATGATATGTTGTGCAGAAGATCGATTCAAGTTATGTCTGAAGGGAGTTCTCTGTGCCTCTTGGATTTCAATGCCTTTTTCCTTTCCCAGATCAGGGATGTTCTCAGTTATTATTTTTTCAAATACACCTTCAGCACCTTTCCTTCTCTCTTCCTCCTCTGGAATACCAATTATGCGTATATTATTTCTCTTTAGTGCATCACTTTGTTCTCTCATTTTCCCCTCATACTTCTGGATTTTTTTATCTCCCTTTTTCTCAGTTTCTTCTTTTTCCATAATTTTATCTTCTAGTTCACCTATTCTCTCCTGTGCCTCTTCAATCTGAGCTGTAGTGTCCCATTTTATTTTGCAACTCATTGATAGCATTTTTTAGCTCCTCCTGGCTGTTGTTTAGTCCCTTGATCTCTCTAGCAAGAGATTCTATGCTGTCCTTTATACTGTTTTCAAGCCCAGTAATTAATTTTATGACTATTATTCTAAATTCACTTTCTGTTATATTGTTTAAATCATTTTTGATCAGTTCGTTAGCTGTTGTTATTTCCTGGACGTTTTTCTGAGGGGAATTCTTCCGTTTCGTCATTTTGGGTAGTCCCTGGAGTGGTGCGGGACTGTGGGGCACTTCCCCTGTGCTATCTTGAATAACTTGCATTGGTGGGTGGACCGCAGTCAGACCTGATATCTGCCTCAGCCACCACTGGGGCCACAGTCAGACTGGTGTGTGCCTACTCTTCCCCTCTCCTAGGGGCGGGATTCACTGTGGGGTGGTGTGGCCCGTCTGGGCTACTTGCACACTGCCAAGCTTGTGGTGCTGGTGGCTGGCGTATTAGCTAGGGTGGATCAGCAAGGTGCACAGGGGCGGGCGCGGCAGGCTCACCTCCCTTTTCCTCGGAGATCTGCTTCGGGAAGGGCCCTGTAGCACCAGGAGGGAGTCAGACCCGCTGGAGGCATGGATCCGCAGAAGCACAGCATTGGGTGCTCTTGCGGTGCAAGCAAGTTCCCTGGCAGGAACTGGTTCCCTTTAGGATTTTGGCTGGGGGATGGGCGGGGGAGATGGCGCTGGCCAGCGCCTTTGTTCCCCGCCAAGCTGAGCTCTGTGGTCAGTGGCTCAACAACTCTCCCTCCCGTTCTCCTCCAACCCTCTTGTTCTCTGAACAGAGCTGTTAGCTTATAACCTTCCCGATGTCAAGTCCCGCTTGCTGTCCGTACACACTCCATCCAGCCCCTCAGCTTTTGCAAGCCAGACTCGGGGGCTCCGCTTGGCCACCTGGCCGCCCCTCCATCCCCGCTCCCTCCCGCCAGTCCTTTGAGCATGCACCGCCTTGCTGCCCTTCCTACCCTCTTCCGTGGGCTTTTAGTTTGTGCTTGGCTCCGGAGACTCCGTTCTAGTCTTCTGGCAGTTTTCTGGGTTAATTAAGTAAGTGTAGGTGAAATCTGTAGTTCCACCTATTTTCTAAGGCCCAGTTCAGATTGCAAAGGGAGTTTAAAATGCCCTCTTTGTCACAACACATTAGATGTTAGTATGTCAGAGAGATTCCAGCTGCTCATGAGAAGGCAGATACATAATCTGTGGGTCAAGAAGCAAGAAATGTTCTAAAATCAACTGCAAATTTGCATGCCATATTGGAAGGAGGCACATCTTTTTGGTGAAACTGGTGGATAAATATTGAGTATTTGAAGATCATAAGTAAATAATAAGAAATTTCTACCATTTTGAATTAGAAATTGGAGCAAAAAAATCATATGGGATGAGATTAATGGACACACAAAGAGAAACCAAGCTAGACTAAATTTGTCCAATAAAAAAATTAAACCATTATAAAGATTATTAGTTTTCCTTAGTGAGAAACACTTAAGGTTAATATCCAGATTCACTCTCTATCCTTTATGGATGTTGGTATTTGTCCATTTAGAATAAACCATTTTTACTTTTTATTATGAACAGTGAATTGATATTTTAAATACTTTCATTACCCAAATAAAGTTTATGCTGAAATATCTTTATACTTTTAAATCAATGTGTTTACAGTGGGCAGCCTCTACCTGAGTACTAAGGACTTGGTTGGTTGGATTGTACAAAATCCGATAAGCACTCTCTTAGAGAATTCTGTCTTAATGAAACTTACTTTATTTTGGTTTTGCTGTAAGTTATACAAAGGTCTGAAAAAGAGAAAAAGAATACATGTGAGAAAGAGAGACAGGAGTGTGTAGAAGACTAATTAGACACAACTTTAATATAGGGCATATGAAGATGATGGGAGTTATGTTGTGTCTAGAGAGATAGGCAGGAACTAGAAAATGTAGGACTTCAGGTCCTATGCTAAGTTGTTTGGACTTTATCCTGACACACATGGCAGCCAATTGTATTTAAATATTTAAGGGGAGTGTCACAATTTATTTTGTATGTTTACAAAGATACTCTACAAAATTACATGGAGGGGGCGCCGGGGTGGCTCAGTCGGTTGAACAACTGACTTCAGCTCAGGTCCTGATCTCACAGTCTGTGAATTTAAGCCCTGTGTTGGTCTCTGTGCTGACAACTCAGAACCTGGAGCCTGCTTTGGAGTCTGTGCCTCCCTCTCTCTCTGCCCCCTCCCTTGCTCCCTCTCTCTCTCTCAAAAATATATAAACATAAAAAATATTTAAAAATAAATAAAATAAAATAAAAATTATGTGGAGAAATAAACTGGAGAGAGATAATCCTGGGCAGGAAGAGAAGAAAGCAGTGAATTCCATTTGGGGTATGTTGTATTGAGTTACCTGTGAAACCTAACTTTTTCCTCACCATTCCACAACCTCATAAGTCAGTTGATTGAACCTCTCTGTTCAAACTGAAGTTCTTCCTGGATTCAATAACTCACCTAATGAACTGAAAATTAACTATTAATAATCACAGATTATTAATAACAGATTAAAAATAACAGATATTAAAACAAAATTAGATAAATCAAATAGTCTAGCCTCCTTATTTTACAAATAAGTGTTATTTAACTATAAAACGTTTTATGTAAACCTCAGGGTAATCACAAAGAAAAAAACCTGTAGTAGACTCGCAAAAGGTAAAGAGAAAGAAATCAAAGCATGCCACTAAAAATAAGTAAGTAAATAAATGAATAAAATCACAAAGGAAGACAGCAAAAGAAAGAAAGAAGAGAACAAAAAAAACTACAAAATAGTCAGAAAACAATGAACAAAATAGTAATAGTAAATCCTTGCCTATTAGTAATTATTTTAAATGTAAATGGATTGAACTCTCCAAACAAAAGACTTAGAATGACTGAATGAATTTAAAAAATCTAAGTTCTGCACACAAGACACCCAGATTAGCATTAAGGACACACATAGGCTGAAAGTGAAGGGATGGAAAAAGATATTCCACGTAGTGGTAATCAAAACAGAGCAGGAGTAGCTATACATAAATCAGACAAAATAGACATCAAATAAAAAATTGTCACAAGAGACAAAGTCATATATATACAATGGTAAAGGAGTCATTTCATCAAAAGTGTACAGCAAATGTAATACCTATCTATCTGTCATCTACACACACACACACACGCGCACCTCAGATGTCAAAAACCATATATATAAAAAGCCGATATTAACATAACTGAAAGGAAAAATAGCAAGACATTAATAGCTGGGGACTTCAATACACCATTTAATCAATGGATAGATCATCTAGAGATAAAATCAGTAAGGAAACAGCAGACTTGAACAACACTGTAGACCAAATGGACATAAAAAAGACATATAGGAAGTTTTTTAAACATCAGCAGAATACACTTTTCTCAAATACCCAAGGAACATTCTCTAGGACACATCACATGTTAGTCACAAAATAAGCCTTACAAATTTAAGAATATTGAAATAATATCACACACCTTTTCCAACCAAAATGCAATGAAATTAGATATCAATAGCTGAAAGAAAATTGGAAAATTTACAAATGTTTGGAAATTGACAAACATACTCCTGAACACCAGAGTGTCAAAGAAGAAATAAAAAAGGAGAAGTGGGGTGCCTGGCCGGCTTAGTTGGTTAAGCATCTGACTCTTGATTTTAGCTCAGATCATGATTTCAATTTCATGGGATCAAACCATGCATCTGGCTCTCTGCGCTGATGGTGTAAGCCTGCTTGGGATTCTTTCTTAACCCCTCCCCCTCTAAATTAATTAATTAATTAATTAATTAAACAATTTTTTTAAAAGGAGAGAGAGAATAAGATGGTGGCATTGTAGGAGGGCCCCAGGCTTGCCTCGTTCCTTGAACACAGCTAGGTAACTATAAAATCATTCTGAATAGTCAAGAAATCATACTGAGGACTGATAGAACAAACCACACAATAAGAGGGAGAGAAGAGGCCAGTTAGAGGAAGGTAGTAAGTGCAGAGATGTGGTTTGGAGGAGAAACAGATCACAGGTGCTTCAGAGGGGACGGACCCCTGGTTGTGGAGAAAGGTGAGAGAGAAAAAGAAAAGTGCACAGGTGATTTCATGAGAACACGTACTCAAAGCCAGTGGCTAGGAAAATGAGATAGGCTGATTTTCAGGAGTTTTTGCAACCAGTAAGGCTCAAAGACTGGAGTTTTATAGGTCCACAGCATGGCTGGTATATAGCCGTATGGTGTGCTGCCCTACTCCTTGGGAGAAGGCAGGCATGTAACCCAGGGGCAGAAGGCACGTTTTGAAGACTGCCTAAGATGCACGGGGAAAGACTGTTCTCTATTCTTGGAGCACATCTGTGAGACATGGCATTGCCTCTCTGTGGACAAAAGAGCTGGTAGGAACCATATTGTTCCCATGCCCTTCAGCATAAGCACAGAGACACTTATTGAGCTTATCCTGGACACTGGCCTGCTTTGCTCCAAATCCCATGCCCCTGTGCTCTGACATGACTGACCTTCTGGGTCAAAGCTGCATCAGTCCCAGTGAAATGAAACCTTTTCCCAGAGGACTAACACAGGTATTCGTTACAGAAGGTCCCTGAAGTTTGCAATTTTAAAAGTCAGCAGGCCTGACTAGGGTAGAGACCAAGGTGTGCTGTGCTGCTTCAGACAGGCAAGTGAACCAGAGACAGTGTGAAATCAGCAATCTGAAAAATGCCTGTAACACACAGGAGAAATTATTTGCTCCTCTGAAAGTGCTTCCTGAGAGCAACAAGCACAGAGTCCCCTCTCCAGGGACAAAGAAGCAGGCTGGTGCAATTTCCCTCTCCTGCCGCTCAGAATAAATCAACTTCAGTAAACAGCACAGTGCCAACATTGTCTGGCTAACCTGCTTACACCGAATCTGGATGCCCTGTGTTCTGCTGGTACTGCTTTTCTCAGGCAGGTACGCCTTAGGATCAGCTCAGCAGGCTCTTCCCCCAGAATACCAAAGACAAAATTAAAAAAATAAATAAAACAACCCACAAGCACTTATGTCTACTATCCATAGCATTCTGCAAAGCTTCAGTTCTAGTGGAAATAGCATCAGGTATCTTTTAACAAACAGACCAGACCATACATAGTTGAAGCTGGACACACTCTGGCCAAGGTCCAAACACTGCTCACTGAAAGCAAGGAGAAACTCTGCAGCTGACTGACCTGAGGAATAGAGCAGCCAAAACACAGCAGCAGAGTTCATGAAGTACACATCAGAGACACTTTGTGAGCACCAGTCCTGGACATTATATGACCTCTTCTTTATAAAGTCATTACTGTCAGTAACAGGAAACAAATAGTTTTTCCTAACACAGAAAAGAAGACATAGTCTTAGACAAAATGCCAAGATGGAGGAACTCATCCCAAAAGAAAGAAAAAGAAAATATCACAGCCAGGGATCTAATATAAACAGATATAATAATATGCCTGATCTAGAATTTAAAGCAACAATCATAAGGATACTAGCTGGACTTTGGGAGAGCATGAACAGCATCAGAGAGGCCCTTACCATAGAGATAAGAGCTAAGAAACAAACAGGCCAAAATGAAAAATGCAATAACAGATTTGAAAATGACTGGATGGAATTACCACAATAATGGAAGAAGAGAAATGAATAAGTGATATAGAAGATGGAATTATGGAAAATAATGAAGCTGAACAAAAGAGGGAAAGAAAAATCTTGGATCAATAAAATAGAATTAGGGAACTCAATGACTCCAAGAAACATAATAACATTTGCATCATAGGAGTCCCAGGGGAAGAAGAGAGAAAAAGGGGGAAGAAAATTTATTTCAAGAAACAATAATAGAAAACTTCCCTAATCTGTGGAAGGAAACAGATATACAGGTCCAGGGACACAGAGAACTCAAAAGCTGTGCTTGCTTCAGCAGCACGTATACTAAAATTGGAATGATACAGAGAAGATTAGCATGGCCCCTGTGCAAGGATGACATGCAAATTCATGAAGTGTTCCATATTTGTAGCAAGATGTCTGAACCAGAATTTAGAATCATGGTAATAAGAATACTAGCTTGAGTCGAAAATAGATTAGAATCCCTTTCTGCACAGATAAAAGAAGTAAAAAATAGCCAGAATGAAATTAAAAATCCTATAACTGAGCTGCAATCACGGATGGTGCAGTGGCGTCAAGGATAGACAAGGCAGAACAGAGAATCAGCAATGTAGAGGACAAACTTATAGAGAATAATGAAGAAGAAAAAAAGAGGGAGATTAAGGAAAAAGAGCACTATTTAAGAATTAGAGAAATCAGAGACTCATTTAAAAGGAACAACATCAGAATCATAGGGATCCCAGAAGAGGAAGAGAGAGAAATATGTGTAGAAGGGTTATGTGAGCAAATCATAGCAGAAAACTTTCCTAACCTGGAGAAAGACACAGACATCAAAATCCAGGAATCACAGAGGACCCCCATTAGATTCAATAAAAACCGACCATCAACAAGGCATATCATAGTCAAATTCACAAAATACTCAGGCAAGGAGAGAATCATGAAAGCAACAAGGGAAAAAAGTCCCTAACCTACAAGGGAAGACAGATCAGGTTTGCAGCAGAACTATCCACAGAAACTTGGCAGGCCAGAAAGGAGTGGCAAGATATATTCAGTGTGCTAAATCAGAAAAATATGCAGCCAAGAATTCTTTATCCAGCAAGGCTGTCATTCAAAATAGAAGGAGAGATAAAAATGTTTCCCAGACAAACAAAAATTAAAGGAGTTTGTGACCATTAAACCAGCCCTGCAAGAAATTTAAGGGGGACTCTCTGAGGCGTGAAAAGAAGGAAAACAAAAACAAAAACCAAAAGACCAAAAGACCAAAAGCAACAAAGGATTAGAAAGTACCAGAGAACACCACCAGAAATTCCAACTCTACAAGCATCATAATGACAATAAATTCATATTTTTCACTACTCACTATAAATGTCAATGGGCTCAATGCTCCAATAAAAAGACATAGGGTAACAGAATGGATAAGAAAACAAGATCCATCTATATGCTGTGTACAAGAGACCCCTTTAGACCTAAAGACACCTACAGATTGAAAGTAAGGGGATGGAGAACAATCTATCATGCTAATAGTCAACAAAAGAAAGCTGGAGTAGCCATAATTATATCAGACAATCTAGACTTTAAAATAAAGATGTATCAAGAGATCCAGAAGGGCATTATATGATAATCAAGGGGTCTATAGACCAAGATCTAACAATTGTAAACATTTACCTGCCAAATGTGGTAGCACCCAAACATATAAATCAATTAATCACAAACATAAAGAAACTCATCAATAGTAATACCATAATAGTAGGAGACTTCAACACCCCACTCACAGCAATGTACAGATCATCTAAGAAAAAAATCAACCAGGAAATAATGGCTTTCAATGACACACTGGACCAGATGCACTTAACAGATATATTCAGAACATTTCATCCTTAAAGAGCAGAATATGCATTCTTCTCCAGTGCACATGGAACGTTCTCCAGAATAGACTATATACTGGGACACAAATCAGCCCTAAGTAAGTACAAAATTATTGAGATCATACCGTGGATATTTTCAGACCACAATGCTGTGAAACTCGAAATCAACCACGAGAAAAGATTTGGAAAGGTAGCAAATACTTGGAGACTCAAGAACATCCTACTAAAGAATGAATGGGCTAACCAAGAAGTTAAAGAGGAAATTAAAAAGTATATGGAAGTCAATGAAAATGATAACATCACAACCCAAAACCTCTGGGACGCAGCAAAGGCGGTCATAAGAGGAAAGTGTATAGCAATCCAGGCCTTCCTAAAGAAGGAAGAAAGATCTCAGATACACAACCTAAACTTCCCCCTTAAGGAGCTGGAAAAAGGACAGCAAATAAAACCCAAAACCAGCAGAAGACAGGAAACAATAAATATTAGAGCAGAAATTAATGCTATCAAAACCAGAAAAAAACAGTAGAACAGATCAATGAAACTGAAACCTGGTTCTTTGAAAGAATTAACAAAATTGATAAACCACCAGCCAGTTTGATCAAAAAGAAAAAGGAAAGGGACCAAATAAATAAAATCAAGAATGAAAAGGAGAGATCACAACCAACACAGCAGAAATAAAAACAGTATAAGAGAATATTATGAGCAATTATATGCCAGTAAATGGGTAATCTGGAAGAAACGGACAAATTCATGGAAACATATACACTACCAAAACTGAAACAGGAAGAAATAGAAAATTTGAACAGACCCATAACTAGTAAGGAAATCGAATTAGTAATCAAAAATCTGCCAAAAAACAAGAGTCCAGAGCCAGATGACTTTTCAGGGGAATTCTACCAAACATTTAAGGAAGAATTAAAATGTATTCTCTTGAAACTGTTCCAAAAATTAGAAATGGAAAGAAAACTTCCAAACACTTTCTTTGAAGCCAGCATTGCCTTGATTCTAAAACCAGACAGAGACCACACTAAAAAGGAGAAGTATAGACCAAATTCCCTGATGAACATGGATGCAAAAATCCTCAGCAATATATTAGGCAACTGGATCCAACAATACATTTAAAAAATTATTCACAACAACCAAGCGGGATTTATACCTGGGATGCAGGGCTGGTTCAATACCTGCAAACCAATTAATGTGATTCATCACATCAATAAAAGAAAGGACAAGAACCATATGATCCTCTCAATAGATGCAGAGAAAGCATTTGACAAAATACAGCATCCTTTCTTGATAAAAACCCTCAAGAAAGTAGGGATAGATGGAGCATAACTCGAGATCATCAAAGCCATATATTAATGACCCAACGCTAATATCATCCTCAATGGGGAAAAACTGAGAGCTTTCCCCCTAAGGTCATAATAAGACAGTGATGTCCACTCTCACCACTGTTATTCAACATAGTATTGGAAGTCTTAGCCTCAGCATTCAGACAACACAAAGAAATAAAAGGCACCCAAATTGGCCAGGAGAAGGTCAAACTTTCACTCTTTGCAGATAACATGATACTCTATATGGAAAATTCAAAAGATTCCACCAAAAAAAACTGCTAGAACTGATCCATGAATTCAGCAAAGTTACAGGATATAAAATCAATGCACAGAAATCAGTTGCATTCCTATATACCAACAATGCAGTGACAGAAAGAGAAATCAAGGAATCGATCCCATTTACAGTTGCACAAAAAACCATAAAATACCTAGGAATAAATCTATTCAAGGAGGTGAAAAATCTACACACTGAAAACTATAGACAGCTTATGAAAGAAATTGAAGAAGACACAAAAAAATGGAAAAAGTTTCCATGCTCCTGGATAGGAAGAATAAATATTGTTAAAATGTTGATACTACCCCAAACAATCTACATATTCAATGCAATCCCTATCAAAGTAACACCAGCATTCTTCGCAGAGCTAGAACAAATAATCCTTAAACTTGTATGGAACCAGAAATGACCCTAAATAGCCAAAGCAATCTTGAAAAAGAAAACCAAATCAGAAAACATCACAATCCCAGACTTCAAGCTATACTACAAAGTTGTAATCTTCAAGCCCGTATGGTACTGGCATAAGAACAGACACTCAGATCAATGGAACAGAATAGAGAACCCAGAAGTGGACCCACAAATGTATGGCCAACGAATCTTTGACAAAGCTGGAAAGAATATCCAATGGAATAAAGAGAGTCTCTTCAGCAAGTGGTGCTGGGAAAACTGGACAGAGACATGCAGAAGAATGAACCTGGACCACTTTCTTACACCATACACAAAAATAAACTCAAAATGGATGAAAGACCTCAATGAAAGACAGAAAGCCATCAAAATTCTCGAGAAGAAAGCAGGCAAAAACCACTTTGATCTTGGCTGCAGCAACTTATTACTCAACACGTCTCAGGAGGCAAGGGAAACAAAAGCAAAAATAAACTACTGGGACCTCATCAAAATACAAACCTTCTGCACAGCGAAGGAAACAAAACTAAAGGCAACCAACAGAATGGGAGAAGATATTTGCAAATGGCATATCAGATAAAGGGTTAGTATCCAAAATCTATAAAGAACTTATCAAACTCCACACCCAAAAAACAAAGAATCCAGTGAGGAAATGGGCAAAAGACATGAATAGACACTTCTCCAAGGAAGACATCCAGATGGCCAACAGAGGGTTGCTGGAAGGGTTGTGGGAGGGGGATGGGCTAAATGGGTCCGGGGCATTAAGGAATCTACTCCTGAAATCATTGTTTCACTATATGCTAACTAATTTGGATGTAAATTTTTAAAAATAAAGATAAAATTTAACTAAAATCAACAAAAGCAGATCAACACCAAGATATATTATAGTTAAGTTTGCAAAATATAGAAATAAATTTTAAAAAATTCTAAATGTACCAAGAGAAAAGAAGTTCCTAAATTACAAGGAAAGACCAATAAGGTTAGCAGCAGATGTCTCCACAGAACCATGGAAAGCCAGAAGTGAATGACATGATATATACAATGTGCTGAATGGGAAAAATCTGCATCCAAGAATACTCTATCCAGCCAGGCTATAATTATATTAGAAGGAGAGATAAAAAGTTTCACAGACAAAAATTAAAGGAGTTTGTGGCTGTTAACCCATCCCAGCAGGAAATCTTAAAGGGAACCCTTTAAATGGGAAAGAAAGACCAAAATCGACAAAGACTATAAAGGAACAGAGAAAATCTCCAGAAACAATGATTTTAAAAAAAGTAAAAGAAAATGGTGCTAAATACATACTTACCAAAAATTACTCTGAATGTAAATTAACTAAACACTCCAGTGAAAACACATAGGGTGTCCAAATGGATAAAAAAAAATTCTATATGCTGCCTACAAGAGACCATTTAGACCTAAAGAAACCTGCAGATTGAAAGTGAGGGGATAGAAAAATATTTATCATGCAAATGGATCTCAAAAGAAATCCAGAGTAGGAATGCTTATACCAGACAAACTGAACTTTAAACCAAAGGCTGTAATAAGAGATGAAGAAGGATGCTATATCATATATAGAGGACTATCCAGCAAGAAGACCTAACAATTGTAACTATTTATGCCCTCAACTTGGAACTTCCAAATGCATAAAACAATAACTAAAATAAAGGAACTCATTGATAATAATACAATAATAGTTGGGGACTTTCACACTCTATTTAGAGCAAGGGACAGATAATCTAAGCAGAAAATCAAAAAGACAACAGTGGCTTTGAATGACATACTGGACCATATGGACTTAACAGATAAATTCAGAACATTTCATTCTAAAGAAGCAGAATACACATTCTTTTCTAGCACACATGGGACATTCTTTCTCCAGAATAGATCACATATTAAGCCACAAATGAGGCCTCAACAGGCACAAAAAGATTGAAATCATACTATGCATATTTTGTGACCACAATGCTATGAAACTTGAAGTCAACCAGAAGAAAAAAATTGGAACGACCACAAATACAAGGAGGTTAAAGAATATCCCAAGATGGCCAACCGACACATGAAACAATGCTCCACATCACTCATCATCAGGGAAATACAAATCAAAACCACAATGAGATACCACCTTACACCTGTCAGAATGGCTAACATTAACAACTCAGGCAACAACAGAGTTTGGCAAAGATGCAGAGAAAGAGGATCTCTCTTGCATTGTTGGTGGCAATGCAAGCTGGTGCAGCCACTCTGGAAATCAGTATGGAGGTTCCTCAAAAAACTAAAAATAGAACTACTCTACGACCCAGCAATTGCACTACTAGGCATTTATCCAAGGGATACAGGTATGCTGTGTCAAAGGGACACATGTACCCCCATGTTTATAGCAGCACTATCAACAATAGCCAAAGTATGGAAAGAGCCCAAATGTCCATTGATGGATGAATGGATAAAGAATATATATATATATATATATATATATATATAAGTATATATATAAGTATATATATATATATATATATATATATATAAGTATATATATAAGTATATATATATATACACACACACACACACACACACACACACACAATGGAGTATTACTTGGCAATCAAAAAGAATGAAATGTTGTCATTTGCAACGACGTGGATGGAACTGGATGGTATTATGCTAAGTGAAATTAGTCAGAGAAAGACAAAAATCATATGACTTCACTCATATGAGGACTTTAAGGGACAAAAGAGATGAACATAAGGGAAGGGAAACAAAAATAATATAAAAACAGGAGGGGGACAAAACGGAAGAGACTCATAAATATGGAGAACAAACTGAGGGTTGCTGGAGGAGTTGTGGGAGGGGGGATGGGCTAAATGGGTTCGGAGCATTAAGGAATCTACTCCTGAAATCATTGTTTCACTATATGCTAACTAATTTGGATGTAAATTTTTAAAAATAAAAAATAAAATAAAATAAAATAAAATAAAATAAAAAGAATATCCTAGTAAAGAATGAATGGGTCAACCAGGAAATTAAAGAAGTTGATGATAGAGTAGTTTTAATTTTAATTTTTTGGGGAGCCTCCATGCTGTTTTCCAAAGTGACAGCACCAGTTTGCATTCCTGCATGCAGTGCAAAGGGTTCCTCTTTATCCACATCCTTGCCAACACCTGTTGTTTCTTGTGTCATTTATTTTAGCCATTCTGACAGGTATGAAGTGATATGTCATTGTAGTTTTGATATGCATTTCCCTGATGGTAAGTGATGATGAACATATTTTCATGTTTTTTGGCCATCTGCATGTCTTCTTTGGAGAAATGTATGTCCATGTCTTCTGCCCATTTTTATAATTGGATTATTTGTTCTTTGGGTGTTGAGTTGTAGAAGTTGTTTATATATTTTAGGTACTAACCCTTTATTGGATATGTCATTTGCACATATTTTATCCCATTCTGTAGGTTGCCTTTTAATTTTGTTGTTTCCTTTGCTGTGCAGAAGCTCTTTTTTTATGTGATCAGAAGCTATTTATTTTGATGTATCCTGAATCATTAATTTCTGCTTTTGTTTCCCTTGTCTCAGGAGGCATATCTTGGAAAAAGTTGCTATCATTCATGTCAAAGTGATTACTGCCTGTGCTCTCTTCTAAGATTTTAGTGGTTTAAGGTCTCACATTTAGGCCTTCGATCCATTATGAATTTATGTTTGTGTATGGTGTAAGGAAGTGGTCCAGTATCATTCATTTGCATGCTGCTGTCCAGTTTTCCCAACATCATTTGTTGAAGAGACTATTATTTTTTATATTGGATACACTTTCTTGTTTTGTCAAAGATCAATTGACTACATAGTTGTGGGTTTATTTCTGAGTTTTAGTCTCTGTTCTATTGATCTATATGTCTACTTTTGTGTCCGTACCATACTGTTTTAATCACTACAGCTTTGTAATATAACTTAAAGTCTGAAATTATCATGTGTCCAGCTTTGCTTTTCTATTTCAAAATGGCTATTCAGGTTCTTTTGTGGTTCCGTACAAATTTTAGAATTATTTCTTCTAGTATTGTGAAAATGTATTGATATCTTTGTAGGGATAGCATTAAATATGTAGATTACTTTGGGTAGTATAGACATTTCAACAATATTTTCTATTATTATCCATAAGCATGGAATGTCTTTACATATCTTTGGTTCATTTTAAGTTCCTTTCGTTAGTGTTGCATAGTTTTGTGTAAAAGTTTTTCACCTCTTTGTTTAAGTTTATTCCTAGGTATCTTACTATTTTTGGTACAATTGTAAATGGTATTATTTTCCTAATTTCTTTTTCTGGTACTTCATTATTTTTGTATAGAAATGCAACAGAGTTTTGCACATTGATTTTGTATCCTGTGCCTTCCTATTTCTTAAAATTTATTTTATTTTAAGAGGGAGAGAGTGGAGGTGAGGAAGAATGAGCAGGGGAGGAGCAGAAAGGAAGAGAGAGAGAGAGAGAGAGAGAGAGAGAGAGAGAGAGAGAGAGAGAGAGAGAGAGAATGAATCCCAAGCTGGCTGGCTCCATGGCTCCATGGCTCCATGCTGTTAGTGTGGAGCCCGACATGGGGCTCAGTCTCAAGAACCCTCAGATCATGACCTCAGCTGAAATCAAGAGTCACTAACTTAACCAACTGAGCCACCCAGGTGCCCCATGACTTTTATGAATTTACCAGTTCTACTTGTGTCTTGGTGGAGTATTTAGGGTTTTATGTATGTAGTATTACATCATCTTCTTTTTTTTTTTGTAACATACCGCTTTATTTTTTTTTCCAATATATGAAATTTATTGTCAAATTGGTTTCCATACAACACCCAGTGCCCATCCCAAAAGGTGCCCTCCTCAATACCCATCACCCACCCTCCCCTCTCTCCCACCCCATCAACCCTCAGTTTGTTCTCAGTTTTTAACAGTCTCTTATGCTTTGGCTCCTCTTACTCTAACCTCTTTTTTTTTCCTTCCTCTCCCCCATGGGTTTCTGTTAAGTTTCTCAAGATCCACATAAGAGTGAAACCATATGGTATCTGTCTTTCTCTGTATAGCTTATTTCATTTAGCATCACACTCTCCAGTTCCATCCACGTTGCTACAAAAGGCCATATTTCATTCTTTCTCATTGCCACGTAGTATCTTCAAATAGTGAAAGTTTTACTTCTTCCTTACCAATTTGGATGCTTATTTCTTTTTGTTGTCTGATTGCTGTGGTCAGGACTTCCAGTATTCTGTTGAGTAAAAGTGGTGAGAATGGAAATACTGATCCTATTCCTGACCTTAGAGGAAAAGCTTTCATTTTTTATCTATTTAGCATGATGTTAGCTGTGTTTTTTTCATATATGGCCCTTATTATGTTGAGGGCCTCTAAACCTACTTTGTTCAGGATTTTTATCATGAGTAGATGTTGTATTTTGTGAAATGCTTTCTCTCTGTCTATTGAAATCATCATACTGTTATTATCCTTTCTCTTAATGATGTGACATATCACATTGACTTTTGAGTATTGAACCACTCTTGCATCCAGGGAATAAATCCCTCTTGGTCAGGGTAAATGACTATTTTAATGTATTGTTCAATTCAGTTTGCTAGTATTTTGTTGAGGATTACTGCGTCCATGTTCATTAGAGTTATTGTCTATATTTATTTTTTGTGGTGTTTTCATCTGCTTTTGTTATCAGGGTGATAACTCGTAGAATTAATTTCAAACTTTTCCTTCCTTTTTTATTTTTTTGAAATAATTTGAGTGGAATGGGTATTAACTCGTCTTTATTTGGTAGAACTTGCCTGTGAAGCTGACTGGTCCTGGACTTTTGTATTATGGGAATTTTTTTCTTTTATTACTATTACTGATTCAGTGTGTTTGTTGGTAATTGGTCTGTTCAAAATTTATATTTCTTCCTACTTCAGTTTTGGTAGTTTATATGTTTCTAGGAAAATATCCATTTCTCCCAGGTTATCTAATTTGTTGGTATATAGTTTTTCACAATATTCTATTTTAATTTCTGGTATTTTTGTAGCATTGGTTGTTATTTCTTCTCTTTCTTTGGTGATTTTGTTTATTTAAGTCCTTTATCTCTCTCTCTGTCTCTTTTGACAAGTCTGGCTAAAGGCATATCAATTTTGTTGATCTTTTTAAAGAATCAGCTCCTGGTTTGATTGATGTTTTCCATTGTCTTTAGTTTCTATATCATTTATTTCTACCCTAATCTTTATTATTTATTATTTTATGTTTTTTTGTTCTTTTTCTAGCTCCTTTAGGTGTAAGGTTAGATTATTTATTTGATGTTTTTCCTATTTCTTCAGGTAGGCATATATTGCCTCCAACTTCCCTCTTAGAACTGCTTTTGCTGCATCCCAAAGGGTTTGGACTGTTGTGTTTTTATTTTCATTTGTTTTTCACGTAATTTCTTATTTCTTCTTTTTTTTTTTTACTTCTTGGTTGACACATTCATTGTTTAATAGCATGTTATTTAACTTACATGCATTTGTAGTCTTTCCAGATTTTTTCTTGTGTTTGATTTCTAATTTCATAGCATTGTGGTCAGAAAAGATGCATGGTATTACTTTCATCTTCTTGAATTTTTTGAGGATTATTTTGTGGGCTAGTATGTGATCTATGCTGGAGAACGTTCCATATGCACTTGAAAAGAATCTGTAGTCTGTTTTTTTAGGGTGGAATGTTCTGAATATATATGTTAAATACATCTATTCCTATGTGTCATTCATAGTCATTGTTTCCTTGTTGACCTTCTGTTTGCATGGTCTGTCCATCAATGTAAGTAGTGTGTTAAAGTCCCCTACTTTAATTGTGTACTATCAATTAGTTCCTTTATGTTTGTTACCAACTGTTTTATGTATTTGGGTGCTTCCATGTTGGGTGCATACATATATTTAAAATTGTTACATATCTTTGTTGGATATTCCCTTTTATTATTATATAGTGTCTTCTTTATGTTTCTTTACAGAATTTGTTTGAAAGTTTATTTTGTCTTATAGAAGTATTTATTTGTTTTATTTATTTATTGAGAGAGAGAAAGAGAGAGAGGAGAGAGAGAGAATCACAAGCAGGATCCACACTGTCACTGCAGAGCCCAACGTGGGGATTGAACCCATGAACTGTGAGATCATGACCTGAGATGAAACCAAGAGTCAGATGCTTAACCAACTGAGCCACTTGGGTACCCCTTGGTAGAAGTATGTCTACTGAGGCTTTGTTTTACATTCACTTTCATGATCAAAGTTCTTTCATCCTCTTACTTTCAGTCTGCAGGTGTCTTTTGGTCTGAAATGGGTTTCTTGTAAGTAGCATATAGATGGGTCAATGTTTTTTATACAATATGTCACCCTATGTCTTTTCATTGTAGCACTTAGTTCATTTACATTCAAGGTAGTTATTGATAGATATGTATTTATTGTCATTTTGTTACTTGTTTTATAGTTGTTTTTGTAGTTTTTCTCTGATCCTTTCTTCTTACTCTTTTTCATGTTTTGCTAGTTTCCTTTAGTGATATGCTTGAATTTCTACTCCTATTTTTTTGCATATTTCTTACAGTTTTTTTATTTGTGATTATATTTGACTTATATATAATGTCTGCATATAACTTTAAGCTCACCATTACTTAATTTTGAACTCATTCTTTACTCCTTTCCCTTCCACATTTCAGATATTTGGCATAATATTTTATATCCTTTTATGTTTTTGCTTTTCTTGGCTTATTTTTACAGATATACTTAAATTTTCTTGCTCTTGTGCTTCCTATTTTTCTTAGTTTTACTTATGGATTTTTTTTGTCACTCAGAGCTCCCCTTAACATTTCTTATAGGGTTGTTTCAGTGATCATAAATTCTTTCAACTTGTGTTTGAGGAACTCTTTATCTCTCCTTCTATTCTGAATGATAGTTTTGCTGGATAAAGTACTCTTGGCTGCAAATTCTTCCCTTTTAGCACTTTGAATACATTATGCTGCTCCCTTTTGGCCTGCAAAATTTCTGCTGAAAAATCGTTGATAGCCTTATGGGGTTTCCCTTTTATGCAACTGTCTTCTTTTCTCTTGCAACTTTTAACATTCTTTATCACTATTTTTTTTTTTTTGCCATTTTGATTACTATATTCCTTTGAGTGGACCTCCTTGAGTTGAATTTGTTGGGCGATTTCTGTGCCTTCTGAATATGGATTTCTGTTTTACTCCACAGATCTGGGAGGTTTTCTGATATTATTTCTTCAACCCTCTTTTCTCACTCTTTTTTCAACCCTCTTTTCTCACTCTTCTGGAATCCCTATTATGCATTGTTATCACACTTGATGGAGTCACTAATTTCCCTTAATCTAATATCATTCTTATCATTCTTTTTTCATTGTGTTCTCTAAGTCTTTCCTCATGCAGTGTTTTTTGTCTTTCACCTGTTCAGCTTGATTGTTTTCCACTACTCTACCCTCCAGGTCAGGATATGTTCCTCTGTTTCCTGTAGCCTAGTATTTATTCTATCTATTGTATGTTTAAATGCATTTTTTGAGTTCTTCATCTTTGATATGTTATTTTTTTAAATCTTTTTTCAAGGGTCTCACTCATATCCTCCACCCTTTTCTGAAGCGCAATGAGTATCTTTATGATCATTACTTTAAATTCAGTATCAGTCATGTTATTTATTTCTCTTTTGCTTCGATCTCCTGCTATGGTTTTTCTTGTTCTTTAATTTGGGACATATTTATGTGTCTCTTCATTTTGTCTGCCTCTCCAAGTCTGTTTCTATGTCTTTGGAAAGTCAGCAATGTCTTCTGTTCTTGGAAGTAGAGGCTCTATGAAGAGGTCTAGTAGTACGCTGCAGTGTAGTGTCCCTGTTCACCAGAACTTAGCACTTCAAGAGAGTCTCCTAAGTGTGTTGCTTGTGTCCTCCTATTGTGTATGAGTCACTTTTCCTTTCAATCCAGATGTCCACAGACTCTTTGCCAGTTTTGGGTTGTGCTTGCTCTATGTGATGTTAGTGAGATCCTGGCAGGAAGGCTCTGAGGCGGTGTGACTACATAAGGGCAGTGGTGTTTGAAAAATTTGCACTGAGCTGCTAGTCCTAGGCAGGATCTCTAACATCCCATTGGTCCCCAGGATGTGGGTGTGAGGTAGTGGTAATAGTTGCTGGGGGTGTACAGATCTGTATGTATGGTGCCTGGGCAGGGTGTATGTGTGACTTTGTCAAAATTTGCACTGAGCCACTAGTCCTAGGCCTCATTCCTTGAAATGTAGTGGCCACTGGTGGGAGGAGAGGCAGGGTATGTATGGCAGTGGCTGGGCAGGGTGCATGGGGCATTAACAAAATTTTTGCTTAGCCCAGGCTGAGGCCAGCAGGTTTGGAGTGGGTGTGTCCTCAAGAGAACTCATGGGTGGGGTGCACAGCTAGCAGGGTAGGTAGCGAGTATCTGTGCAGAGCCATTTCCTGTGGGTGGCTCTGTGTATATGGTGAGGGTGGGGGAAGAAAATGGTGCCTACCAACTCCTTTTTCCCCAAAGAAGTCCCCCAACATACCCTGAAATCAGTATAAACAGATTTTCTTCCTGTTGTGAAAGCTGTTGCTTCTATGTTACCTCTCCTCAGGCTGTTGTCTCTTTAAAGGCAGGCACCCAGCTCTCACTTGCCCTCCCATCTAGCCTAGTGCTGAATTAGCTGACTTTTAAAACTCCAGGATCCAGATCCCGCTAGTTATACAAAGTCACAGAATTCAGCCACTCTGGTTTTCAAGGCCAGATGTTATGGAAATTTGTTTTCCTCATGTGGGCTCCCTGGTGTTTTCCTTTCTCCGTGACCACAGCTTCCTCCCTCCTGCAGGCAGCTCCTTACCACCATTTCTGCCCTTTCTAACCTCTGAGATATGGCTTATTCTCTACATTTATTTGTGGAATTTGTTCTGCCAGTCTTTGGATTTCTCCCCATTTTATTTACTTGGGTGTTAACGATACCTAGTTGGAAACGTGGGACAAGGTGAGCTTAAGATTCTCTTACTCCACTGTCTTCCCAAGCCTTCTATATCATCCTACTTTTAATGCGTGTGTGTGTGTGTGTGTGTGTGTGCATGTGTGTGATGGTGTATCAAAAGGTATGCAGATATCCATACATATACACTATTTTATAAAGAAAACATCATAGATAATATTAGCCAAGGTTAAATTTTAACAATAGTTGGATGGCTGTCTTACATTTAGTGGAAACTGAACCAACAGGGTGGGGGGGCCTCCCTAGTATATTTTTATGATTATACATTCCACTATTGATCCAATAATTTTTTACATCGCAGGGAAATATTTATTCCATGAGTTTCAGATTACACTAATATTAGCCATTAATCAATCATTGAAAAGTACATAAACTACATGTTTTCATATATTCCTTACATGTATAAGTTTATAAACATTGTGGAGCATTTGAAAATTTCTGTTTATACATAAGTGTCCCCCAATTTAAATTAAGCATTTAAAAAATGTTGTCAAAATTAACCTTACCTCATTTAAACAAGTAAGTTGACAAAACTAGAAGAACTTAGTTTGGAATTGTTCAAGTTATTTTTAGATGGGTGTGTGTCTACAAATGAAGACATCTTTGTAATTGTACATAATATATATAATTTTTCTATTCAAAATAGTCATTGAGAGAAAGAACTTTTGTTTTTTTTTTTATGAAATTTATTGACAAATTGGTTTCCATACAACACCCAGTGCTCATCCCAAAAGGTGCCCTCCTCAATACCCATCACCCACCCTCTCCTCCCTCCCACCCCCCATCAACCCTCAGTTTGTTCTCAGTTTTTAACAGTCTCTTATGCTTTGGCTCTCTCCCATTCTAACCCCTTTTTTTTTCCTTCCCCTCCCCCATGGGTTCCTGTTAAGTTTCTCAGGATCCACATAAGAGTGAAACCATATGGTATCTGTCTTTCTCTGTATGGCTTATTTCACTTAGCATCACACTCTCCAGTTCCATCCACGTTGCTACAAAAGGCCATATTTCATTTTTTCTCTCATTGCCACGTAATATTCCATTGTGTATATAAACCACAATTTCTTTATCCATTCATCAGTTGATGGACATTTAGGCTCTTTCCATAATTTGGCTATTGTTGAGAGTGCTGCTATGAACATTGGGGTACAAATGGCCCTATGCATCAGTGCTCCTGTATCCCTTGGATAAATTCCTAGCAGTGCTATTGCTGGGTCATAGGGTAGGTCTATTTTTAATTTTCTGAGGAAGCTCCACCCTGCTTTCCAGAGCGGCTGCACCAATTTGCATTCCCACCAACAGTGCAAGAGGGTTCCCGTTTCTCCACATCCTCGCCAGCATCTATAGTCTCCTGACTTGTTCATTTTGGCCACTCTGACTGGCGTGAGGTGATACCTGAGTGTGGTTTTGATTTGTATTTCCCTGATAAGGAGCGACGCTGAACATCTTTTCATGTGCCTGTTGGCCATCCGGATGTCTTCTTTAGAGAAGTGTCTATTCATGTTTTCTGCCCATTTCTTCACTGGGTTATTTGTTTTTCGGGTGTGGAGTTTGGTAAGCTCTTTATAGATTTTGGATACTAGCCCTTTGTGTGATATGTCGTTTGCGAATATCTTTTCCCATTCCGTTGGTTGCCTTTTAGTTTTGTTGGATGTTTCCTTTGCTGTGCAGAAGCTTTTTATCTTCATAAGGTCCCAGTAATTCACTTTTGCTTTTAATTCCCTTGCCTTTGGGGATGTGTCGAGTAAGAGATTGCTACGGCTGAGGTCAGAGAGGTCTTTTCCTGCTTTCTCCTCTAAGGTTTTGATGGTTTCCTGTCTCACATTTAGGTCCTTTATCCATTTTGAGTTTATTTGTGTGAATGGTGTGAGAAAGTGGTCTAGTTTCAATCTTCTGCATGTTGCTGTCCAGTTCTCCCAGCACCATTTGTTAAAGAGGCTGTCTTTTTTCCATTGGATGTTCTTTCCTGCTTTGTCAAAGATGAGTTGGCCATACGTTTGTGGGTCTAGTTCTGGGGTTTCTATTCTATTCCATTGGTCTATGTGTCTGTTTTGGTGCCAATACCATGCTGTCTTGATGATGACAGCTTTGTAGTAGAGGCTAAAGTCTGGGATTGTGATGCCTCCTGCTTTGGTCTTCTTCTTCAAAATTCCTTTGGCTATTCGGGGCCTTTTGTGGTTCCATATGAATTTTAGGATTGCTTGTTCTAGTTTCGAGAAGAATGCTGGTGCAATTTTGATTGGGATTGCATTGAATGTGTAGATAGCTTTGGGTAGTATTGACATTTTGACAATATTTATTCTTCCAATCCATGAGCAGGGAATGTCTTTCCATTTCTTTAAATCTTCTTCAATTTCCTTCATAAGCTTTCTATAGTTTTCAGCATACAGATCCTTTACATCTTTGGTTAGATTTATTCCTAGGTATTTTATGCTTCTTAGTGCAATTGTGAATGGGATCAGTTTCTTTATTTGTCTCTCTGTTGCTTCATTGTTAGTGTATAAGAATGCAACTGAGTTCTGTACATTGATTTTGTATCCTGCAACTTTGCTGAATTCCTGTATCAGTTCTAGCAGACTTTTGGTGGAGTCTATCGGATTTTCCATGTATAATATCATGTCATCTGCAAAAAGTGAAAGCTTGACTTCATCTTTGCCAATTTTGATGCCTTTGATTTCCTTTTGTTGTCTGATTGCTGATGCTAGAACTTCCAACACTATGTTAAACAACAGCGGTGAGAGTGGGCATCCTTGTCGTGTTCCTGATCTCAGGGAAAAAGCTCTCAGTTTTTCCCCGTTGAGGATGATGTTAGCTGTGGGCTTTTCATAAATGGCTTTTATGATCTTTAAGTATGTTCCTTCTATCCCGACTTTCTCAAGGGTTTTTATTAAGAAAGGGTGCTGGATTTTGTCGAAGGCCTTTTCTGCATCGATTGACAGGATCATATGGTTCTTCTCTTTTTTTTTGTTAATGTGATGTATCACGTTGATTGATTTGTGAATGTTGAACCAGCCCTGCATCCCAGGAATGAATCCCACTTGATCATGGTGAATAATTCTTTTTATATGCTGTTGAATTCGATTTGCTAGTATCTTATTGAGAGTTTTTGCATCCATATTCATCAGGGATATTGGCCTGTAGTTCTCTTTTTTTACTGGGTCTCTGTCTGGTTTAGGAATCAAAGTAATACTGGCTTCATAGAATGAGTCTGGAAGTTTTCCTTCCCTTTCTATTTCTTGGAATAGCTTGAGAAGGATAGGTATTATCTCTACTTTAAACGTCTGGTAGAACTCCCTTGGGAAGCCATCTGGTCCTGGACTCTTATTTGTTGGGAGATTTTTGATAACCGATTCAATTTCTTCGCTGGTTATGGGTCTGTTCAAGCTTTCTATTTCCTCCTGATTGAGTTTTGGAAGAGTGTGGGTGTTCAGGAATTTGTCCATTTCTTCCAGGTTGTCCAATTTGTTGGCATATAATTTTTCATAGTATTCCCTGATAGTTGTTTGTATCTCTGAGGGATTGGTTGTAATAATTCCATATTCATTCATGATTTTATCTATTTGGGTCATCTCCCTTTTCTTTTTGAGAAGCCTGGCTAGAGGTTTGTCAATTTTGTTTATTTTTTCAAAAAACCAACTCTTGGTTTCGTTGATCTGCTCTACAGTTTTTTTAGATTCTATATTGTTTATTTCTGCTCTGATCTTTATTATTTCTCTTCTTCTGCTGGGTTTAGGCTGTCTTTGCTGTTCTACTTCTAGTTCCTTTAGGTGTGCTGTTAGATTTTGTATTTGGGATTTTTCTTGTTTCTTGAGATAGGCCTGGATGGCAATGTATTTTCCTCTCAGGACTGCCTTCGCTGCGTCCCAAAGTGTTGGATTGTTGTATTTTCATTTTCGTTTGTTTCCATATATTTTTTAATTTCTTCTCTAATTGCCTGGTTGACCCACTCATTCGTTAGTAGGGTGTTCTTTAATCTCCATGCTTTTGGAGGTTTTCCAGACTTTTTTCTGTTGTTGATTTCAAGCTTCATAGCATTGTGGTCTGAAAGTAAGCATGGTATAATTTCAATTCTTGTAAACTTATGAAGGGCTGTTTTGTGACCCAGTATATGATCTATCTTGGAGAATGTTCCATGTGCACTCGAGAAGAAAGTATATTCTGTTGCTTTGGGATGCAGAGTTCTAAATATATCTGTCAAGTCCATCTGATCCAATGTGTCATTCAGGGCCCTTGTTTCTTTATTGACCGTGTGTCTAGATGATCTATCCATTTCTGTAAGTGGGGTGTTAAAGTCCCCTGCAATTACCACATTCTTATCTATAAGGTTGCTTATGTTTATGAGTAATTGTTTTATATATTTGGGGGCTCCGGTATTCGGCACATAGACATTTATAATTGTTAGCTCTTCCTGATGGATAGACCCTGTAACTATTATATAATGTCCTTCTTCATCTCTTGTTACAGCCTTTAATTTAAAGTCTAGTTTGTCTAAGTATGGCTACTCCAGCTTTCTTTTGGCTTCCAGTCGCATGATAAATAGTTCTCCATCCCCTCACTCTCAAACTAAAGGTGTCCTCAGATCTAAAATGAGTCTCTTGTAGACAGCAAATATATGGGTCTTGTTTTTTTATCCATTCTGATATCCTATGTCTTTTGGTTGGCGCATTTAATCCATTTACATTCAGTGTTAATATAGAAAGATACGGGTTTAGTGTCATTGTGATGTCTGTATGTTTTAGGCTTGTAGCGCTGTCTCTGGTACTTTGTCTCACAGGATACCCCTTAGGATCTCTTGTAGGGCTGGTTTAGTGGTGACAAATTCCTTCAGTTTTTGTTTGTTTGGGAAGACCTTTATCTCTCCTTCTATTCTAAATGACAGACTTGCTGGATAAAGGATTCTTGGCTGCATATTTTTTCTGTCTAGCACCCTGAAAATCTCGTGCCAATTCCTTCTGGCCTGTCAAGTTTCAAAAGAGAGATCAGTCACGAGTCTTATAGGTCTCCCTTTATATGTGAGGGCACGTTTACCCCTTGCTGCTTTCAGAATTTTCTCTTTATCCTTGTATTTTGCCAGTTTCACTATGATATGTCGTGCAGAAGATCGATTCAAGTTACGTCTGAAGGGAGTTCTCTGTGCCTCTTGGATTTCAATGCCTTTTTCCTTCCCCAGTTCAGGGAAGTTCTCAGCTATGATTTCTTCAAGTACCCCTTCAGCACCTTTCCCTGTCTCTTCCTCCTCTGGGATACCAATTATGCGTATATTATTTCTTTTTAGTGTATCACTTAATTCTCTAATTTTCCCCTCATACTCCTGGATTTTTTTATCTCTCTTTTTCTCAGCTTCCTCTTTTTCCATAACTTTATCTTCTAGTTCACCTATTCTCTCCTCTGCCTCTTCAAGCCGAGCTGTGGTGGTTTCCATTTTGTTATGCATTTCGTTTAAAGCGTTTTTCAGCTCCTCCTGACTGTTCCTTAGTCCCTTGATCTCTGTAGCAAGAGATTCTCTGCTGTCCTGTATACTGTTTTCAAGCCCAGCGATTAATTTTATGACTATTATTCTAAATTCACTTTCTGTTATATTATTTAAATCCTTTTTGATCAGCTCATTAGCTGTTGTTATTTCCTGGAGATTCTTCTGAGGGGAATTCTTCCGCTTGGTCATTTTGGATAGTCCCTGGCGTGGTGAGGACCTGCAGGGGACTTCCCCTGTGCTGTGGTGTATAACTGGAGTTGGTGGGCGGGGCCACAGTCAGACCTGATGTCTGCCCCCAGCCCACTGCTGGGGCCACATTCAGACTGGTGTGTGCCTTCTCTTCCCCTCTCCTAGGGGCGGGATTCACTGTGGGGTGGTGTGGCTCGTCTGGGCTACTTGCACCCTGCCAGGCTTGTGATGCTGGGGATCTGGCGTATTAGCTGGGGTGGGTAGGCAAGGTGCACGGGGGCAGGAGGGGCAGGCTTAGATCGCTTCTCCTTAGGTGATCCACTTCAGGAGGGGCCCTGTGGCAGCGGGAGGGAATCAGATCCGCTGCCGGAGGTTTGGCTCCGCCGAAGCGCAGAGTTGGGTGTTTGCGAGGAGCGAGCAAGTTCCCTGGCAGGAATTGGTTCCCTTTGGGATTTCGGCTGGGGGATGGGCGGGGGAGATGGCGCTGGCGAGCGCCTTTGTTCCCCACCAAACTGAGCTCTGTTGTCAGGGGGCTCAGCAGCTCTCCCTCCCTTTGTCCTCCAGCCTTCCTGCTTTCTGAGCAGAGCTGTTAACTTATGACCTCCCAGACGCTAAGTTGCGCTTGCTGTCAGGCCCCTCTGCTTTTGCAAGCCAGACTCGGGGGCTCTGCTTGGCCGGCGAGCCGCCCCTCCGCCCTGGCTCCCTCCCGCCAGTCCGTGGAGCGTGAACCGCCTGGCCGCCCTTCCTACCCTCTTCCGTGGGCCTCTCGTCTGCGTTTGGCTCTGGCGACTCTGTTCTGCTAATCCTCTGGCAGTTTTCTGGGTTATTTAGGCAATTGTAGATGGAATCTAAGTGATCAGCAGGACGTGAGGTGAGCCCAGCGTCCTTCTAAGCCGCCATCTTGCCAAAAGTCCTCGGTCAACCACCGAGAGAAAGAACTTTTGTATTCAATGTGGAAAGAATGAAATCCCAAACACTTATGGCATGTGTAAGAGAAGGAATTGAGAAAAGCAACAAAAGAAAACTAAGGTATTTGTGTAGGTGTTCTTAAAATGACGAAACATTGCCCATGGTGACATTTTCTGAGTATAATGTCTTATAACTTATAGTTTTTCCATTCTTTTTGGGGGGCCTTAGTATATATGAATGGTGTAAATGTTAATTCTGGGGAAGTGACCTTTTCTGTACATATTTATTATTTTCCTCTAAGGCTTATTTTAAAAATAACTTTTAAAGTTATATTAAGAATTCCCAATGACACCAACAAAATTAAAAAAAATAAGTATACAATCAGATTATCAATACCAGTGGAATTTATAACATGCAACACATTATTTGGTATCTATCTGGACATGAATAATGTAAGCGGTTATGTATAGAGATTAATTTTATCCTTGAAATTGTCAGATGTTTTTCCTTTTCAATTTTTGTAGCCATAACCATGTCCAGTCACTAAAATTAAAGATATGCCATATTACTATCACTTAGATTCTCCTTTCAGTTTATCTGTCTGTATATACCAAGTTGCAAGTACGTTTGCCTTTCACTGTAATTTCTCTTAATTCCTAAAACCATTTTTCTTTGAATTCATTTTTCATCTTGTGGCAGAAGATATCCTCTCTGAGACTCAGTTTGTTTCTCCTTTTTGTTTGTTTTCCTGCCTCAATAGGTTCAATTCTTGTCCCTCCAATATGGCTATTTTCTTCATGTTACATCCTCCTTTGCAATTTTAGTTAGTCAGCATTAGTACCAAAGCATGAGTATCCATTTTTTTCTTAAGAGAAAACACTATTCATAATTTTGGTCAGTATTCCAGAGGGAAGGTTTTAATGAAAGCATGATTATTCTTTGTGCCTCCATCTTTCTGGCTTGGATTAGTTTACAACACGCCATTTGAAACACATGCTGTGTTTTATGCTTCTCATGTTCATCATGTAATTTCAAAGAGGAAATGAGAAACTCATCTTAAACCTAACCTTATTTAATTTAAGAAAAGAGCATAAAATAGACAAACATTTTCAAATGTTTCCTTCCTTTTGTCCTTAAAAACATCTCTAGTGTTTCCTCTGGATCCTATCAGGGGGCACCTTATCGGCTTTATTTCTTGACCTGGAACACAAGGTTTCAAGTAAAATCCCCTTTTGATTCAAATCTATTTTATCTACAGGAAGACTGAAGGGGAAAAAATCTATTTTCTTTTAAATAACTTTAAAATGTGCCTTCATGAGTTCTTTAATCAAGAATACTGATTGTGTCAATCTGAAACTGGGCTAAGAACAGGTCTGAGTTTCTTTTTGTTTTTACTTTTTATGTTTAAGACAAGTAAAATTAAATTTATAGGATTTATCAAGATATTTGGCATAAATCAAAGGTCATTTGGCTTTTATGCAATGTGAAAATTACTAAATATTTGTTAACACCCATAAAGGTATTGTTTATGAAAAATATTTTCAAAAAGAACATTTTCTCCCCTAAGAATGTGCCTTTATTTCATAATCAAGGATGTTGAATTGCACAAAGAAAGTTTGAATTTTCCTTAAAGAGATGTAACTTTCACAGTCAAAACAGTCTTTATTTTAAATCTATTTTTAAGAAAGTATCCTGATAAGTTTTTTATCCTCTTCCTATTAATCTGTAGTGGCTATATCTTGCTAGGCTTGTTCAATAGGCATGTTTCTTGAAGGAAGTCAGAATAACTAGTAATCCATGACTCAGTGTTCATGGTAGTGAAGCCTAAGTTATATATTTTTTTCTTTAAATCACAAATTACTGGCCATCTGGTCTTTCAAAAATATCTATACCTTTGGGATGTTAAAAGAACGTTTCACAAAGATATTCTGAAAATATTACTACCAATATGTGAAAATCTAAAATTTTTCTGCTTATCAATTTTTCACATTTATATTATTTGAATACTTGTGCTGATATGAGTATGTGTTAGTTGCCTGCTCAGATTTAACTTGTTTCTGTTGCATTTTTATTATGAGGAATTATTTTTTATGAAGTAATCAAAATTCTCCCATAAAATATTTTTGTTTAATTTACCTCTGATCCTTTTATTTGGTTATAAATTGTGCTTTAGGCCAAGAGCATGTTATTTTGTATTTCCAGTCTCTCCTGCTTTCCCTTCAAGGTCTTTTCTTACTACTTTTAGGCAAAGTAGTGCTTCAATTGATTAGGTTAAGGCTAAGGCTGGGGGTGGTACACATTTCCAATGGAGTTGACAGAGATGGAAATAAGGTGGAAGCAACATGATTGTACTGGGCTTGTGAGGAGTTAGATAAGTCTAGAAAAGGAGTTATCGGAGGAAAGGGGAAAAGTGATGGTAGGCAAGATTTTGGTTTTCAATACTATTCTCTAATAAAAGGAGATAAGGCTTCTTGAAGAAATGGCTAATCTTAGGGCTGGGGCATGGGGTATATAGGGTGAGCCCAGCACATTTTATAGTGCCATAAATTAAGGAGTGCTCAAAAAAAATAAAGGTATGTCAAAGGGAGACAGGAGCCTACCTGAAAGGGCTCCCAATGACCAAAACCAGAGTACTCTGTTGAACAAAATAAATGGTGTAGTATTAGATTATAACTGAAGTATAAAATAAATATACATGAGTCCAAACAGACATAAATAAATTATTGAATAAATAAATACACAGATGAATCAGTAAAGGAGAACAGACAAAACACATGCATAATGTATGCAGATAACTTTACTTCCAGAAAGCAAAACTTAATTTCACCTCCTTGAGTGAGGGTTTAACTTAATTACTCACTTCCAAAGTATAATATATGGAAAGAGTTTAAAAGTAATTATGTGATGGAGAAACCTAGCACACATTACTATTTAAGCCAGGTGACAGTATTTAAGCAAAGACTAACATTATCAGTGATAGGACATGTTGATCACATGTACCTTACATATAATGGGATGAAATGGCACTTTACCTCTGTGGTCTTATTCTCCAAACAAATAACCTCAGTTTAACCATGAAAAAAAAAAAGTCAGACAAACCCAAATTGACAGTTGTACTGCAAAATACTGGACAAGTGTTCCTCAAAACTGTCAAGGTCATGAAGTTAAGCAAGAAAAGTGTGAAAACTGTCACAGGTCAATGGAAACTAAAGACATGGTTACTAAATGTGATGTGTGGGATTGTCAAATGGGAAAAACAACATCGTTAAAAAACTATTAAAATCTGAATAAAGTATCAAATTTGGTTAGTAGTAATGTACCAGTGTTACTTTCTTTGTTGTGACAAATCAAGCATGGTAATATAAGATTCTAACAACAGGGGAAATTGGGTTAAGAGTAAATGGCAATTCTCTGCACTATTGTTGCAACTTTTCTATAAATCGAAAATTATTCCAAAAAAAAAAAAAAGTTTGTTTAAAAGAGTAAATGGTAAGGAAGTCTTCCAAAAGGGATAGACCATAGCTATAAACTTTGTACATGTTATAGTTGTCCTTTTGAGTTAGGTGTCAGTCTGTTTATAAGCAATAGAAGGTTGATTATTGGTAAGTATTATTAAGCAAATGCCAAGAGAGGATGATGAAATTTCTAGTTAATGGATGTTGTTGAGATGGTGATGTGTATTTCTAGTACTTGTAGCATGTGAAAGGAAAAGAGTCTCAGATGGAATGAGGCGCTGGATAAACTAGATGACTTTTTGTAGACTCAAATTGAAGGATAGGATCTGTTGGAGACAAAGAGGGAGATTAGGAGAGAGAGAGAGGAAGGGAGAAGGGGCAGAGGGAGAAAGGAGTAAGGAAGGGAAAGAGAATGAAAATGGTCTCCCACTAGGAATACTCTGGCATTGTGATATGTTTGTAATCAAATAGAAGACAGAAAAAGCTAGAGTCAGGATGAGTTGTTGCTGGTAGGAGATCTGGGAAAGGTAACACAATTTAAAATGTCACATATGCAGGTGAGACTTGGGAGAAAGGAAAAAAAATATGATACTTTTAATTTCTTTCCAGGCTGAAGGAAGAGAAATGGGGAGAAGAGATTATATAAGTACCTAGAAGGGAAGGGGATAATTGTTCAATTAAACTACAGTAAAAATCCAATTAAGCAAAGACTGCTATATCAGACATTTAGACAAATGATCCCATATTTACCAAGAGTGGAAATGACTGACATCTTGGGAATGATCCCAAGGTATATATAGTTATCTAGCTACCAGGTCTAGAGGCGATTGAGGAAAATTTATATCTGTGGTGACTTAAGGGGTAGAATCAAAATTGTTGGAACATCACTTTAGTAAAACCTCTGCATAGATTTATTTTTTCTTAGCAGTAAAAGAGTGACATTAGGAAAACCTGTGACTGAGATAGTACTGAAAGATATCAGCAGAGCATTTGGATTAGGCAGTAAAAGTAAAAGAAAGAGTAGAAGTTGAGGCGGCCAGACTTCTCTTGGAGTTGGGATTATGAAAATAATGAACAGAATTATGTGTTTTAGGATGAACAAAAAGAGTACCAAGGTTGCTCATAGCTTTCAAATATGGGGAGCAGAAGCAGCATGTGGGAATATCACTTTGTATTGCCTTTGACAAAAAGAATGGTCTTAAGTAAACAAAATTCTCTAATAGCACCAAAAAGTATTTAAAGAAAAGAGAGTGGGTAGCAGAACGATGTCTGCAGAAATAACAATATTTTATCCAAAAGTGATAAAAGAAGAGAGAATTCTGCCTCAACTTTTGATGCTACATTGGTACTACAACCATGGTTATACCAAGAGTAGGACTAACTCCAAGTCCATAATTTCAGTGTGATATTTTTCAACAATGATGCAGTGGCTGAGAATAATTTCAAATTTATGAGTTCAGTAATTGACTCTGAATTATCTATCATCTTTGAAAGAGTGGTTTAAAAGCAGGTTATATACTAAGCTGATCCTATGAAAAGTTCTTTTTTCTTTTGAAAAAAGTTAATTGAATAGCAACACATATCATATTCTCGTTTTCTCATCCATGGAGATTTTTCAGGCCAAATTCCCAGTCAAGGTACTGCAGTTGGTGACAGTGTGTCTGAACTGATGGCAATATACTCATGTGGAAATAGTTCCCAGGTTACTGATATTGAAAATTGTAAAATCAGAGCAAACACGGGGACTTTGCTATAGTGCATTGCTAGAGTGTATTCAAAATATGAGCAGAAGGAAATGCTTTAAGAAGAGACTTATAAGGGGTGATAATAGAAACAGCTTAAAGTAGGAATGGAAGAGAAAAGGAGAGAAAAAGATGCAAACAGGCAAAAGAAAGAGCTGCAGGAACTCAAGGTGAAATCTTTCCCTCTCAAAAACAGGATCACATAGAGAAGGAAAGAGCTAAGCTGCCATTGATGGCAAGAGGATGAAGACAGAACTGAGTGAGAAAAGTAAAGAAAAGCTGGTCACACTCCTCAAAGGACATTCTGAATCATTTCAGGGACACTTCTTAAAATTGTAACCATTTTCATTTGAATGGGACTTTAAGATGAGATTTGAGGGAAATCCTTCAGATGTAAAATTGAGAAAAAAATTTCAAAAGCATTTTGGTGGTTTCATCTTATGCTCCACCTGCTTGGCACTGGCTAAATTTAATAGTGCCCATTTTTTCCTACTGCTTATTTTACATTCTCACACTGCAAGATTGTTTAATGTATGTGAGGCAGTAGGTAAAGGAATTGCAGCAGCTTGAGATTTATTTAGAGACTATGCCATCAAGGCTTTTGCTCCCTCTTGCAACTTCACAAAGGATATGAATTACCAGACAAGGATCTCTGAGATTTGTAAATCATATAAAACATGATAGTGATGTTTGGAACTTGCACTTCTTGCAATCTTAGGGCTTTATGTAATCGTTTCTTGCATGCCCCGTGATTGCCTTTATAGATAGATTAATAAATGACTCCTAGTATACAGAATATGTGGGAGACTGCACAGCATGGGACCAAGACCTGAGTGTTCAAATGTTGGAAGACAGCTGGAACACAATTGTGCAAAGGCAATCAGAGCCTCTAGGTACATTCAATACTAACTTAGAGCGTCTAGTGAGAATTTGGAAACTCTCACTGAATTACACATTTATAAATTTAGTAACATGGAATTCTTCCCTCTATTTCCCTCTTTTTCATATATTTTGATCTATACTATTAGTTTACTAGAGAAATTTGGCTGTGATATGCTGAGCTGCATTACCATAATAGAGTGAGCCAAAATTATCTTTGGGAGAATTGTGTACGTGTTTCTGTCCTATAATCCAGAGATCTTGAAAAAATCTTGGTTTGATCTAAGTTTCTCTCCTGCCAACGAAGGATAGCAGTGACTGAATTAGCAATCTCTAAATTAAGCTAGGCTTTGTGTCTTTGTTTAAAATGATTTCTCCAAAAGTATAGATGAGGCATTTCCGTAGGTTTACATTGCTTTCTTTCATATTGTTAATGGTTTCTCCAAATATATTAATTACTCAGTGTGGAAGATAAATGATGTTGGAAGCTGTATTAATTCCTTTAGGCTTTCAGAAGACAATATACACTAAGATAAGAGCTTGATAGGGCTGCTTCTTATTCCTGGAGAAAGCCCCAGAGTTTTAGATGACCAAGGACCTGCCTTAGGATTGGTCTGATGAGAAGTGGTCACAGGTCTACTCACACTGTTCAGTAGCTCTTCCACTCAGGCCTAATTGGCTATAGTTAGAACTTCTAACGGATCCAGGTCATTGGGTCCTCACATACAAATTCCTAATGTGGTTACAGAAGTTCTTGTTAAATGTTAAATCACCAGATTAAAAAGTCAGGGTTATGAGGGGAATGGGCATTTATCTCAAAATAAATGTTAAATCTAGACAATTTACACATAATCTCTAAACTCCCTATATACTTTTCATCCACAGACCACCCTCATTGAAAATTCTATTTCAGAGTCAGATTTCTGGAAGTAATTAGCGAATAAGATACACCTACATGTTCCTGAAGACTGCTGTCTTTTGGAGGGAATTTTGTACTACATATGCCTCTGGTGAATTGCTGATAGAGCTTAAAACAAGATTTGGAGCTTTTGAAAACTTTTTTGTTTTTTCATTTTTTACTCACTAGTTCATTCGAACTCTTTGGCTTCGTCAAGATGAAATGTTTTAGAATCAAATGGCCAAAGATAAACAGATGGAAAGTTTACAAACACAGGATTGCAGAGATTTTTAGGCAACTCTCCAAATAAAGATATGACTAGGGAAATACCCTAAAATTAAAGCTGATTAGTTGTATGCTTCCCTCTGAACTGAATGCTTTTAGTTTGGCAACCTTCTGTGAGTCCTTTAGGATTGGTTCATTTTATCCTTTTTTTTGTTTTATTATACATATTAGTCACTTAATATGTGTAAAAATTATGGAAAAATATTAATTTTATGTATATATATATATATAAACATTTACACACATATGACTACACACATATCCTTTTATGTGCTACAATAATAAGTTTTATTTGGCAATTTAACTCAGAACTGTAGGTTTTTATGTAGTATACTTAAAACAATGCGACAGCTTCACTCTGAATACTAAGGATTATATGCTGTCTACAGTCCACATGGGCAGAACCTTAGTGTATACTAAAACAAGTTGCATGTGAATTGAGGGTAACATGAAAACCCCCAGATGATGCTACTTTATAGGGACCACTTGAAAATTGTTTTCTTTTCTTTGGTGATGGCTTACATAAGTAGCCTGAGTCTGTGTTGAATCTCGGTGTTGTGCATCAGTCCTATGGCTATTTACTTTTTCTTTTGACACGTATCAATTCAGTTATCTCAACTTGTTTAATGTGATGTATTTGGCAGATGTAATATCACATATTCTTTTTCATGTTTGTACCATGACTAGGTTGTGAAAATGGCCCACACATCTTAGGTTCAACCTGTTGAGCTTATGTCCAATACAATTTCTTTAATGCTTGACTATAATACCTCCATACTTTATAGTAATATTCAGTTACATGTGACTTCTTTTTTTTTTCCTTTTTTTAATTTTTTTTACATTTATTTATTTTTATTTTTATTTTTTTTTATGAAATTTATTGACAAATTGGTTAACATACAACACCCAGTGCTCATCCCAAAAGGTGCCCTCCTCAATACCCATCACCCACCCTCTCCTCCCTCCCACCCCCCATCAACCCTCAGTTTGTTCTCAGTTTTTAACAGTCTCTTATGCTTTGGCTCTCTCCCATTCTAACCTCTTTTTTTTTTTTCCTTCCCCTCCCCCATGGGTTCCTGTGAAGTTTCTCAGGATCCACATAAGAGTGAAACCATATGGTATCTGTCTTTCTCTGTATGGCTTATTTCACTTAGCATCACGCTCTCCAGTTCCATCCACGTTGCTACAAAAGGCCATATTTCATTTTTTCTCATTGCCACGTAATATTCCATTGTGTATATAAACCACAATTTCTTTATCCATTCATCAGTTGATGGACATTTAGGCTCTTTCCATAATTTGGCTATTGTTGAGAGTGCTGCTATGAACATTGGGGTACAAGTGGCCCTATGCATCAGTGCTCCTGTATCCCTTGGGTAAATTCCTAGCAGTGCTATTGCTGGGTCATAGGGTAGGTCTATTTTTAATTTTCTGAGGAACCTCCACACTGCTTTCCAGAGCGGCTGCACCAATTTGCATTCCCACCAACAGTGCAAGAGGGTTCCCGTTTCTCCACATCCTCGCCAGCATCTATAGTCTCCTGATTTGTTCATTTTGGCCACTCTGACTGGCGTGAGGTGATACCTGAGTGTGGTTTTGATTTGTATTTCCCTGATAAGGAGCGACGCTGAACATCTTTTCATGTGCCTGTTGGCCATCCGGATGTCTTCTTTAGAGAAGTGTCTATTCATGTTTTCTGCCCATTTCTTCACTGGGTTATTTGTTTTTTGGGTGTGGAGTTTGGTGAGCTCTTTATAGATTTTGGAGACTAGCCCTTTGTCCGATATGTCATTTGCGAATATGTTTTCCCATTCCGTTGGTTGCCTTTTAGTTTTGTTGGTTGTTTCCTTTGCTGTGCAGAAGCTTTTTATCTTCATAAGGTCCCAGTAATTCACTTTTGCTTTTAATTCCCTTGCCTTTGGGGATGTGTCGAGTAAGAGATTGCTACGGCTGAGGTCAGAGAGGTCTTTTCCTGCTTTCTCCTCTAAGGTTTTGATGGTTTCCTGTCTCACATTCAGGTCCTTTATCCATTTTGAGTTTATTTGTGGGAATGGTGTGAGAAAGTGGTCTAGTTTCAACCTTCTGCATGTTGGTGTCCAGTTCTCCCAGCACCATTTGTTAAAGAGGCTGTCTTTTTTCCATTGGATGTTCTTTCCTGCTTTGTCAAAGATGAGTTGGCCATACATTTGTGGGTCTAGTTCTGGGGTTTCTATTCTATTCCGTTGGTCTATGTGTCTGTTTTGGTGCCAATACCATGCTGTCTTGATGATGACAGCTTTGTAGTAGAGGCTAAAGTCTGGGATTGTGATGCCTCCTGCTTTGGTCTTCTTCTTCAAAATTCCTTTGGCTATTCGGGGCCTTTTGTGGTTCCATATGAATTTTAGGATGGCTTGTTCTAGTTTCGAGAAGAATGCTGGGGCAATTTTGATTGGGATTGCATTGAATGTGTAGATAGCTTTGGGTAGTATTGACATTTTGACAATATTTATTTTTCCAATCCATGAGCAGGGAATGTCTTTCCATTTCTTTAAGTCTTCTTCAATTTCCTTCATAAGCTTTCTATAGTTTTCAGCATACAGATCCTTTACATCTTTGGTTAGATTTATTCCTAGGTATTTTATGCTTCTTGGTGCAATTGTGAATGGGATCAGTTTCTTTATTTGTCTCTCTGTTGCTTCATTGGTAGTGTATAAGAATGCAACTGATTTCTGTACATTGATTTTGTATCCTGCAACTTTGCTGAATTCCTGTATCAGTTCTAGCAGACTTTTGGTGGAGTCTATCGGATTTTCCATGTATAATATCATGTCATCTGCAAAAAGCGAAAGCTTGACTTCATCTTTGCCAATTTGGATGCCTTTGATTTCCTTTTGTTGTCTGCTGATGCTAGAACTTCCAGCACTATGTTAAACAGCAGCGGTGAGAGTGGGCATCCTTGTCGTGTTCCTGATCTCAGGGAAAAAGCTTTCAGTTTTTCCCCATTGAGGATGATGTTAGCTGTGGGCTTTTCATAAATGGCTTTTATGATCTTTAAGTATGTTCCTTCTATCCCGACTTTCTCAAGGGTTTTTATTAAGAAAGGGTGCTGGATTTTGTCGAAGGCCTTTTCTGCATCGATTGACAGGATCATATGGTTCTTCTCTCTTTTTTTGTTAATGTGATGTATCACGTTGATTGATTTGCGAATGTTGAACCAGCCCTGCATCCCAGGAATGAATCCCACTTGATCATGGTGAGTAATTCTTTTTATATGCCGTTGAATTCGATTTGCTAGTATCTTATTGAGAATTTTGCATCCATATTCATCAGGGATATTGGCCTGTAGTTCTCTTTTTTTACTGGGTCTCTGTCTGGTTTAGGAATCAAAGTAATACTGGCTTCATAGAATGAGTCTGGAAGTTTTCCTTCCCTTTCTATTTCTTGGAATAGCTTGAGAAGGATAGGTATTATCTCTGCTTTAAACGTCTGGTAGAACTCCCCTGGGAAGCCATCTGGTCCTGGACTCTTATTTGTTGGGAGATTTTTGATGACCGATTCAATTTCTTCGCTGGTTATGGGTCTGTTAAAGCTTTCTATTTCCTCCTGATTGAGTTTTGGAAGAGTGTGGGTGTTCAGGAATTTGTCCATTCTTCCAGGTTGTCCAATTTGTTGGCATATAAGTTTTCATAGTATTCCCTGATAATTGTTTGTATCTCTGAGGGATTGGTTGTAATAATTCCATTTTCATTCATGATTTTATCTATTTGGGTCATCTCCCTTTTCTTTTTGAGAAGCCTGGCTAGAGGTTTGTCAATTTTGTTTATTTTTTCAAAAAACCAACTCTTGGTTTCGTTGATCTGCTCTACAGTTTTTTTAGTTTCTATATTGTTTATTTCTGCTCTGATCTTTATTATTTCTCTTCTTCTGCTGGGCTTAGGCTGCCTTTGCTGTTCTGCTTCTAGTTCCTTTAGGTGTGCTGTTAGATTTTGTATTTGGGATTTTTCTTGTTTCTTGAGATAGGCCTGGATTGCAATGTATTTTCCTCTCAGGACTGCCTTTGCTGCATCCCAAAGCGTTTGGATTGTTGTATTTTCATTTTCGTTTGTTTCCATATATTTTTTAATTTCTTCTCTAATTGCCTGGTTGACCCACTCATTCGTTAGTAGGGTGTTCTTTAACCTCCATGCTTTTGGAGGTTTTCCAGACTTTTTTCTGTGGTTGATTTCAAGCTTCATAGCATTGTGGTCTGAAAGTAAGCATGGTATAATTTCAATTCTTGTAAACTTATGAAGGGCTGTTTTGTGACCCAGTATATGATCTATCTTGGATAATGTTCCATGTGCACTCGAGAAGAAAGTATATTCTGTTGCTTTGGGATGCAGAGTTCTAAATATATCTGTCAAGTCCATCTGATCCAATGTGTCATTCAGGGCCCTTGTTTCTTTATTGACCGTGTGTCTAGATGATCTATCCATTTCTGTAAGTGGTGTATTAAAGTCCCCTGCAATTACCACATTCTTATCAATAAGGTTGCTTATGTTTATGAGTAATTGTTTTATATATTTGGGGGCTCCGGTATTCGGCACATAGACATTTATAATTGTTAGCTCTTCCTGATGGATAGACCCTGTAACTATTATATAATGTCCTTCTTCATCTCTTGTTACAGCCTTTAATTTAAAGTCTAGTTTGATATAAGTATGGCCACTCCAGCTTTCTTTTGGCTTCCAGTCGCATGATAAATAGTTCTCCATCCCCTCACTCTCAATCTAAAGGTGTCCTCAGGTCTAAAGTGAGTCTCTTGTAGACAGCAAATAGATGGGTCTTGTTTTTTTATCCATTCTGATACCCTATGTCTTTTGGTTGGCGCATTTAATCCATTTACATTCAGTGTTATTATAGAAAGATACGGGTTTAGAGTCATTGTGATGTCTGTATGTTTTATGCTTATAGTGATGTCTCTGGGACTTTGTCTCACAGGGTCCCCCTTAGGATCTCTTGTAGGGCTGGTTTAGTGGTGACAAATTCCTTCAGTGTTTGTTTGTTTGGGAAGACCTTTATCTCTCCTTCTATTCTAAATGACAGACTTGCTGGATAAAGGATTCTTGGCTGCATATTTTTTCTGTCTAGCACCCTGAAAATCTCGTGCCAATTCTTTCTGGCCTGCCAAGTTTCAAAAGAGAGATCAGTCACGAGTCTTATAGGTCTCCCTTTATATGTGAGGGCACGTTTACCCCTTGCTGCTTTCAGAATTTTCTCTTTATCCTTGTATTTTGCCAGTTTCACTATGATATGTCGTGCAGAAGATCGATTCAAGTTACGTCTGAAGGGAGTTCTCTGTGCCTCTTGGATTTCAATGCCTTTTTCCTTCCCCAGTTCAGGGAAGTTCTCAGCTATGATTTCTTCAAGTACCCCTTCAGCACCTTTCCCTGTCTCTTCCTCCTCTGGGATACCAATTATGCGTATATTATTTCTTTTTAGTGTATCACTTAATTCTCTAATTTTCCCCTCATACTCCTGGATTTTTTTATCTCTCTTTTTCTCAGCTTCCTCTTTTTCCATAACTTTATCTTCTAGTTCACCTATTCTCTCCTCTGCCTCTTCAAGCCGAGCTGTGGTGGTTTCCATTTTGTTATGCATTTCGTTTAAAGCGTTTTTCAGCTCCTCCTGACTGTTCCTTAGTCCCTTGATCTCTGTAGCAAGAGATTCTCTGCTGTCCTGTATACTGTTTTCAAGCCCAGCGATTAATTTTATGACTATTATTCTAAATTCACTTTCTGTTATGTTATTTGAGTCCTTTTTGATCAGCTCATTAGCTGTTGTTATTTCCTGGAGATTCTTCTGAGGGGAGTTCTTCCGCTTGGTCATTTTGGATAGTCCCTGGTGTGGTGAGGACCTGCAGGGCACTTCCCCTGTGCTGTGGTGTATAACTGGAGTTGGTTGGCCGGGCTGCAGTCAGACCTGATGTCTGCCCCCAGCCCACCGCTGGGGCCACATTCAGACTGGTGTGTGCCTTCTCTTCCCCTCTCCTAGGGGCGGGATTCACTGTGGGGTGGTGTGGCTCGTCTGGGCTACTTGCACCTTGCCAGGCTTGTGATGCTGGGGATCTGGCGTATTAGCTGGGGTGGGTAGGCAAGGTGCACGGGGGCAGGAGGGGCAGGCTTAGATCGCTTCTCCTTAGGTGATCCACTTCAGGAGGGGCCCTGTGGCAGCAGGAGTGAGTCAGATCCGCTGCCGGAGGTTTGGCTCCGCCGAAGCGCAGAGTTGGGTGTTTGCGAGGAGCGAGCAAGTTCCCTGGCAGGAACCGGTTCCCTTTGGGATTTCGGCTGGGGGATGGGCGGGGGAGATGGCGCTGGCGAGCGCCTTTGTTCCCCACCAAACTGAGCTCTGTTGTCAGGGGGCTCAGCAGCTCTCCCTCCCTTTGTACTCCAGCCTTCCCGCTTTCTGAGCAGAGCTGTTAACTTATGACCTCCCAGACGCTAAGTCGCGCTTGCTGTCGGAACACAGTCCGCCCGGCCCCTCCGCTTTTGCAAGCCAGACTCGGGGGCTCTGCTTGGCCGGCGAGCCGCCCCTCCGCCCCGGCTCCCTCCCGCCAGTCCGTGGAGCGTGCACCGCCTGGCCGCCCTTCCTACCCTCTTCCGTGGGCCTCTCGTCTGCGTTTGGCTCCGGCGACTCTGTTCTGCTAATCCTCTGGCGGTTTTCTGGGTTATTTAGGCAGGTGTAGATGGAATCTAAGTGATCAGCAGGACGTGCGGTGAGCCCAGCGTCCTCCTAAGCCGCCATCTTGCCGCAACTCTCTTACATTTATTTATTTTTGAGAGACAGAGATAGAGCACAAGTAGGAGAGGGGCAGAGAGAAGAGGAGACACAGAATCTGAAGCAGGCTCCAACCTGTCATCACACAGCCCAACACGGGGCTAGAACTCACAAACCGTGAGATCATGACCTGAGCTGAAGTTGGGCGCTCAGTTACATGTGACTTCTATCCCTTATCAGAATTCAATAAATATTTGTTACTGACTGCTGCTGAGAAGCAATATCTGGGCATTTCATAAAACCAGCATGATGGTTTTGTTTGGAGGGCAGCATTTGTTAATCATTTTAATGTGCTATATTCTTTGGTTAACTTTTCCTTTTTCATAGATATCCAGGGCTGGAAAGGACTTGAGAGATCATATAATATACACAGAATCCACATCAGCCCTGTCCCTGCCTTTAAGTAACACCACAAAGACTTCATATTTATGAGGAATTCATCTGTTTTTATAAATATCTTTGGGAAAGGAGATTCCTGACTCCCATAATTTACTCATTTTGGTAACTGGTAATCCTTATTGTCAGAGAATTCTTGTTCTTGTTCTTGTTCTTGTTCTTGTTCTTGTTCTTGTTCTTGTTCTTCTTCTTCTTCTTGAGAATTCTTCTTTATGTTGAACAGGGTTTCATGTTTCTGGTAAGAACAGTTCCTTTTAATCTGCCATAGTAAGTATGGGCAATTGTTACTTTTCTGAAAAAAATTCTGAAATAACCGTTAGCCCTATCTTATCTGGGCTGAAGTATTTCAATTGCTGCGTACACCTTATTTGAATATATTTTAGTTACATATGTCACTCTTTTTAAGGTGCTCTTCATGGGGCACCTGGGTGGCGCAGTCGGTTAAACGTCCGACTTCAGCCAGGTCACGATCTTGCGGTCCATGAGTTCTAGCCCCGCGTCGGGCTCTGGGCTGATGGCTCAGAGCCTGGAGCCTGCTTCTGATTCTGTGTCTCCCTCTCTCTCTGCCCCTCTCCCGTTCATACTCTGTCTCTCTCTGTCCCAAAAATAAATAAAAAATGTTGAAAAAAAAGTCTTTTAAGGTGCTCTTCAAATTTTTATATCTCTTTTAAAATTAATATTCCAACATTGGACATAGTACCCTGAGATTAATGCATGGGTGGGAAAGAATCCCATCTCAAAATCTCAATTGTCCAAAGTATTTTTTCCACTTAGACCAACCCCAAACTGCTGAAATCCAATTATATGAAAAGAAAAATAGTTTCTGCCAATACTGATTCTTGCTTTAGTACTCTTCAATGTCAAGTCTGGACATTTTTTTTTTTCTTTCCGTTTTAAACACCCTCAGAAAAGAAGAACTTGTTCTACACATTTTTTAATTTGTCTCATTTTGCACAATATTCAAATAACTTTACTGACTGCCAAGTCAGTGATTTAACAAAGATTTTAAAACTCTAAACATATGGCACTATGCTTGCTGTAGCTCTATGCTGCCTTTAAATAATATGGCTACTTTATGGCTTGAGCTTGGCTTTCAGTATTAGCAAATTTTGAGGTAAGCCTGTTGCTGTGATCAGTTTTCATTCTGAAGAGGTAGAGTATTTATGAAGAGGCAATATTCTGTTTCTCTGAATCTCTATATATGGGAAGTATAGGGTTATTTACTCAATGATTTATTTACCATTTATTAAAACATTTATTAAGCATATACTGTGTTCTAGGTTAGTGTTCTGGTGTTCAATATTAGGTACTGGTATTCAGTGGAATACAAATCATACATGAGACCTTCCCTCATAAAATTTTCAGTTTAGTGGAGGAAGTACATATTAAATAGAGAACAATACAAATGTATATAAAATGAAAATGCTGTAAAGGGGAGGTTTAAGATGTCATGACAGCATGTTATAGTGGGGACCTGGCCTGTCAGAGAGGGAAAGAAAGCTTCACTGAGGAAGGAATACTTGAGTTGAGACCTGAAATAAGATCATGGGTCCACGAGATTCAAACCTTTATGTTTTAAAGGATCCCACTCTGCATACCTATTCCTGTTCCAAGGTAATGTTACTCTGCCAGCCTGCTGACAAGGTAATGTCACTCTGCCAGCCTGCTGATTCCAAAGTAATGTCACTCTGCCAGCCTGCTGATTCCAAAGTAATGTCACTCTGCCAGCCTGCTGACAAAGGGCCTTTGGCTGTCAGGCGCCTGCAGGGTCTTTTGTCCTTGAATGGCTATATGTCTTCTTTCCATAGCAGTCAACGGAGAGGATTACTCTCTCCTACTGCCTCTATGAGCTAGCTCCCAAGACCATGGCTGGCTCCCCTCTTCCCCAGGCACACACACAGGGCATTTGAACCCAGTCCAGAGAAATCCCCACAGTTAGAAATTGGTTCTTTCTCCATTTTTTCCATCCCCCGGTCCATGGTTTTTCTCTTGTTCAAATATAATCCTACACTTCCACAGCCTCTCTTTCTTTTCCTTTTGTCTCTCCACAGAAGGGGGTCCCTCCCTTCTGTGCCTATGCTGCCCATTTTATCTCTCCCATTTAGCAATCACACACCTATTGCCTGCTAAGTTGTCCCTGTAGGCCCCTGTAGATATTTCTGTCACTCTGTAACCTAGATTCCTGGAATTCCAGGTCTTCTGGCCTCAATACTGCTGTGTTTGGGGGATGAGGGAACTTTGGGTCCCCTCCCACTTCTCTGCCATGTTCTTCATTTCCCTCTTTAATGTCTTTCAATGATGTTTTGTAATTTTCAGTATATCAGTGTTGTACTTCTTTTGTTAAATTTATTCCTAAAATTTTATTCTTTTCATTGCTACTGTGAGTGGAATTGTTTCTTAATTTAATTTTTGGATTGTTTTGTTAGGACATATAAATAAAATAGATTTTTTTCAATTGATATTATATTTTGAAGCCTTGCTCAGCTAGTTCACTTATTTTAATTGTGTGTGTGTGTGTGTGTGTGTGTGTGTGTGTGTATTCCTTAGGATTTTCTAAACACAAGATCATGTCATTCTCAATTTAAGGTCTTTTCACATTTTCCTTTCCAATATGGATATTTTAAATTTCATTTTCATTCCTAATTGCCCTGGCTATAACCTCCACTACCATATTGAATAGAAGTGGCAAGAGTAAATATCTTTGTATTGCCCTTAATCTTAGGGGAAATTCCATCTATCACCATTAAATGTGATGTTAGCTGTGGGATTTTTGTAGATTTTTTAAATCAAATTGAGGAAATTCTCTTGCATTTCTATTTTGTTGAGTGTTTTTATCATGAAAGTATATTGGATTTTGTCAAATTATTTTAATTCACTACTTCTGTTAAGGTAATCATGTGGCTTTTGGCCTTTATTCTGTTAATATGGTATAGTACATTGGTTTTCATGTGTTATGCCAATGTTGAATTCCTGGGATAAATCCCACTTGATTATGGTGTGTAATCCCTTTTACATGCTTCTGGGTTTGATTTGCCAATATTTTGTTGAAGATTTTCCTGTCTATGTTCTTTAGGCATTATTGTCCTGTCTATTTTTTTTTTTATTCTTGTTATGTGTTTGTTTATGGCATCATGGTAATTTTGGTCTCATAGAATAAAACAGGAATTAGCCTCTTTTCTGATTTCTGGAAGTTTTTATGATGTTATGGTATTGATTATCCCTTATATATTTTGTAGAATTTACCAGTGAACCCATTTAGGCCTGGGCTTTGCCCTGGAGAAATTTTTTAAATCACTAATTTGCTCATTTTATCTGTTTTAATTTTATTTGATACTCTATTTCTTGTTGAGTCAGTTTTGGTAGGTTGTGTTTCTCTAGGAATTTGTTCATTTCATTTAGGCTATCTAGTTTATTGGCACACAATTGCTCATATTATTCCCTTATGATATTTAAAGGCAGTAGTGATGTTTCTTCTTACATCCCTGATAATCATGATTAAAGCCTCTTCTATCTTTTTGTGGTCTGTTTGTGAAGAACTAGTTTTGGTTTTGTTAATTTTTTCTAAGGTTATTCTCTATGTCATTTATTTATTTTCTAATCTTTATTATCATTTACTTCTTTCTGTTGGGATTGAGTTTAGTTTTCTCTTATTTTCCAGTTTCTTAAGGTGAAAATGTGTTTAATAGCTTCTTTTTAAGTACAGAATTCTACAGCTATAACTTTTCTCTAAGCACTGCTTAGATGCATCCCATAAGTTTTGTGTTTTATATATATATATATACATATATATATATACACATATATATATACATATATATATATATATTTCTAAGTAACCAATTTCTATGACCTGTTATCTAGTTAGGACAGTGTTGTTTAATTTACACATATTTGTAAATTTCCCCATTTTTTGGTCTTGATTTACAATTTTGTTCTGTTGTAATCTAAGTATATACTTTTTATGATTACAGTTATGTTAAATTCGTTGAGACCTGCTTTATGGCCTTATGTATGGTATTCTGGAGAACGCTACGTGTACACTTGAGGATAAAATATTCTTTTCTGTATGGCGGAGTGTTCTATTGACTTTAAATTTGCTATTTACCACTCCAAGTGAATTTCTCATTTTAGGCATAGAACTTTTCAATTCTAAATTGCTATTTAGGGGGTGCCTAGGTGGCTCAGTCAGTTAAGCATCGACTTTTGGTTTTGCCTGAGGTCATGATCTCACAGTTCATGGGTTTGAGACCCATTTTGGGTTCTGTGCTGACAGTGTGGAGCCTGCTTGGGATTCTCTCTACTTCTCTGCCCTTCCCACTCTTTTCTTTCTTTATTTTCTTTATTTTATTTTTTTTATTTTATTTTTTATTTTAAAAAAAAATTACATCCAAATTAGTTAGCATATAGTGAAACAATGATTTCAGGAGTAGATTCCTTAATGTCCCAAACCCATTTAGCCCATCCCCCCCCCACAATCCCTCCAGCAACCCTCAGTTTGTTCTCCATATTTATGAGTCTCTTATGTTTTGTCCCCCTCCCTGTTGTTATATTGTTTTTGTTTCCCTTCCCTTATGTTCATCTGTTCTGTGTCTTAAAGTCCTCATATGAGTGAAGTCATATGATTTTTGTCTTTCTCTGACTAATTTCACTTAGCATAATACCCTCCAGTTCCATCCATGTAGTTGCAAATGGCAAGATTTCATTCTTTTTGATTGCTGAGTAATACTCCATTGTGTGTGTGTGTGTGTGTGTGTGTGTGTGTGTGTGTGTGTGTATATGACATTTTCTTTATCCATTCATCCATTGATGGACATTTGGGCTCTTTCCATACTTTGGCTATTGTTGACAGTGCTGCTATAAACATGGAGATGTGTGTGTCCCTTCAAAACAGCACACCTGTATCCCGTGGATAAATACCTAGTAGTGCAATTGCTGGGTCATAGGGTAGTTCCAATTTTAGTTTTTGAGGAACCTCAATACTGTTTTCCAGCCACTCTCTTTCTTTCAAAATAAATAAACTTTAAAAATGTATTTGGTTTGTAACAATTTCTATCTTTTATAGATATTTGTTATTTGGTTAGACATTGTTTTCATGTTATTCTTTAATTCCTTTCCCTTTAGCTCAGGTCATGATATCGTGGTTTGTGGATTTGAACCCAATTTGGGCTCTGTGCTGACAGCTCAGAGCTTTGAACCTGCTTCAGATTCTGTGTCTCCTCTTTCTGATCTTCCCCTAGTGACACTCTGTCTCTCTCCCTAAAAATAAATAAACATTAAAAATGTTTAATTCTTTGTTCATGGTTTTCTTTAGCTCCTTTAACATACTGCAGACATTTGATTAAAGTCTTTGTCTAATTTGTAGTGACTTCCCAGGGACAGTTCTAATGACTGCCTTTTTTTAATTTAAAAAGTTTCTTTTAAGTTTATTTATTTTTGAGACAGAGACAGGGTGAGAGTGGGGGAGGGGCAGAAAAAGAGGGAGACACATAATCTGATGCAGGCTCAAAGTTCTGAGCTGTCAGCACAGAGCCCAACACAGTGCTCAAACTCCCAAACCACCAGGCGATCATGACCTGGACTGAAGTTGAATGCTTAACCAACTGAGCCACCCAGGTGCCACTCTAATGACTGCTTTTTAAACCTGTATATGCACCATAATTTCCTGTTTCTTTCATGTGTCATCACTTTTTTTGAAAACTATACATTTAAAATATATAATGTGACAACTCTGGGAATTTGATTCACCCCCAGTCCAGGGTTTGTTGTTGTTTCTATTTGATGTTATTGTATATGTTAGTTTAGGTACTTTTCTGAATTAATTCTTTTAAGTGAGTATTCTTTTTCATATCTTAGATCTTTCATTATCTTAGTTTTCAGCTAATAACTGGAATATATCCTTTAGTGCCTTGAGTCTCTTTGTCTTTGCCAAATAGCTCTGTGTTTTTGACCATGCTTCCTGATAGCACAGAAGATCAATGTCAGAAAGATATGAGAGATTAGGGCCTTCTCATGTCTTTCTAGAGATTGTACACTATCCTGAACATGCATGTGGCTTTCTTGATTTGTAAGAATATATTGGAGGTTTATCAAAATTCCCAATGATGTTTCATTTCTAGTTTTTCTTTGTCATACTTTTATTACCCCCACAGATATTCCCACCTAAGGCAGATGCAATGTTAACCTATTGCTGCTGATTGTTTTTTTGGCAAATGCCCTATGGGTAGGCCCATTTTCATGGAGGTCTGAGTCAGATAAAATAAAGACAAGCTTTGAGAAGGGAGTTTTCAGGAGTCTCCAGACAGATAAAACTGTGACAATTACTTTGGAATAGGGATTTTAGGCACCCAAAATCCATTCATACTCCTCCATCGTCTGCTAGGCTGTTGGTTTCTGCAGCTTCAGTTATTGTGAGGCTACCAAATTTCAAGGTCACTGAAGAGCTAGAGAGAATGGGAATAGAACAAGTTGAAATGTCTTAAAAATCATTGTTTTTACTAAAATTCAGCCACTTTTTTTGAATAAACACTTCTTGGAGTGTTGTAGACTTTTGGTTAATTTTCCATTGTTCTGAAAAAATTAACAATGTTGCCACTGTTCTGGTGCTTTTGTAATAGAGCCAATTTTCAGTTTTTACTTCATTATCCCAGAAGTGTTTCTTTAGTAAGGGCAATTTGTGTTCCTAAATTCAAATAAAGTACTCTTAACTTTTTTTCAATATTTTAAATATTTATTTATTTTTGAGAGAGAGAGAGAGAGAGAGCATGAGTGGGGAATGAGCAGAGAGAGAAGGAGATAAAGAATCTGAAGCAGGCTCTGTGCTGTCAATACAAAGCCCAACGTGGAGCTTGATCCCACAAACCATGAGATCACAACCAAAGCCTAAGTCAGATGCTCAACCAACTGGGCCACCTGGTTGTCTCACAAATAAAGTACTCTTAAAATGTCATGGTGGGGTGAAGAAAATCACAGACTTGGAAATTAAACACACTGTAGATCAAGTCCTGGCTCACTTATTGAGTGGTTGTGTAACCTTATAGAAATGACTTATCCTCTCTGCATTTCAATATTCTTATTTATTCCTTGAGGATGATAATAGTTGCTTCATAGGATTGTTATGAGAATTAAATGAAATAATAAATATAAAGATTTTGGTACTTAGAAGTTATTCAATGCATGTTAAATTTGCCACACACCTTTTGTTTAACTGCAAATTCAGTGATTTCAATACAGTATGTTATTATGCCCTGTATTAGATTTGCCCAATTTATTTGGTACAAAAAATATGTAATAATTTTATTAAGATGCTCAGGCAGTGGTTACCACCACATTAGCTGTCACCTTTTAGATACATACTCATTTGCAAGGTTCCTTTAGGACTTGGTTGTTGCATGACAACTCCATTTTCATTTGTGCCTCCCAGAATCGGGTTGGCTTTACTAACAGTGTTAGTACATTGCTGACTTATTTTCAGCCTCTATCACCATTCTCCATAGATCCTTTTTAGGCCCACTAACATATGGCCAGTTATTTCCCTTATTTATTATTTATTTATTGTTAGATTTATATAGTGTTTTATTCCCTAAAAGCTTAAGGCACTTTACAGAGAACTTAAATACATGACCCATTGAACATTACATATCTAAAATGAAATTTAAAATGGGGAAAGTAGGCAAGCAAGCAGGAATGGAAAATCTGAGGGATAATAGATGATCAAGTGAAAATGAGGAAAGGCATGTTTGGCAGTTCTTTTTCTTCTTTTGATATAACACTCTGAGAACTTATCCCTGGTGATTTTTTTAAACTTTTAATTTATTATTATTATTTTTTTAATTCAGGTCTTTGATCCAGTCTCAAGAGGTCTGAAGGCATTTGCAGTTCAAAAAAGATAGATCTGTTTTACCTGTACAGATTTGGGTGAACAGAAAGAACAACTAACTGTATTATTTTGCCCAAATCATAGATTTAAATGGAAAATAACATTGGTCTCAGAGTCAATTCCTTTCTTAATGGGGGAACATGCTAGTGAAGTGTGAACTGTTTGTAGGAAAACTGTATGTTGTATGGACAGGGTTATTGTATTCCATGTTTAATGATGGCAGATGGTGCTATAAGGAACAGTATGCTTCATAGGCTGTGAGTTACTAAGAACATCACATTGACATAAATTATACTAAATTACAAATATTACTGGGAATGAAGTTGTAAAGAAGAATGATAATAATGCCTTTTTAGAGTCCTTCTGACTCTGGCATCCTGAAGTGAACACTTTGTTTACAAGCATAAGTAAAATGGGTTTGGTGTTTAGAGTACAGATCCAGTATTATACAGGATATTGAGGGATATGTATGAGTGGATATTACCCTACTGCCTCATTCATCGACTTGCTGAGAAATCACCATTTGAAATCACCCACAAGATATTGTTACATTTTTGTTTTAATGAGAGTGTTATACACACACACACACACACACACACACACACTTCCTTTCTAATTCATTAAAAGGTGGCTTATGTGACCAGGATTTATTATTCACTTTTGTTATTTTTATTCCCACTAATATTTATCCCAGAAAGGCAAAAATCAACTCATAACTCACTAGCTTGTTAGCCAATTAGTAGAAGAAGCATTTGGAATTATTTTTTTTCTGTTTCCTGTTCCCATGAATGAAGGCATGTTAACTTTGACTTTTTTTTTCATGATTCACAATGGTTGGGGGCTCCAGGGTTTTGCCAAATATTTCATTAAACTGCACCTTATGTGAGACTTTGTGTGTGTGAATTTCACTTAAAAGAGAATGACACAAGCCCTGGATAAGGATCTTTATCTAGATATTCTTGGATCCAGGCCTATTTCTGTTTACTCTCTGTTGGATCCTACTACTTTATGATTGCTCTTTGTAACATTCTATGCCTTCAGGAAAAATAATAGAGGCCCTTAGAATTTGGTTACAACCCTAAAAAGAATCCTGCTCGGAAACAATTATGGTAGCTGTAATTCTGTTTCAAAGGTTTGGCTGTTTCCCTGAATTTTGGTTTTTATTCCTTTTTTTTCAACTACATTAAACCATGTCTTGGGTACTACTTTAATATTAACCTGATATTTCTATAATATTTAATATAGTAGTCTTATTAAATATTTTGGTTAAGGCAATAGAGTCTATTTCCTTCCCTTTTGCAAATAGCATGTGACAAAGTAACTTCATTTTTAGAGATATGGCATACATGGTGCATGGTGCAGGGTAAAAACCTGCACCTGTTTTAATATTTGTGATGAGCAACTATTTTGTAATAATTAATTACTCTCTCATATCTTTGAAAAGTATAGTGATGTGGTCTCAGTTCCAAGTGAAAAACAAAATTAGGGAGTTCTTCAAATTTCACTTGTAAACTATAAGGATATAATGAACCAATATTACTAATTATTTTAGAGAGCATTTTTACTTAACATTTTTTGCCAGTCCAAAGAAATTTGGACTTTCTCATCATTGACTTGAAAGTAACAATATCCTCAGAATAATTTTGTCCTGTTTTTGATAGCTTTTTCCTTTCCCTGATGGATTTCATGTTAATCTGGCCTAATTATTTTCAGGTGCATGATTTCAGACTTTGTTGAAAGGTTGAAGGGCTGGCAGTGAGTTGGCTGTAACATTCAAAGCTAGGACGACAATAACCTGTATTTTTTTTTCTGTTTAATTATTGTCTCACATCCTGGAGTCAGATAATATGGTGCCTAGGCAAACATTTTGCTATGTGATCTATAAAAATCAATCAAAGTTTGGAATAAAGTTTTAAGATACCAACCTTGTAGACTATGGAGATAAATTCACTGTGGAGACAAGGGCGCTGTCTTTGCCCTTTCTCTCAAAGCAAGTTACCAGCCTCAAACCCAGACTGCTATTTGAGAAAATCATGCATGTAATAATGGGTAATGCCTCCTGGTTTGGTAAATGGCAATTTATCCCTGCTGATATATCCCTGCTCCATCAGTCCAATTAAAAAAAATGAATTATATCCATATATTTCCTATCAACCTATCCACAGTTATTCTGTCTTCTGGCTCATTGGAAAAAAAAAGATTGTAATAATTGCCACATGGACACTGAGTTTAAAATGGCATCTGACTGAGCATGAATTTTTTTTCTTTTTTTCCTTTTTTATTTAAAAATTTACTTTAATTCCAGTTATTTAGCATTATAGTGTTATATTTAGTTACAGGTGTATAATATAGTAATTCAACAGTTCCACATATCACTCAGTGCTCATCACAAGTGCACTCCTTGATTCCCTTCAATGATTTAACCCATCTATCCATCAGTTTGTTCTCTATAATTAAGAGTATCTTTCTTAATTTGTCTCTCTCATTCTTTTCTCCCATTGCTCATTTGTTTGTTTTCTTAAGTTTCACATATGAGTGAAAGCATATATAATTTCTTCTTTATCCATTCATCAATCCATCGTATTTGGCCAGCTTCCATAACTTGGCTATTGTAAATAATGCTGCCATAAATGTAAGAATGTATGTGTCCCTTTCAATTAGTGTTTTTGTATCCTCTGGGTAAATACTCAGTAATGTGATTGCTGGATCATAGGGTAGATCTACTCTCAACTTTTTGGGGAAACTTAATACTGCTTTTTACAGTAGTCGTACCAGTTTGCATTCATACCAATAGTACAAGAGAGGTCTTTTTTCTCCACATCCTTGCCAACATTTGTTTCTTGTGTTGCTGAATTTAGCCATACTGACGTGTGTAGTGATATCTTATTACAGTTTTGATTTGCATTTCCTTAACATTGAGTGATGTTGAGCATCTTTTCATATGTCTGTTGGCCATCTGGATGTCTTCTGAGAAATGTCTGTTTATGTCTTCTGCCAATTTTTTAATTGGATTATTTGTTTTTTGAGTGTTAAATTGTATAACTTTTTATATAATTTGGATACTAATCCTTTATTGGATATGTCATTAGCAAATACATTCTCCCATTCATTAGGTTGCTTTTTAGTTTTGTTGATTGCTTCCTTTGCTGTGCAGAAACTTTTTATTTTGATGTAGTATGAATATTTTATTTCTGCTTTTGTTTTCCTTGCCTCAGGAGACATATCTAGAAAAAAGTTGCCTTGGCCAATGTCAAAGAGGTTACTGCCTATGTTCTCTTCTAGTATTTTATAGTGTCAGGTCTCACATTTGATCCATTTTGAGTTTATTTTTGTTTATGGTGTAATAAAGTGCTACAGTTTCTTTCTTTTGCATGTTGCTGTCCAGTTTTCTGAAAGCCGTTTGTTGAGGAGACTGTCCCTTTTCCATTGGATATTATTTCCTGCTTTGTCAAAAATTAACTGACCATGTAGTAGTGGGTTCATTTCTTGGGTTTATAGTCAGTTCTATTGATCTATGTGTCTATTTTCATGCCAGTACCATAATATTTTGATTACTACAGCTTTGTAATATAACGAAGTGCAGAATTGTGATGTCTCTAGCATTGCTTTTCTCTTTTAAGATTGCTTTGGCTATTCTGGGTCTTTTGTGTTTCCATACAAATTTTAAAATTGTTTTAGTTCTGTGAAAAATGCTCTAGGTATTTTGATAGGGATTGCATTAAGTGTGTAGATTGCTTTGGGTAGTATAGACATTTTAACATTTAACAAGAACAATAATTGTTCTTCCAATCTATGAACACAGAATGTCTTTCCATTTCTTTACGTCATCTTCAATTTCTTTTATCACTGCTTTATAGTTTTCAGAATACAGGTCTTTTACCTCTTTGGTTAAGTTTTATTCCTTGGTATCTTATTATTTTTTGTGAAATTATAAATAAGATTATTTTCTTAATTTTATGCTACTGAAGTATTAGTAAATAGAAATGCAACAGATTTCTGTACATTGATTTTTTTATTCTGTGACTAAATTTGTATATAAGTTCTAGCAGTTATTTGGTGGAATCTTTTAGGTTTTCTATATAGAGTAGCATGTCATCTGCAAACAGCAAAAGTTTTACTTTTTCCTTTCTGATTTTGGAAGCCTTCATTTCTTTTTTGTGGTCTGATTGCTGTTGCTATGACTTTCAGTACTATTTTGAATAAAAGTGGTGGGAGTGGATATCCTTGTTTTGTTCCTGACCTTAGAGGAAAAGCTCTCAGTTTTTCCCCATTGAGTATGATGTTAGCTGTGGGTTTTTCATATATGGCTTTTATTATGTTGATGTATGTTCCCTCTAAATCTGCTTTATTGATGTATTTTATCATCAATATATGTTGCACTAGGTCAAATGCTTTTTCGGCATCAGTTGAAATGATCATATAGTTCTTATCCTCACTCTCATTCATGTGATATATCACATTGATTGTGATATGTGATCTTGCAGAGTATGGGAGAGGAGGGCAAGAAAGAAGGAAGGAAGGAAGGAAGGAAGGAAGGAAGGAAGAAAAGAAAAGAAAGAAGAAAAGACAGAAAGGAATAGAATAGACAGGGTGAGAGAAATGATGGGAGAAAAGAGGGAGGATAGGAAGAAATAAGAGAACACCCTTCTAAACATCCACTGTGCAAATATATGCATAGATATTAATAGAAAATTTTACTTAAATGATATCATGTTACATATGTTGTTGTAACCTTTTTCCATTGAGTAGTATGTTGTAGATATATTTATATGTCAACAAATAAAATCTAAATCAAAACTTTAATTGCTAAATAGGGCTGGATAAGCCATATCTGTGTCAGCTACAAACCTCACGTTCTGTTCCCTAGTCCCTCTTATTCTCCTTCTATCCTCAAGACTTTTTTCTATATTCCCTTTCTCCTTCTCTCTCTCCAATGAGATAGTACTCTCTAGGCTAAACAAGTTGTACCATGGCCAACATTGGTTTAATTCCTCACTGACATCAAGTGTGGGATGCTGGATACTACTGATTTCTGATATTAAGTAATGTTGAGACCTCATAAAAGAGAGAAAATTCAACTTTTTTGTCATTAAAACTTTAAAAGCTCTATTTTAACAAACTTTAGAAACGATTTTTTTTAGCTGTAAAATACATTACAGCTTCCAGATAGGGAAAATAATTCAGCTGACATTGTGGTGTTTTTATTGGCTTATAAATAATTTATATATATTGGTAATAAATAAAGTAAAACATGAATATGAACAAATAGTAGTCTTAAGCTTAACATTTCACTTCAATTTCTGGAAAAGAGGGAAGAAATTTTCCTCCATGATTATTTTTGGCTTGATCCATTAAATTAGGGTGATATAAACACAAGAAACCATGTAGGTAAATGCACATGAGTACATTGGACCTGGTGTTGGAAAAACAATAGAGAGCTCTGGAGATTCCAGAGAGCATCCTCTGCATGCTCACCAACACTTTTTTTTTGTCTTTTTGATACTAACCATTCTAACTGGTGTCAGGTCATGTCTCATTGTCATTTTGATTTACATTTCCCTGATGCTTAGTGATGATGAACATCTTTTCATGTGTCTGTTTGCCATCTGTATGTTTTTAGAAAAATGTCTGTTCAGGTCTTCTGCCCATTTTTAAAATCAGATGGTTTGTACATTTGGTGTTGAGTTGTATGAGTTCTTTATTTTAGATATTAACCCCTTATCAGACATATCATTTGCAAATATTTTCTCCCATTTAGTTGGTTGTCTTTTTGTCTTTTTTTAATTTTTTTTTAATGTTTATTTATTTTTGAGACAGAGAGAGACAGAGCATGAACGCGGGAAGGTCAGAGAGAGGGAGACACAGAATCTGAAACAGGCTCCAGGCTCTGAGCTGTCAGCACAGAGCCCGACGTGGGGCTCGAACTCACGGACCGTGAGATCATCACCTGAGCCGAAGTTGGCCACTTAACCGACTGAGCCACCCAGGCGCCCCTCTTTTTGTCTTCTTGATGGTTTCTTTCACTGTGTGAAATCATTTAGTTTAACATAGTCTCAGTTATTTATTTTTGCTTTTGTTTTCCTTTCCTGAGGAAATAGATCCAAAAAAATATTGTTAAGACTGATGTCCCAGAGCTTACTGCCTATGTTTTCTTTTAGGAATTTATGTGTAAGGTCTTATATTTAAGTATTTAATCCATTTTGAACTTACTTTTGTGTATGTTGTAAAAAGTGGTTCATTTTATTCTTTTGCATGTAGCTGTCCAGTTTTCTCAACATTATTTATTGAAGAGACTGTTCTTTCCCCATTGCATATTCTTGCCACCTTTGTCATAGATTAATTGAGCATGTAAGTTTGAGTTTATTTCTGGGATCTCTATTCTGATGTTTATTTTACAGGATATTTTTCTAAAAATAAAATTACTAGGGCAATGGATCCAAACAGTTTTAAGTGTTTAACACCATATGCTTAACTTTAAGAAAGGTTTTTACCAGTTTACATTCCCATTGTTGTGTCTGTTTTATCTTTTTGCCATCATTAGCTATTATCATAAAACAATTATTTGTAAATATGATAAACAATAATGTTATTTTTGTTCTGTAGATAATCTTACCTTTTTTTGGCCTTCTGGGTTTCTTACAATGTCAAATCAATCCATCTTCTTCTGTATTATCTTTCACTGGTTTTATGCATAGACAGTGTTTTCCTATTCTCAGGTCAAATACATATTTGCTTATATTTTCTTATAGCTTATATTTTCTTATAGTATTTTTATATATCACTTGATATTTAACTCCTTAATGTTATTGGAAGCTTATTTTCCCTCAGCTCTGCCACACTGCATTTCTAAGGGAAGGAAAGGACAATGATTCTCATTCATGAGGCATATGGCACATGAAGACAAACATTATGTGACAATCAGTTGTATTACCTTTATATTACCAGCTTCTTATGCTGAAATGCTGAAAAGTTGTTAGAGTGATTAGAGTAACTGATGTCAAGGAGTGCTGGTCTGGGTTGGTGTTGTAGAGGAATTGAGTCTTGAGCAGAGTTTTGGTTTAGAGGAGGAAGTAATATGGTCAGATATATTCCATTCCTGGACAAGGTTCAGAGTTTAATAATAATAATAATAATAATAATATAATAATTTGTATATATACAAAAGCCTTTATATCTCTCTCTCTCTATATATATATATATGTGTGTGTGTGTATGATATGATATGTGTGTATGTATGTGTTATATTGACTATTTGAAGTCTCATATCTTTATTTTGTCCTTTCCTTAATGTCATAAAAGAGTCCTGGTACCTTGATACAGAATTGTAGAATATTAGAACTTAAAATTATCTCAGAGACCAGTTTATGTTATTTAGATACAAAATTAAGTTTTGGATGATGAAATTATTTGTCTTAAATCACACAGTTGAAGTTTGCACTAGAATACAAATAAATCTATGACTCCTCATTTAGTGCTCTGTCCATTACAACAAATTGGTGAAAGGTTTCTTTTCTTAGATTGTAGATATTCATTATGAAGTAACATATTGAGTTCAAATATTTAAAGTGATCTGTTTTCATATCTTATCACATGCATTTATGATTGAAGACACAAAGTATAAAATATGTACAAATATAAAAGATTTACTTTGTCTATAAGGAAACCATATAAGCATGCTAACAAACTTTTTTCTCTTCCCTAAAGAATAATATCAAATTCTAATTAGTTTCATCATCACTTCTACTTTATTCTTTTAAGTGGCATAATTATTGTGACATATGGCTAGACTACATCTAAATTTTAAACTTTGTGATTTTCAAGCTTAATTATTTCTGCTATTTAATATTTTTTCAGTTATACTGAGACAATAAAGCATCAGCTTTCAGACATACTCTAGAATTTGAATCCTTATTGTGCTGAGATTTGGTAATTTTTTACTTTGCATTTTTGACATAAATCAATCATCCAGGGAATTTTTGATGCACATCTTGTATGTGCCTACTCTAGTGCTGGAAACTCTTGGGAACATATTGGTACTTGCTATCCCATAATGAGGATCTAAGTTTTTATTGAAAGGATTAGCTTTGGATTTAATGTTATATATTGGTAAGGTAACCAAGATTCAATTTGGGATCACATCAGGAAACCTGGATGAAGGAAATTATAAGATTAGACATAATAATTACCATCATTATTATCAACAACTACACAAATTTGTTAAGTGTTTAATATGTGTTAGGGGCATAAGTAAGTGGGAAAAATTTGTGACCATAAGGAACTTATGATACATTTAGAAGAATAACACATTCATGAAAGAGTAAATAATAATGGCGACTGGCATATCATAGAAACAAATTTAATTGAAGATGTGTAATATCATAAATGCTGGACTTTAAGGGAATGATCAAATACACCTGGGGTTAAGTTTGTGTTCAAGAAATACAATTATAAGAGAATATTATAAAAAATATATATGCCAAAAAAACACTGGGTAATCTGGAAGAAATGGAAAAATTCCTACATGTGAACTACCAAAACTGAAACAGTAAGAAGTTTTAACAGACCCACAACCAGCAAATAAATTGAATCAGTAATCCAAAATCTCCCAACAAACAAGTCCAGGGCCAGATGGCTTCTGAGGGGAATTCTACCAGACATTTAAAGAATTAATACATATAACTGTTCCAAAAATAGAAATGAGAGGAAAACTTCCAAACTCATTATAAAAGGCCAATATTGCCTATATTACAAAATCAAACCCCAATAAAAAAGAGAATTACAGGCCAATATCCCTGATTCACATGGATGCAAATATTCTCAAGATACTAGCAAATAAAATCCAACTATACATTAACATAATTATTCGCAAACAAATAGGCTGCAAGGTGGTTCAATATTTGGAAATCCATCAATGTGATACACCACATTAATAAAAAAGGATAAGAGCCATATCCACTCAATAGATGCAGGAAAAGCATTTGACAAAGTACAACATCCATGCTTGATAAAAACACTCAACAAAACAGGGATAGAGGGACCATACCTCAACATCATAAAGGCCACATATGAAAGATGCACAGTTAATATCATCTTCAATGGGGGAAAATAGACCTTTTCCTCTACAGTAAGGAACAAGACAGGGATGTCAACTCTCACCATTACTATTTAACATAGTACTGGAAGTCTTGGCCTCAGCAATCAGACAACAAAAATAAATGAAAGACAACCAAATTGGCAAAAACAAATCAAATTCTATTTCAAGATGACATGCTACTCTATGTAGAAAATCTGAAAGACTCCACCGAAAAATTGCTAAAAGTAATACACGAGTTCAGAAAATTTTCAGCATACAAAATTGACACACAGAGATCTGTTGCATTTCTATATACTAATAATGAAGTAGCAGAACAAGAAATTAAGGTATAGAGTCCATTTACAATTGCACCAAAAACCATAGGATACCTAGGAATAAACCTAATAAAAAAGGTAAAAGATCTATACTCTGAAAGAAATTGCAGAGTACACCAAAAAATGGAAAAACATTCCACACTCTTGAATAGGAAGAAGAAGGATTGTTAAAATATCTATATTACCCCAAACAATCTACACATTTAATGCAATCATTATCAAAATACCAACAACATTTTGCACAGATCTAGAACAAACCCTAAAATTTGTGTGGAACCACAAAAGACCTCAAATAGCCAAAGCAATCTTGAAAAAGAAAAGCAAAGCTGGAGGCATCATGATTCGAGATTTCAAGCCATATTACAAAGCTGTAGTCATCAAGACACTATGGCACTGGTACAAAAACAGACACATGGAGCAAAGGAGCAGAATAGAAAACTCAGAAATGGACCAACAACTATATGGTCAACTCATCTTTGACAAAGCAGGAAAAAATGTCAATGTGAAAAGGTGTTGGGAAAATGGTGTTAGGAAAACTGGATAGCATTATGCAAAAGAATGAAACTGGACCACTTTCTTACACCATACAGAAAAATAAATTCAAAATGGATGAAAGACTTAAATGTGAGACAAGAAGCCATCAAAATCCCAGAGGAGAACACAGACAACAACGTCTGTGACCTTGGCTATAGTAACTTCTTACTAGACATTTCACCAAAGGCAAGGAAAATTAAAGCAAACATAAACTGTTGTGACTTCATCAAGATTAAAAGCTTCTGCATAGTGAAGGAAACAGCCAACAAAACTAAAAGTCATCCTACAGAATGGGAGAAGATATTTGCAAATGAAATATGTGATAAGTGGTAAGTATCCAAAATCTATAAAGAACTTATCAAACTCAACACCCAAAAAACAAATAACCCAATTAAGAAATGGGCAGAAGACTTTAACAGACATTTTTCCAAAGAAGACATCCAGTTGGCTAACAGACAGATGAAAAGGTCCCCAACATCACTCATCTTCAGGGAAATACAAATCAAAACTACAATGAGATACCATCTCACACCTGTCAGATGGCTAAAATTAATAACACAGGAAACAACAGATGTTGACAAGGATATAGAGACAGGGTACCCTCTCACACTGTTGGCAGAAATGCAAACTGGTGCAGCCCATATTGAAAACAGTATGGAGGTTCTTCAGAATGTTAAAAATAGAATTACACTGTGATTCAAAAATTGGATTACTAGGTATTTACCCAAAGGATACAAACATAATGATTTGAAGAAGTATATGCACCCCAATGTGTTCAGCAGCATCATCAACAATAGCCAAACTATGGAAAACACCCAAGTTTCCATTGACTAATGGATAAAGAGTATATATATATATATATATATATATATATATATCTGTGTTCATATATATGTATATATTTATATATTTCATATATATTTATATAAAAATAAATATATATTTATAAAGAATATATATATATTTTATTGAAAGCCTACCATACCTTATGCATGTTTAATGACTTTGCTCTAGCCTTCAAATCAGTAGCTCTTATGTTAATTGCACAGAGGCTTTTGGATAACTCTTTTCCCAACAATTCACATCCAAGTAAATTTATTTACTTTTTATTTCAGCTGGTTGGGAGTATCAGTGGAGTAAGCTTTTTCCCCAGGATGGAGATATGCAGCACCTCCAGAAAGAAAGCAGACATTCAGGGCTAACTGGTTTAAAAAGAAGTATTTTTTTTCTAGATTTGTATACATGGCAGTCAATTTGGGACCCAAATTATATAGGATTGAAAAGAAACTGATTTTACCTTGCTGAATTATCTGTGTGTGTCCTCTACTGATTGATCAAAAGGAAATGGGGGTTGTGGCATTGCTACATATACTCAAACAATCTGCCTTCAGCCAGGGATGGAATGCCTGCTACAATGTGTGTTATATGCCTAGCAAAGGCTGCAGAATACTTTCTGCATATTTTGATCTACATAAAGAAATTGCTTTGTGTTGCTGGAGAATAGCTGACCCCATCATCCTAGTCACAATTTTATCCTTGAATAATGAGGAGAAAATCTCCCTGCAGCAAATGTTCAGTTTATGTTGTTTTTTCTCACATCTAAAAGAAAAAAAAAAGTTTATGAAATTATGCAGCTTAATATAAGGGTTTGTCCTTAATATCTTAATCAATAGTAAAAGTTAGAAAGGTCAGCTCATCTCTAAACTAAAGCTAGAATCAGCTGTCTGCCACAGAAATGAAATCTGGTAAAGAAGGCTGCAGGCTCATCTAACAGCTCCAGGCCTGCATTTCAAATGCATGAGTTTAATAGTTGGCCTTCAGTATTTATCTATGACATCTTGACTAAGGGTCTTTAGAACTTGAATAGCTTATGTATAAATTCCTTTAAATCCTTGTTAGTGTTTCTATTTCAATCATTCTGCTCAAAACTGTGAACAAGAGTTTGAAGTATGTCTCCATAAGAGTCCAGAAATCAATTTTTGAGAATCACTATGGCATTTGTTAATTTATTCACATAATTAGGCATTCATTTAACAAATATTTTTTGAGCACCTGTTGTATTCCAGGCACTGGGATAGATACTGGGATACAAATAGACTTGCAATCCAGGTTAATAAATGCTCTATGGGCCAACTTAATTTCCATGCAAAAATCAATTTTCTTTTTACTACTTTAAATTGACCTGAGAGATCTAAATTCAGGTGCTTTCTTCATTCTACACATATTTTTACTTTTCTTTATTTTGAGATATTTGGATTTGAGTTCAAATTCTGGTTCTGATATTTATCAGCTGTGCGATCTTGGGTACATCACTTAACCTTACCTATTTTCCTTATTTATTTTCCTAATCTGTAAAACATGGATAATAGTAGTAATTTCCTCATCGGGTTGCTTCAAAGATTAAACAAGAGGCTGTCTGGCATACAATTACAACTTAGTAAACATTATGTTATACCAGTTCTTTTAGTTTGAAAGAAAATATTTTTGCTTTTTTTCTATTGTTTATGCATGAAAAAGAACAATGAGCATACTGGCAAATGGTGAATTCTTGTCTCCTTTCCTCTTTTTAAAAAATTTTTAATGTTTATTTTTGAGAGAGAGACAGAGTTCGAGTGGAAGAGGGACAGAGAGAGAGAGAGAGATACAGACTCCAAAGCAGGCTCCAGGCTCTGAACTGTCAGCCCAGAGCCCAACATGGGGCTGAAACCCATGAACCATGAGATCATGACCTGAGCTGAAGTCGGATGTTTAGCTGACTGAGCCACCCAGGAGCCCCTCTCCTCTCCTTTTAATAAGGTCAAAGATTTAATGTAAAATAGCATTGAAGCTATTTAAACATTCTGTTTACTTTAAAATAAATAAGCCTATGCTATCCAGCTTGATGACAGAACCACTCAGATTTGATTAGAAGGTTAGTATTTATGTGTTTACTCTTGGTATTGAAGCCAATTTTATCATTATTTCTATTTCAAAATCAGGTGGCTTGACCAATTTACCTAATTCCAATCACTGCACAACCTACATGTACCCAATAAGCCTTGAGAGGCACATGAGTAATATTTTCTGTGAAAGTGAGAGTTACTAGAATTGTGAAAACAATTCCTCTTTCCTTTTTTCTCCCCATATAAAAAAGGTTCTCCTTTAAGAAGATATTTTTGTGAGCCATGTTATCTAGTGGTAAAAAAAAAAGAGAATATTGTTAGCTTATTCTAAGTTAAGATATAAGACATTTTCAATTATTTCATATAGAAGCAATGACTTTTGGCCTATGAGAACATAATCATCAGGGTAGCAATCTTCCCACTCCTTCTAAACTGTGTCATATGTACTCCTTCAAGCCACACAGTTAAGTATTGGAGAGTAATAGGTGTCTCAAATGAAGTTAGTAGTTTTATGTGAATGAATGTCATCTACAAGGTAATTTCCCCTAAAAATCAACATGTCCTCAGAGCTGACCTTGATGTCTTATGGTATTAATGAGCTCCCTAAAGGTAACATGGGTAACAAAAATTATGATGTTTTTCTTTCTGCAAATTGTATCATAAAGTTCAGCAATCATTCATGTACAAAGTTCAATGTAATATTCTTTGGTTCAGTCAAGATCGTTATTATGATATAGCTGATTTTAGGTACATGTTAACACATATGCAAACCTTTTATTCTGTGTATTCAGAAACTGGCTTACTTTAAGACAGGCATGCCTTATCTGCAAACGAAGCCAAAGACCTTATCCTAACATGACAAAATATCAAGGACTATTTAAAGCTTTCAGCACAGTTGGTTCTAACTTCAAATAAGCAAGCTGAACAAACCTTTACTTAAAGAGAAAATTATCTGTTACTCTTGGTTTCTCTAACTAATTTGGGAAAATTTCTCAAATCTTAATTATCTCAGGTGCCATTGAATGTGTTGTACACCATTCCTGATAAACTTGACTTTGCATCATTAATAGGCAGCTTTAAAAAATGTTGACATTCAAGTTGTTATTGGCTTAATAATTCTCTATATTTCATCAGGACTCTTGAAGAATAGGCCAATTTCCACCTAGGGGTGTGGGTAGTGACTGTAGACGTGAATCCTCACTTTTGAAATTGATGGCTCTAATCTCTTTTTTTCCTGCTTCTCACATATTTACCTTTTGGGGGGATATATTTAAGTTCTATTCTCAGCAAATTTCAGTTATTCAATACACTTTTATCAACTATGGTCATCATGGTTTACATTAGATCATCAGATGTTATTCATCTTATAGCTGAAAGTTTATACCTTTTTACCAAATTCTCCTTATTCCTTCCACCCTCAGTTCATGATAACCAATATCTTAAAAAATAATTCTAATCTCTTTGAACTCGCCTATGTCACAGAGCTGTTTTGTGAATTAACATGGGAATGCCCATATAAAGGACCTAGAATTGTGCCTGTCATATAAGGGATATTCAGTAATCAGTAGGTATCATCATCATCATCATCATCCCTTAAAATTGGCCTCAGACAAAATACTTAGCACTGATTATATCACATGAAAGATGATACCAGATATTTTTCCTTCCTGGAGAATTGGAGAAGGCTGTGTTCAGCATGCAGAGTTGATAAAAATCTTCACCAATGGGTATATCATGGAAGAAGTACTATGGAACCACCCATTTCCTGGGACTACCAACACAAGGTAATGAGGCACAGAAATCCAGAGACCAACTTCAAATACTTTGGAAAGTATCAGTCTCCTGAAACACATTGAGGAGCTCAGCTACCTGGTTAGAATTTACTGTTACCAGTAAAAAGCTGGCTACTATAAACTTGGTTGTCCTGTGATAAGCAGAATTTAAAATTCCAGAAGCAGTGTTGTATAAAATAAATGACTTATATAGAATTGTGTGACTACAGGTTGAGTACATCAACTCAATCATGTTTTTCACTCATTATTAATTTCAAGCTCTTGAAGCATTTTGTTTTGTCACTTGTAAAATTGTGACTCAAACAAAAAATAAAGAAAAATGAAATCAAAGCTCCTACTAATCCATTAAAATATTACAAGCAGTAGTGATGGCTCACAGTATTTAATAATCCATCATTGTACCCTATTCATCAGTCCTAGAACTGGCATGTCTAAAAGGTTTATATTAGAACACAAATGTGGTTGATCATTCACAACAGTGTGTTAAGATACTGTTGGGGCTGCAGTACTTGGGAAACACACTTAAATGGTACTTTCTATTGATACTTAAGTGGTAAGACATCTTCAGTAGGGCTTTCAGTGAGGCTATGGCTGTTGAGAAAAATAATACAAACCTGTGTGTGTGTGGGGGGGGAGATTTTAAATGAAAAAATATCAAAAGGTTAATATTTATCACATAAGATACATCCAATGGCTAGAGCAGTATCTTATTAACTGATTCATTTTACATTGTATTCCTAGACCTGAGCACAGTGCTCAGTCCATAGCTAATATGCATCAAACTGAATTGTATAAAAAACTTGACTGATACACTCAATATTTCTTTTTTCCCGAGGTTGTGGAGCAGGGGGATGGACAGGAGATCTCTGTCTACTAACATCTTTGGAATAAGCATTTACTTACTAGTCTTCAGTCCCATGGGAGGGATCAACACTGCAGCACTTTCACATGTCATGTCTTCTGCCAATTTCTTGGAGGTCTTAAAATTCCCAACTCTGAACTATTGAGAAAAGAAAAAGAAGCTAAAAGTTCAGATATGAGCTCTTCAATCCACATTTTATAGATGAAATATAGTGTTTTAAATTAAACATGCCTAAAACTCTTATTCCAGTGAGGCTTTTGCAACCATCCTGCTTACAGAGCTCTAACCTTGGAACAGAATCTGCATATGAATCAAGGTCAGCATGTTGGAATTTCTCTAACACTAAAGTCTAAATTGAAAATCTCAACCTGGAGAAAACAGCACGGGCTTGGGTAGAGGGTAGGAGTAGAGAACACTGGGGGATGACATTTAGGGGATTAATGCAAAATATGTATGATATTTGGAATTTAAAAACTGTTGCTCCTTCTATCCTGCTTGGTATTTTTTTATTCAAATTAAGCCATTGGAAATGGAAGACAAAATCATTTCTAGAGGCTGCTGAACAACGTGAATCAAAATTTAGTCTGTGTTGACAGACATATAACGTCCATTTTAAATAAATCTATGGTCTCACTCTATGCTGCAGTTGATCATCTTATATTTTTGTATAGTATTCTGTTCTCGGTATCACATTTTATACAACTAAGATGCATTCAGATGAGGGAGACCAGAATGAGGGTGGGTTTGAGAGGAACTGATGGGCATAAAAAGAATAATTCATCATGTTAAAACTCTTAAATGGCTTCTTATGGTATTTAGATAAAGATCAACATCAAACTCTCACTAGAGCCTCAGGTGCTTTAAAGGTGAAGAAAACAGGAAAACGAGTTTTATTTCTAGCAAGGCATGTCCTAGTTACTTTTACTTCCCACATTCCCTACCCCCTCTCACATCTTCCATCCAATATCTGCACAGCTCACTTAATACAATGGTGCAGTACAGTACAGTTCAATAAAATACAAACCTATCTTTGCACTACCTAGTTCTGTCCACTTTTCCTGACTCATTGCTTCTGTATTTACAGTTACTCTCTCTTATGTTTCAGTCACATTAGCCCTATTTCTGTACATTGCATGTAACAAGTTTTTCTTGCCTCAGGAACATTGTATTCTAGTATCTAACATACTTGTTGAAAAGTCACCTGTCAGGAGCAATATTTGCTCCTGTGAAGGTATTATGTCCGTCCTCCCTTTCCCTGTCTCTGGCTGCTTTTACTACTTTACTTGTCCCTGCCTTTTAGAGATCTTACTATGATATTACTAGGTGGTTTTTTTTCCCTACTACGTGGGGTTCAATGAGCTTCTTAAATCTGTGGATCTTTTGTCAACTTTAGAAAAAACTTTAAACAAATATTGCTTCTGTGTGCTTCTTCCTTTTTTTTCTTCCAGGCCTCCAGTCACATGTTGTAAAATCTGTTCTGGAAAATTCAGACCCCAATTTTTGTCTGCTTAGCCAATGAAGTCACCAAAATTCTCTGTTGGCATCTTTGACTCTTAGCTATCACTTTCTGCTTAACTTTTAATTCTCTCCTGCCCTTAATGAAAACTTGGCAAATACGCTTAGGAAGAAAGCAGTGTACAGAGAGTTGGTCTCATTTTGGTGAGCTTTCTCTCTGGGATATTAACCCCTTAGTTCCTGGTTGACTGGGCAGCAACCTACGCCTTCAAATAATTTTTGTTTTGATATTTTATTCTGTTTTTTTTTGTAGTTTATAGTTTTGGAGTTTGGTGAGTTCTTTATAGATTTTGGATACTAGCCCTTTGTCTGATATGTCATTTGCAAATATCTTTTCCCATTCCGTTGGTTGCCTTTTAGTTTTGTTGGTTGTTTCCTTTGCAGTGCAGAACCTTTTCATCTTAATGAGGTCCCAAAAGTTCATCTTTCCTTTTAATTCCCTTGCCTTTGGAGACGTGTCGAGTAAGAAATTGCTGTGGCTGAGGTCAGAGAGGTTTTTTTTCCTGCTTTCTCCTCCAGGGTTTTGAAGGTTTCCTGTCTCACATTCAGGTCCTTTATCCATTTTGAGGTTATTTTTGTGAGTGGTGTAAGAAAGTGGTCTAGTTTCATTCTTCTGCATGTTGCTGTCCAGTTCTCCCAGCACCATTTGTTAAAGAGACTGTCTTTTTTCCATTGGATATTCTTTCCTGCTTTGTCAAAGATTAGTTGGCCATACTTTTGTGGGTCCAGTTTTGGAGTCTCTATTGTATTCCATTGGACTATGTGTCTGTTTTTGTGCCAACACATGATGGCACATGATTACAGCTTTGTAATAGAGGCTAAAGGCTGTGATTGTGATGCCTCCCGCTTTGGTCTTCTTCTTCAATATTACTTTGACTATTTGGGGTCTTTTGTGGTTCCATACAAATTTTAGGATTGCTTGTTCTAGCTTCAAGAAGAATGCTGGTGCAATTTTGATTGGGATTGCATTGAATGTGTAGATAGCTTTGGGTAGTATTGACATTTTAACAATATTTATTCTTCCAATCCATGAGCACGGAATGTTTTTCCATTTCTTTGTATCTTTCTTCAATTTCCTTCCTATGCTGTCTATAGTTTTCAGCATACAGATATTTTACATCTTTGGTTAGGTTCATTCCTAGTTATTTTATGCTTCTTGGTGCAACTGTGAATGGGATAAGTTTCTTTATTTGTCTTTCTGTTGCTTCATTATTAGTGTATAAGAATGCAACTTATTTCTGTACATTCATTTTGTATCCTGTGACTTTGCTGAATTCATGTATCAGTTCTAGTAGAATTTTGGTGGAGTCTATCAGGTTTTCCATATATAATATCGTGTTATCTGAAAAAAGTGAAAGCTTGACTTCATCTTTGCCAATTTTGATGCTTTGATTTCCACAACTCATCTTTTTAAGTCTCTGTAGAAATCTTACCAACATTGTGTAAAGCAAATTTAGTGACCAAACTAAGGGATAAAAAAAAATGAGCAGAAATACATAGCTTTATTATCTCTTTTTTAGTATATTTTGATTCTTTTAGAACTAAAACTCCTTGAAGTTGCTAGATTATCAATTTTACTACTATTTCTTGACTGGAGATGGTAAGATAATTGAAAGACAATGAAAGAAGTGAAGCAGGTGCCAGGTGAGTATTTCATTTACAACTACCTGTAATATAAACCTCTGTCCCTCCCCATCCCAACCACCAAACATTTACGCTATGCAACTCCTTTTAATTTAGTACTCTTGAATGCAGTAGGATTTATGTGATCATGTAATTTGGGTCAAGCACTGCAATGAGTTTGGAACCCTGCCAAATATTTTTTCTTTTGCCACTGTTATTAGTAGCCTCAGATTTCATGAGCCCTTCCAGAAAGCTGTCCTTTCTCTGTGGTATCATAAGCTATATTGTTTCTCTTTCCATTTTGTGACATAATTATTGGTATAACTGTCATTTGTATTACTCAACCATGAGCTTCTTGAACACAGAGACTGAATTTTACTCACCTTTGTGGCCAAACTATCACCCAGAACTATATGGGAGTCATACTAATAAGGACTTAATAAATATTTTTTAATGAATGAGTTGAAGGTAATAAAGTTGGCATTAAGTATTTGTGAATTGAATTGAAAACAGTTAGTGTTTCTTTGATGAAATTCTTCATAACTATAAATTATGACAATTATGTTCATAACTCTGAACATTCTTTCAGAACTTATAATTTTTGTTTTTATGTGTATTCAATCTAATTCTTCATATTTATGGTTTTTTTCTATGCATTGCCTAAATTAAAATTTTAATATATTAATATATTTTATAGGACAGCACAACCACTCACTTTTTAAAATGTCTGAGTTCTTGAAATGCCATTTGTGGTGAATCATATGTAAAGGTTAATCTGGGAATGCCTAATGAAATTTTGGTCTTATTTAAATTTGGCCTTATTTATCTTCCCAAAACTTAAAAAAAACTGTTTTCATCCATGATTTCCTTGTATAATACTTTTAAGCAACATGTTTAATAAAAGTTCATTATCTGAGAACGCTGTTATTTCATCTTTCTCTTCACCCTCTTTTTATTGATCTATTTAATACCTTCTTTGTGTTCAAAGCAGCTCATAGTGGTTTTTTCTGGTCTGAATAACATTTCTTTTGTTGAATCAGGAAAGATCTTCATCTAAAGGAAATACTCAAAGAATTTTACATTTTATTCTTGGAACTGAGGCTTGCCAACTGAGTCTAGTGATAAGCTTGTGAACTTGCCTTGATTTTTCATTGCTGAACACATGATAAGTACATAATAATAGGTTTTATGTTGTAGGTATGATTTGTACTCCTCATATCTTGCTTCAGCCGCTTGGGTTCCAGAGAAATAGTTTTGCTTTTCCAAAGAAATTTTGATTTATTAACATCTGCAAAATACTAGAATAGTCATAGAAATCAAAAAGTCAATTGCTAGATGTTTCATTTAGAAAATTCCAATCTTGTAGAAGTTTTCAGCATGCAAATGCTTAGTGTAATGTAGAGTCCAATGAAGATGCTAACAAAAATAGACTTCACTGGTTTGAAACGGTGATCCTTTGGTAAATTTTCATCTCTTCTTTCTGTGGTGCTTTCTATCATTATTCCCTCTTGATTTAATATATTAAGGCTTCAGCTTTTCCATTTATGAAATACCTACCACATAAAACCAAGGATTAAATAAGATAGCACAAAGTTTATCATATACTATTATATTCTACATAAATATAATGGATTATTTATTAATATTAATAAAGATAACACTTTCTCAATTTATTACTTAAAGCTAGTTTTCACAAAAGAAAGGAATAAGATGAATAAAGATACACTAATTTTTTATAGTATTCCCTGATAATTGCTTGTATTTCTGAGGGATTGGTTGTCATAATTCCATTTTCATTCATGATTTTATCTATTTGAGTCATCTCCCTTTTCTTTTTGAGAAGCCTGGCTAGAGGTTTATCAATTTTGTTTCTTTTTCAAAAACCCAACTTGTGGTTTTAATTGATCTGCTCTACAGATTTTTTAGATTCTATATTGTTTATTTTTGCTCTGATCTTTATCTTTATAATTCCTCTTCCTCTGCTGGGTTTGGGGTGTCTTTGCTATTCTGTTTCTATTTCCTTTAGGTGTGCTGTTAGGTTTTGTATTTGGGATTTTTCTTGTTTCTTGAGATAGGCCTGGATTGCAATGTATTTTCCTCTCAGGACTGCCTTCACTGCATCCCAAAGCTTTTGGATTGTTGTATTTTCATTTTCATTTGTTTCCATATATTTTTTAATTTCTTCTCTAATTGCCTGGTTGACCCATTCATTCTTTAGTAGGGTGTTCTTTAACCTCCATGCTTTTGGAAGTTTTCCAGATTTTTTCTGTGGTTGATTTCAAGCTTCATACCATTGTGGTCTGAAAGTGTTCATGGTATGATCTCAATTTTTTTTGTACTTATAAAGGGCTGTTTTGTGACACAATATGTGATCCATCATGGAAAATGTTCCACGTGCACTTGAGAAGAAAGTATATTCTGTTGCTTTGGGATGCAGCGTTCTAAATATATCTGTCAAGTCCATCTGATCCAATGTATCACTCATAGCCCTTGTTTCTTTATTGATCCTTTGTCTAGATGATCTATCCATTGCGGTAAGTGGGGTATTAACATCCCCTGCAATTACCACATTCTTATCAATAAGGTTTCTTATGTTTGTGATTAATTGTTTTATATATTTGGGGGCTCCTGTATTCAGCTCATAGACATTTATAATTGTCAGCTCTTCCTGATGGATAGACCCTGTAATGATTATATAATGCCCTTCTTCATCTCTTGTTACAACCTTTAATTTAAAGTCTAGTTTGTCTGATATAAGTATGGCTACTCCAGCTTTCTTTTGACTTCCAGTAGCATGATAAATAGTTCTCTAATCCCTCATTTTCAATCTGAAGGTGTCCTCAGGTCTAAAATGAGTCTCTTGTAGACAGCAAATACATGGGTCTTGTTTTTTTTATCCATTCTGATACTCTATGTCTTTTGGTTGACGCATTTAGTCCATTTACATTCAGTGTTGTTATAGAAAGAAATGGGCTTAGAGTCACTGTGATGTCTGTAGGTTTCATGCTTGTAGTGATGTCTCTGGTACTTTGTGGTCCTTGAAACATTTCACTCACAGAATCCCCCTTAGGATCTCTTGTAGGACTGGTTTAGTGGTGATTAATTCCTTCAGTTTTTGTTTGTTAGGGAAGACCTTTATCTCTCCTATTCTGAATGACAGACTTGCTGGATAAAGGATTTTCACTGCATATTTTTCCTGTTCATTACATTGAAGATTTCCTGCCATTCCTTTCTGGCCTGCCAAGTTTCAGTAGACAGGTCTGCCACTAGTCTTATGGGTCTCCCTTTATATGTTAGAGCCTGTTTATCCCTAGCTGCTTTCAGAATTTTCTCTATATCCTTGTATTCTGCCAGTTTCACTCTGATATGTTGTGCAGAAGATCGATTCAAGTTACGTCTGAAGGGGGTTCTCTGTGCCTCTTGGATTTCAATTTCAATGCCTTTTTCCTTCCCCAGATCAGGGAAGTTCTCAGCCATGATTTGTTCAAGTACATCTTCAGCCCCTTTCTCTCTCTCTTCCTCTTCTGGAATTCCTATGATATGGATATTGTTCCGTTTGATTGCATCCCTTCATTTTCTAATTCTCCCCTCATACTCCTGGAGTATTTTATCTCTCTTTTTCTCAGCTTCCCCTTTTTCCATAATAATTTTACCTTCTAATTCACCTATCTCTCCTCTGCCTCTGCAATCTGTGCTATGGCCACCTCCATTTTATTTTACACCTCATTTATAGCATTTTTTAGCTTCTCATGGCTATTTCTTAGTCCCTTAATCTCTGTAGCAGTAGATTCTCTGATATCCTCTATGTTTTTTTCAAGCCCAGCGATCAATAGCAATCCCTAAACACAATTGCTATGTAGAAAAAGGTATGAGAACTTCTGTAGCAGTTTCTGTTTCTGTGACAACAGAAGAAATGATTTTAAACAAAATATTCTTGAATACATTGAATAGTTCAAAGTAAACAAATTAGTATATATTCTATTGATTATCAACTTAATGACAACTAATTTTATATTGGTCATGTTTGTATTTTGTTGAACAAAGTGAACTGAAACACACTCTTGGGCTATGATACTAAAGTCAATGTCTATTGCCATTATTCAGCATTCAGCATAAAGCTCGACATATATTACATCCTAAATACTTACTGATTAGATAATGGAGTGTTTGGGATTCCTAAGTCAGTGTACTCTAGCTGTATTTGAGAATTCCATGCATATGTTCTTGTGTTTATATCTAAATTAAAAATTACTAGAAGCATTTTCAGGATCATCTTGATTTCTTCATAGCTCAATACAACCTCAGAAACTTAGTATCCATATTTGTTTGTGTGCTCTGAGTCAAGCTGTGTGTGACTGCTGTATACTGGCATGTCCTAGTGTAAAATGACAACTGTTCTATGTCCACTCTTTTGGTAATGTTGACTTGTTTTACCAACTGCAAAGACTAATACCCTTTAATTTTTTTCGATGTTATTTATTGTGTGAGAGAGAAAGTGTGTGCATGAGTAGGGGAGGGGAAGAAAGAGAATCCCAAGTAGGCTCTTGACACAGAGTTCAATCTCACAAACTGTGAGACCATGACCTGAACTGAAATCAAGACTCAGATGCTTAACTAACTGAGCCACTAAACCACCCATAAAACTTCCCTTTAAAGTGAGGAGTGGATACTAGTCCTTTGTCTGATATGTCTTTTTCAAATACTTTTTACCATTCTGTTGGTTGCCTTTTAGTTTTGTTGATTGTTTCCTTTGCAGTGCAGAAGTTTTTATCTTCATGAGGTCTCAATAGTGCATCTTTGCTTTTAATTCCCTTGCTTTTGGAGATGTGTCAAGTAAAAAATTGCTGCAGCTGAGGTCAGAGAGGTTTTTTCCTGCTTTCTCCTCTAGGGTTTTCATGGTTTCCTGTCTCACATTCAGGTCCTTTATCCATTTTGAGTTTATTTTTGTGAGTGGTGTAAGAAAGTGGTCTAGTTTCACTCTTCTGCATGTTGCTGTCCAGTTCTCCCAGCACCACTTTTTAAACAGACAGCCTTTTTTCCATTGGATATTCTTTCCTGCTTTGTCAAAGATTAGTTGGCCATATGTTTGTGGGTCTAGTTCTGGGGTTTCTATTCTATTCCTTTGGTCTCTGTGTCTGTTTTTGTGCCAATACCATGCTGTCTTGATGATTACAGCTTTGTAGTAGAGGCTAAAGTCTGGGATTGTGATGCCTCAGACAAAGGGCTAGTATTTAAAATCTGTAAAGAATTCACCAAACTCCACACTTGAAAAATAAATAATCCAGTGAAGAAATGGGCAGAAAACATGAATAGACACTTCTGTAAGGAAGACATCCTGATGGCCAACAGGCACATGAAAAGATGCTCAACGTCGCTCCTCATCAGAGAAATACAAATCAAAACCACACTCAGATACCACCTCACGCCAGTCAGAGTGGCTACAATGAACAAATCAGGAGACTATAGATGCTGGAGAGGATGTGGAGAAACAGGAACCCTCTTGCATTGTTGGTGGGAATGCAAACTGGCACAGCCGCTCTGGGAAACAGTGTGGAGGTTCCTCAAAAAATTAAAAATAGATCTACCCCATGACCCAGAAATAGCACTGCTAGGAATTTACCCAAGGCATACAGGAGTGCTGATACATGGGGCACATGTACCCCAATGTTTATAGCTGCACTTTCAACAATAGCCAAATTATGGACAGAGCCTAAATGTCCATCAACTGATGAATGGATAAAGAAATTGTGGTTTATATACACAATGGAATACTACTTGGCAATGAGAAAGAGTGAAATCTGGCCATTTGTAGCAACGTGGATGGAATTGGAGAGTGTTATGCTAAGTGAAATAAGTCATACAGAGAAAGACAGATACCATATGTTTTTACTCTTATGTGGATCCTGAGAAACTTAGCAGCAGACCATGAAGGAGGGGAAGGGAAAAAAAAAGGTTAGAGAGGGAGGGAGTCAAACCATAAGAGACTCTTAAAAACTGAGAACAAACTGATGGTTGATGGGGGGGGGTTGGGAGGGAGGGGAGGATGGGTGATGGCTATTGAGGAGGGCACCTGTTGGGATGAGCATTGGGTGTTGTATGGAAACCAATTTGATGATAGATTTCCTATTAAAAAATAAGAACAGAAGGTCTTATGTAAATATATATATATATATATATATATATATATGCTTGTGGGAATTAAGTTAGACAATGGACATTAAATAAACTTTCCTCAAAAAAAAATAAAGGTACACTATAATGTAATTACTAATAATAGTTGAATTTGCCATATGAGTTTCATATGCATTACAAAACCAGATAAATTAATCTCCAGTGATGGAGATTCATGTGTTTATATAACAAGCATGAGGGCAGCATCGTGTAGGATATTTTGAGGTAGAATCTTTCCATAAAACCTGAAATAATATCTCACTAGTGGACATCTACTTTTCCTGTAAATGAAGCTTTTATTTTAGGATGGGGTGCAGCATTTAAAGAGATCTGTAGGTATTTCTATGTTGTTTAAACATGGATTGCAGGTGAAGGGGTAGAGAGCTATGTGGCTGGAAAGACAGGTAAGATATTTTGTGATGGATAGGCTATTTGATGCTAAGGAATTTGAATTTTCTTCCTGAAAAAATAATAAGCTCCTAAAATTTAATCAAGACATAATCAAATTTGTGGGGGTTTTTTAGAGAATTCCTTAAGAGAGTAACAAACAGTAAGTCAGTATTGGAGTGACTGTGGCTGTAGTATGGGGAGTAATTGGAGTGGGGGAAAGGAGAAGTAAGGATCAATTGGGAGACCACTGAGAAAATGCAGGACAGAGGTGATGTGAACTCAAAGTATTTGCTAGACAGAAGCAGATGTATCTGAGAGGTCAGGATAAGAAATATTAGTAGTTTGGGGGAACTGAAAATAGCCCAATAGAGCTGAATATCTGAGTGCCAAGTGGATTGTGTTGAAAGGGCAAAGGGGTACTTAGGAATAAGATCATGCAAGACTATGCAAATTATATGCTGTAGGCTGAAAGTTTGTGTCTTCCCAAAATTTGCATGTTGAAAACTAATGCAAATACTAATGGTATTTGGAAGTGGGACCTTTGGGAGGTGATTAGGCTGAAAGTTGTGTCTTCAGAAATTTGCATGTTGAAAACTAATGCAAATACTAATGGTATTTGGAAGTGGGACCTTTGGGAGGTGATTAGGTCATGAAGGTGGAGTCCTCATGAGTGGTAATTTTGCCTTTATGAAAAAGACCCCAGAAATCTCACTTGTAACTTCAATCATGTCAGGATACAGCAAAAGGACACCATCTATAAATTAGGAAACAGGCTCTCCACAGACACCAAATCTACAGGGTCCTTGATCTTGGACTTCCCAGACTCCATAACTGTGAGAAATAAATTTATATTATTTATGAGTCACCCAGTTTATGGCATTTTGTTGTAGCAGCCTGAATGAAGTAAGACATCATATAAGGAGTTTGGATTTAAACCAAGTCATGAACAATTTTAAGCAGGGGTGGAAAGTGACAGAGCATTTTGGAATAAGTTGTGTAAATGCTTGGTAAGGAAAAATAGAAACAGAAGTGCCAAAATGTTCTGTATTGTATTTTTTAAAAGTTTTACTTTTAAGTAATCTCCACCCCCAAAGTGGGGCTTACACTTACAACCCCAAGACCAAGAGTCACACATTCCACCGACTGAGCCAGCCAGGCACCTCCCCTCCTTTTTTTTTAAGATTCTATATTTACAAAATGTTCTTTAATTTAAAGAATTACTTAGTTGTGCCCCCTGAATTTTCCAGTAGAGTTGTTTTTTTTTTCCAATTTACATGTTCAAATTGGTGAGGTCCAACACTCCAATTATATTTATTATCAAAAAAAGGAAAGGTAAGTGTGTATTTAATTATTGACTTTTATTTATTTCAGAGAAAACAAAAGATAATAGTATATTTGTCTCCAATTTTGTTTTCTTTTATTTCAAATAATAGTGAAATGAGCTTGATTGCATTATTAGTATACAGGGGATAATATCCATATAGTATAATATTTCATGACTTCAACATCCGTCCTCTCTTTAACCTTTATTCATTTTGCTTTTATTTTTGCTGTCAACAGAGCTAGAATTCATACCAACCAAAAGATAATTGATCTATACAACTTATTATTTTCTTATAGTAAAAAATGTTTTTAGACAGATGTCCTTCGTGTAAATGGAACTATTATAGCCATACTTTCTTGAACCTGGAGGTTTCTTTTCATCTTTGTGCTGAGGAATAAATTACTGGTCAATGTTTCCTTGGGGTTAAATTCCCCTATGCCACAGCCAGGGCTGATGAGACACCTGTTATGGTGAACTAGCCTCTCTATCTCCATGTAGCATCAGGTCGGCTTTTCATATCATCAAAACTTCCAGTTTCTTAAATGATGTGATTCAAATGCCTTGCTGACAATGTTCTTTGCCCAGAATACTTCACTAGTTATACTTTGGGCTTGTAATCTCAACATTAACTTATTGAGGTTCGAATGCCATTGTGATCTGAAAGTGGTACATTTTTAAATTATTATCAACACTTTATCACAAAATTAGCTTTTACTTATGGGGTGTCTCGGTGGCTCAGTCAGTTAAGCGTCTGACTTCAGCTCCAGTCATGATCTCATGGCTCGTGAGTTCACGCCCCACGTGGGGCGCTGTGCTAACAGCTCAGAGCCTGGAGCCTGCTTCGGATTCTGTGTCTCTCCCCCTCCTCTGCTCATGCTCTGTCTCTCTGTCTGGAAAATAAATAAACATTAAAAAATTAAAAAAATTGGCTTTTACTTTTAGTTTCTAGGCTCTGAGGAAATGAAACGCAATGAAGGTAAGTTTCAATAGAAAGAGGAAGTCGGGAAGAATTTAGAAAAGTTACTGCTGCTAGTAAAAGCAAAAAGTTGGAATATGGCAGTGTAGGACCAGAAGCAACAGAAAATACCACATTTGTGGATCCCAAAAGGGGGAGAGTTACTGTAGATGGTGATTCTAAAGGCATAACAAATAGACTTCTACATTTTAAGCAGTTTTATAGATTGTGTTTATGCTACAGAAGTGATTTTTGATGCAGAAAGAAATATATCAAAAGAAAGAAATTATTCTTGATTAAATATGCTGTAATCAGATATTTTCTGCAGCTGCTTGAGGACTCTCATTTACCATATCCATAGGTAGGTGACACTGTCTAGTGCCACTTAAGCTTAACTTATTTATGTCATTAATTTGTTTATTCTATGGAAAAATTGGCCAAGAAGGCTAAGGAAAGGATTATTTAATTTCAGCAAGCTGTGTTTGGCTTTCAGAACTTCCTATATAATCCCAGTGCCACTCACTATCAGGTTTGCAGTCAGACTGGAATGCATTTATAGTTGTATAATCAGAGCCGCCAAAGCCCCTTTTAGTCCCTCAAAGAGGCAAGGTGGCACAAAGATGGATAATAAAGGCTTTGAAGTGAGACAGACCTGGGTTAGCATCTCATTTTGGCAGCCTACTCCCTTGTAAACTTGGCAAGTTATTTTTTTCTGAATTTCCATTTCCCCATTTGCTACATGAGGATATTAATAGTACTTACTTTGTAAAGTTACTGTAAGAATTAAATATTATGGGATTATGAATGTAAAAGTTTTTCACAATGCTTGATACATTGTAATTAGTCAATAAGTATTAATTATAACTGTGATATTTACATTACTTATAATTTTACAATTTCCCCATTGTAAACCAGGCAGCTTGCTTGCTGTCTGTCTCTCTCTTTCCACAAAGATAGTATGAAAAGGAAGAGGTTGAGTATGTTTGAAAGAGGTAGGTGAGGCTTCTGCATCACTGTTCTCCCCAGTGCCTCCTTTAGCCTGTGTCTTTAAGGGGAAGTGAAAACTGGCTTGGTAATCATTATAAATAAATAATTGAATCCCTTTCTCTTCATTTGTCCTAAACCTACCACCTTGCCCTGGTTGCTCTGCAGTGACCAACACTGATAGATATCCACACTCCTGACACTATCTTCAGATACCTTATGTTAGAAACTTGCCAATTGAAGAAATTGATCCATCACCATAACACTATTCCTCTTCAAGGTCATCTTCCTTATATTCCCCTGTTCAGGTAAAAGTTGCCACTGACAATCACATCTGAGCATTTAAAATCTTATCACCTCTGAGAAGCTATCTGCTATAGCTCTTGTCTCTAGAAAGATTCTGTGTGAGAGAGAAATACAAAATAATTTATTTATAACTTCTGAGTGTCTACACTCATTCCTGATTCTGATGGGGGATAGTGTTGTCAGGTTGCAGTTTTGAGGCTTGTTCTTTTAAGCTGAATATTTCTAAGACAGGCCCTTCTCTACTATATTGGACAGATTTTTTTTTGAAATTTGGATACTGTATGGATGGATTTTCCTTTTATCTTTTGTCTACTCTTATTCCAGGGGTACTGTGAGTGTTAGTTTATATTTTAAAAAGCTCTCTGAGCTCCTTGGGTGAAAGACATCACAGAGAATGAAAATAAATAGAAAATAAATAAGTCATGCTAATTGGTTGCAACAGATCTGTAAAGATGCCCCAAGACTCTATTTCTCTAGTCCAGCATAGTGCAGTGTTTATCATACATACAAATTCAAGAAATCTCCTTGGAAGGGAGCAAACAAAATTTTAGGTTCTAAAAAGCAATATACAAAGTCAGAGAAAAATGTCAAGGGAGTCAACAAATAGCTACGCAGACAACCATCCTGAGATACAAAGGGAAAAAAAGAATTTTAGTTCAGGATGATGCAAATTATGGCTATATTTTGAACACATAAGGAAATACAAGTTTGTGTTATCCCTAAGCATAATATGCCAAATACAAGCTAAGTGCTATAGCTTCAGGGATCTCTATTTGATTGATAGTACAGTTAACAGATGACATGTGAAAGGCATGGAGTAGATGTGAGAGACAATAAAGATATTTAAGTGGTTTTAGTCCCATTGTATAAGAAGTTGAAAGTTTTGTTTATGAGCTAGTCTCTGGGCATTTGAGCTAAAGGGCAGGGCACATATCTTTTACTTCATGACCAAGACTCATACTTTTACAGTAATGATTTCTTTTCAGCTGCAGTTGAAAAGAATTATAGATGAGCAAAGTTTGTGTTCAACACATTTTTATCATTGTTTTTTCCCATGCATTGCCTTCCACATGCATTCACTGCCTTTATTCTTTTATTTAAAATTTTTTTTTCAACGTTTTTATTTATTTTTGGGACAGAGAGAGACAGAGCATGAACGGGGGAGGGGCAGAGAGAGAGGGAGACACAGAATCAGAAACAGGCCCCAGGCTCTGAGCCATCAGCCCAGAGCCCGACGCGGGGCTCGAACTCACGGACCGCGAGATCGTGACCTGGCTGAAGTCGGACGCTTAACCGACTGCGCCACCCAGGCGCCCCTCACTGCCTTTATTCTATCCTTTAGTTACTTTAACCATCCTGGGTAGTCTCCTGAACCCCAAAATGTTCTTGCCTGCCCCATCCCCCTCTACCCATTAAAACTTAGCTTTCCAGTGTCATACTCACTTGAGGCCATTATCTTTAAGTAGACTAATTTGTTTTACTTCCCAGGGCATCCTTTTGACCTGGGCCCTTCAGTTATTAAAGCCAGTTGAGAGACAGACACTTGAAATTCTAGAAATTGTACTTGTGTCAGTGAAGGAAAGATTTTTGTTTGTGTAGGGAAGGCAGAGGATGTTATTAGCACCTGTCACTTAATATCCTGAAGTTGTCTGGCTATTGTATATGTTATTTATAGTTAGAGAAGCTGTAACTATAAATAATATTTGCAGATGTCACTGGAATAGCCTGATAGAACAGTGGGGGAAATCTTGGTTTGGTCCTCTAAAGGGTGGTGGCTATGGTCATAGCTCTACACTGCCACAAGGCCATTTCAACCCTTGAGAAGAAAGTTTTATATAAAATCTTTTCTTCAGAATTTGAGAAATACAGGCAAACTTAGCATCATTTAGAAGAGATATAGGGAAGAAAGAGAAATAAATGGTTGTAAAGGATGAAATACAGTGAAACAAATATTTTCTTTACATTTCATAATAGTCATTTTTTTTCAGTTGTGGTAACAAAAAATAACTTTGGATAAGTTAATAGGCCTTTGGTGTAATTATTATAACTGAGGCAAATTTGTGTTATTCCTGATGAGTGGAAATAAAAAAAATTCAAGACTGGCTTTATGATTTATATTGTAAAATACAAAAAGTTAATTATAAAATAAGAAAATAGTAGATCAAAAATGGGATAAATAGAATGTAGGAGAGAAAAGGACAAGTTTTAACATGGGTTGGATATGACTCGGAGTATCTAGAAAGGGAAAGGGAAGGGAAAGATGTTCAGATTAGCTACATGTTATAATGACTTAGATTTTGAAGAGATAAGTGGATGAGTAAGGTTAAAAAGAAATTATGGTGTGTATACTTTGGAACCTCTTTGTGGCATATCCTAATATCTCAGGAAGTATTTTAATAGCTTTCACTTATTTTTTGTATGTTGATTTTGCATTTCTTTACATGAAACATTGAATTAAAATTGAAACACGTGGTGGCTTAGCTTTATATGGGTTGTGCAAAAATATAAATTTGACTAGTGGAACCCAATGGTAATGGTATGTTGTGTTGCCCCCCCCCCCAATTCATATGTTGAAGTTCTAATATCCAGTACATCAGAATGAAACTGTATTTGGAGCTAGAGACTTTAAAGAGGTAATTAAGATTCAGTGACATCATGAATGTGTACCCAAGTCCAATATGATTGGTGTCCTTTCAAGAAAAGGAAATTAGAGGGGCGCCTGGGTGGCGCAGTCGGTTAGGCGTCCGACTTCAGCCAGGTCACGATCTCGCGGTCCGTGAGTTCGAGCCCTGCGTCGGGCTCTGGGCTGATGGCTCAGAGCCTGGAGCCTGTTTCCGATTCTGTGTCTCCCTCTCTCTCTGCCCCTCCCCCGTTCATGCTCTGTCTCTCTCTGTCCCAAAAATAAATAAACGTTGAAAAAAAAAATTTTTTAAATAAAAAAAAAAAGAAAAGGAAATTAGAACATACGCATGCACAGAGGGGAGACCATGTGAAGACACACGGAGGAAATGGCCATCTAAAAGCCCAGGAGAGAGGCCTCAGAAGAAACAAACCTGTCAACATCCTGATCTTGGACTTCTAGTTTCCAGAACTGTAAGAAAATAAATTTTGGTTGTTTAATTTTTTCCAAAGAAGACATACAAATGGCCAACAGACACATTAAAAGATGCTCACCATCACTAATTATCAGGAAATACAACCACAAAGAGATATTACCTTACACCTGTCAGAATGGCTAAAATAAAATAAAAGAAGTGTCAAGTGTTGGCCAAGATATGGAGAAAAAGGAACTCTGTATACTGTTGGGGGTAATGTAAATTGGTACAACCATTGTGGAAAACAGTGTTGTGGTTCCTCCAAAAATTACAAATAAAAATACTACATGACCCAATAATTCCACTAATGGGTATTTACCCAAAGTAAATGAAAACACTAATTTTAAAAGATATATGCATTATTATATTTATTGTAGCATTATTTACAATATCCAATATATGAAAGCAACATAAATGTTCATCAGTAGACAAATGGATAAGGAAGATGCGATCTATCTATCTATCTATCTATCTATAATCACACAGAGACATACACATAATGAATATATAGCCATAAAAAAGGATAAAGTCTTGCCATTTGTAACCACATGTATTATGCTAAGTGAAATAAGTCAGATTGAGAAATACAAATACCACATGACTTTGCTCATATGTGAAATCTATAAAAACAAAACAAATGAATAAAGAAGCAAACAGAAAGCAGAATTAGACTTATAAATACAGATAACAAACTGATGTTTGCTATAGGGAAAGGATGGAAAGATGGAAAAAATGGGTGAATAGGAGTGGGAGATCCAGGCTTCCAATTATAGAATGAACAAGTCATGGGAACAAAAGGTACAGCATAGGGGATATAGTCAATTATATTGTAATAACACTGTGTGGTGACAGATGGTATCGACACTTGAGGTGAGCATAACATATAGAGAAACTGAAAGCACTCTGATGTACACCTGAAACTAATGTAACATATTGTGTCAACTATACTCAAATTAAAAAAAATAATTAAAAAGTTTGTTGTATAATTCACCCAGTGTGTAGTACTTTGTTATAGCAGCCCTAGCATAATAATTCAAGCAGAAAAACATGTGGGACTAGAATGCTGAAAGAACTAGAATAATGAAAAAAAAAGACTAGAATGATGAAAAAGAAAGCTGCCATAAACCTAGAGAGTACTATTGCTTGATTCTTTTTCTATACATCATTTTTCTCTTATTGAAGATTAGCTTTTTTCTATGCTCAGGTGGCAAAATGTTGCTCTACCACACTTAAATTTGAACCATATAAAAAGTTTGACTTGCGATTTTGAATCTTAGTTTTAAATCTCCAGGAGAAAATTTTGCCTGCTCAGATTGGTTCATATGTCTGCTTCTTGCCAAAGAGCTGTAACTCAGTGCAGGGAAGATAGTGGCACATCAATGCAAACATGATTGCCAAGGGCATATTCCTGTGGTCTTCTGTTATTACCTGTTTTTGGTCATTTATATCACCTCCATTGATTCTATTATTAATCACAAATATTTTAAAAGAGATATCTAAAGATATTTTATCTCACATTTTAAGGTATTCTATATGAGGAGGTATTTTTATGTCCAGTAAGTTCACTTTATTGCCAGAAACATATATACTTTGTCTATAACATGCCAAGCAAGCTCAGTATTCTGTACCGGGAGACATTTCTCTGCACATATAGTCCACCATATTGCCAGAAACATATAGAGTATTATATCATGTTTGTATATAATACTACAGGTATTATATATGCTTATATGTTTATAAGTATATGTTTATATTAGGATAGATCAGTTTCTGGATATATAATACATATAATCAAGGCATAGATCCTTCAGTTCGTGTTCAATAGACTGAAGGAGGCAAAAGTGGGAAGAAAAAATTAAAGGATGCTATCAATAAAGAAATGAAGAGCATAATGATTTCATTGTAAAAATGTATCTATATCATTCATACAATCTAGGATAAAAGATGGACAGGTAAACCATTTTAACCATTCAGCAGGTGGTTAAATAGCACTCAGATACAGGGGGAGACATTGAAATTTTTCTCTAAGTGGAAAGCAAAGTAAACACTTATTTTTAAGAATTTCAATTTCAAGTGAGACATTTACATAGCACCACCAGCATCTTAATCTTCTGAAAGGCTTTTTATAAGTTATTTCAAGGTCTCTAAAATAATGTTCCTTTTTATAGTTTGACAGCTTGGCATTAAAAACAGAGCTGAATTCTGCCCTTCATGGTACAGTATGAAAAAGGAACATGGATTCTATTTCTTTTTCTTCTTTCAACAGCTCTTTGACTTTTCAAGCAGAAACTGAAGCTGGGGTGCCTGGGTAGCTCAGTCAGTTAAGTGTCTGACTTCAGTTCAGGTCATGATCTCACAGTTCATGGATTCAAGCCCTACATTGGGCTTTGTGCTACAGCTCAGAGCCTGGAGCCTGCTTTGGATTCTGTGTTTCCCACTCTCTCTGCCCCTCTCCCACTCATGCTCTCTCTCTCTCTCTCTCTCTCTTTCCCTCTCAAAAATAAAAGTCAGTATCTTCTTGTGGTAGAAGTTAAATCTTTTGTAAAGAGAAAATGTGGCAAATTTTAAATGTAAAATCTCTTCTCTATTCCTCTCATTCCAGTTGTCTAACAATATGGTCCAGGTACCTCTTACTTTCTCCTATAACAGTATGAGATGATCAGAGGCCATCTCTGATTGTGGACCCCATCTCTGAAATTACCAATTTTCAGGAATAATTCATCCACCTTTAAAGTTCCTACTAGAACATAACAAGTATGTCACATACACAAGAGGAATAAAGACTGTTGGCAGAGATATATGGGCTATAAGAAAAGGATTTTAGGGTCCTTGACAAGGTCAGTTCTTTCCATTAGGAAGTATAACCACAAACACTTAGGAAATAGTGAATTCAACCAGAGGTAAGAAATTATATATCTTCCATCTACACCTTTCTGGAGGTGCTACTGTAACCATAACACATACCGTGGTATACCAATCTATACCCAGTCTGTAATACTACTAGTTTTATTAATTTTATTCTTTCACTACACAGATATGCACGATATATTGAAATTTCAAAAATAAGTAATTGCATCTTGTCTACGATTAAAAACAACCCTATGATAAAGAGATTATTACTTTTATTTTAAAGGTGAGAAGATTGAAACATGGAGAAATCATACTCCTTGAAAAATCAAGGATTGCATATAAAAATAGATACTAGCTAGGCTATAATCCAGGCCACCTGATTTAAAAACTTATTATGTGGCAGAAACTATGTTAGGTGCTGGGGATGCAGTAGTAACCTGTTCTCTTCAAGCTCAATGGCTAGCATGAAAGACTTTAATTATACATTTATCACACACTGTAAGAAATAGATATAAAATTACAAATGTGAGAAGTGTTATAAAGTAGAGGCATATGGTCAATGAGATTCCATAATATGAAGATTTGACTTATTCTAGGTGATTAGGAAAGGCTTCCCTGAGCAACTAATGCTTAGACAAGTTGAGTTGGCATTAATTGGTTAGGAGAGAAAGATAGACATTCCATGGAGACAGGATAGTATGTGTAAATATACTAAATTGGGAGGAAAAATAGTAAGTATGAAAGAACCAACTAAGACCAATGTGGCTAGAGCATAGTGGTGTAAAGGCAGAAGTGGGTATGCTGATAGGAAAAAAAAAGTGGTCCCAGAATAAGAGGTAGTAAAATAAATAGAATAATAAGAGGTCTTAGAATGGAGAAGTATTTCCAGGTTGCTCATAAAGGGCTTAGACCAGGTACATTAATGTATTAGTTTGTATCCTAATGTCAATAAAAAACTAGTGGAGAGTTACAGGAATGGATATATACGTTGAGACAGCATGATCACATTTTAATTCTGAAAATACTATCCAGACTGTAGTATTAAAATAATATGGGATACAGGTAGATACATGTACATTACTGAGGAAGCACTTGAATTTATCTAGACAAAAAATAATGTTGATTTGGGCCAGGCCAGAGGAAAGAAGTGCACATATTTGGGAGATATATAGTAAGTAAAACTGGCGGATTGGATATGAAGACCAAGGGGAATGAATGTATTAAATGTCAGGGGACATAAACAGATTTATATTCTAAAAGGTGATTTCTGAGCCAGTGATCTTTCTCTTTCATCATGGTAACTCTATTATGCTTTAAAAAGTCTTATCTGGAGAGCTAAGACAAAACTGAGTGAGCTTTAATCTTATTTTAATATAATAAATCTTGTTACTACTCTAATCCCTATAAAAAGATAGAATTGCTATGTTTTTTTTCTTTTTTGACATTATTTTTAGGCTTTATTTCAGTTTTTCTTCAGTTACTGTTTTTTTTTTAATATAATTTATTGTCAAGTTGGTTAACATGCAATGTATTCAGTGTACTCTTGGTTTTGGTGGTAGATTCCCAGGATTCATCGCTTACATACAACATTCAGTATTCATCCCAACAAGTGCCCCTCTCAATGCCTATTACCCATTTTCCCCTATCCCCGACCCCCCATCAACACTCAGTTTGTTCTCTGTATTTCAAAGTCTTTTACAGTTTGCCTCCCTCCCTCTCTGTTTGAAACTATTTTTCCCCTCCATCCCCCCATGGTCTTCTGTTAAGTTTCTCAAGTTCCACATATGAGTGAAAACATATGCTATCTGTCTTTCTCTGACTGACTTATTTCACTTAATACCCTCCAGTTCCATCCATGTTGCTGCAAATGGCCAGATTTCATTCTTTCTCATTTCCAAGTAGTATTCCATTGTATATATAAACCACATTTTCTTTATCCAGTCATCAGTTGATGGACATTTAGGCTCTTTCCATAATTTGGCTACTGTTGAAAGTGCTGCTATAAACATTGGGGTACATGTACCCCTATGAATCAGCACTCTTGTATCTTTTGGATACATTCCTAGTAGTGCTATTTCTGGGTCGTAGGGTAGTTCTATTTTTAATTTTTTGAGGAACCTCCACACTGTTTTCCAGAGCAGCTGCACCAGTTTGCATCCCCACCAACAGTGCAAGAGGTTTTCGGTTTCTCCATATCTTCTCCAGTATCTGTTGTATGGTTTTCAAGTCAGACAGCTAATAAGTGGCAGAACCATGATTGGGTCCAGATTCCACAAACTCTCTATATAACAGTGGCTCGGGGTGCTTGGGTGGCTCATGATCTCGTGGTCCGTGAGTTCGAGCCCCCCATCCGGCTCTGTGCTGACAGCTCAGAGCCTGGAGCCTGCTTCCATTTCTGTGTCTCCCTCTCTCTCTGTCCCTCCCTCGCTCATGCTCTGTCTCTCTCTCTGTCAAAAATAAACATTGAAAACATTTTATATATAACAGTGGCTCATTTCAAAATGGGGAGTCCTTATGTTCATATTTGATAGCAGTTTGAGTGAGGAGTCTGAGGTTGGGAAGGAGGATTGTTCTCAGAGATGGTAAACAAGATGGCTATGAGAGATTCTAGGGCAAGAGAGACAAATGATGGAAATTCCATAAAACACTAGAGTTGATAAATTAGGGTAAAGATTACTATGTTTGGAACATGTACTATTGTTGAACTGGCTGATGAGTACACTGTAACCACTTCCTACAGTTGACTAGTTATGTTTAATGAAAAAAATATTAAAATGTGTCTAGACCTGGTGTATATCAGTGTGCACTACTCTATAGTGACTACCACCAATGGGTTTGTAGTCAATGGGAAAGGAGTTATTTCTTATCAGAGCCATGCCATTTGCACTGCAGAGAAGAATACATTCTGACATATGTACAGTGCCTATTATTTTCACATTTTATTTTTGTTCAATATTATTGAGAAAGAACTGACATACATCACTATATAAGTTTAAGGTGTACAGCATGATGGTTTGGTTTAGATATGGTTTGAAAGGATTACCACAATAAGTTTGGATAACAGCCATCTCTTATGGAGACAGTAGAAAGAAAAGAAAGAAGAAAAGAATAAAGGGAAAATACTTCTTGTGATAAGAACTCTTAGGATTTATTCTTCTCTCCATATCTGGTAACCACAAGTCTGAGTTCTTTTTGTATAGTTTCTAAAAAAATATTTATTTTCAGAAAGGCAGAGAGAGCACAAGTGGGGGAGAGGAAGAGAGAAAGGGAGAAAGAGGAATAATCCCCAGTAGGCTCCACATGGTCAGTGTACAGAGCCTGTCATGGAACTGTAACTCACAAAATGGTGAGATCATGACCTGAGCTGAATCAAGAGTCCAACACTTAACCATCTGAGCCACCCAAGTGTCCCAGTATAGTTTGTTATTGTTTTGTTTATGATCGACATATAAGTGAGATCACACAGTATTTGTCTTTCTGTAACTTATTTAATTTAGCTTAATGTCTTCAAGGTTCATCTATGTTTTGTCACATACGGAAGGATTTTCTCATTTTATAATAACTGGCTAATATTCGTGCACATGCACACACACATACACACACACACACACACACACACACTTTATCCATTTACCCATTGATGGACACTTAGGATGTTTCCATGTCTTAGCTGTTGTAAATAATGCTGTTAAGAACATGGGGGTGCAGATATCCTTTCAAGTTAGTATTTTTGTTACCTTTTGATATTTTCCCAGATGTAGAATTGCTGGATCATATGCTATTTTATTTTTTTGAGTATCCTCCATACTGTTTTCCTTAGTGACTATACAAATTTACAATCCCACTAACAGTGCACAAGTGTTCTCTTCCATATCCATGCCAGCATTTGTTATATCTTTTCTTTCAGATGATGGCTATCCTAAGACGCATAAAGGTTGAATTTCCTAATGACTAGTGATATTGAGCATTTTTCATGTACCTGTTAGCCTTTCATATATCTTCTTAGGAGAAATATCTACCCAGGTCATTTGCTAAGTTTTAAATTGGGTATTTATTTATTTATTTATGCATCCTATTGAGTTGTATGAATAATTTATATGTTTTGGATATTTAACCCCTTGTCAGATATATGGTTTGCAAATATGTTTTCCCATTCCATAGGTTGTCTTTTCACTTTGTTGATGGTTTTCTTTGCTGTGCCAAAGTTTTTTTATCAAGTAGTCTCACTTTTTTTTATCTTGTTTCTTGTGCTTTATGTGTCATTTCCAAAATGTCATTACTGAGACCCATATCAAGGAGATTTTTAATGATTGTTTAGGAGTTTTTTGGTAACAGGTCTCCTGTTTAAATCCTTAACAAATTTTGAGTTGATAGAGGAAGAGTTAAGATAGCAGAGAAGTAGGGGGCCCCTGGGCTTTCCCTGTCTCTCAAAGATAGTTGTATTGAAGTCAGATCACTTGGAACACCAAGGAAATAGATCTGTGGACTGGCAGAAATATCTCCATGCTTGGAGGGAGACACCATGGAAGTTGTGAGGTACATGGAAGTGAATTAGAGGACAGAAAAACTGCAGTGCCACAGAGGGGTGAGAACCCTTTTCATGGAGAGACAAAAGGGAGACAAAGAAACAAGGGTTGAGAGAGTGTGGCATTGGGTTTGCACAAAAGAAAAACCTCTCTAGACCACCCACTGGGGAGCAAGAAGTATGGAGTTTCCCAGGCTTTTTTTAAACAAGCATTTGGGGCTCAAACTCTGAGGTTTTGGAAGTGGGTGACTTTCACTAGAGTGGAATGTAGTACACAATCTTGGGAGAAGGAGGGAGCTGGCCCCTGAATGCATAGCATGGTGTAGGGATCTCCAGGGCACATTGGGAGAGAAATTTCCCCTTCTGGAAGTACTTTTGGAAGAAGGTATATTGCTTTTCCAAGAAGAAAAGACTCTGTAGGCACCAACAAAACGTGTTTAATCAGCAGGGGGCAGAGGGTCCCCAAGAGGGAATATAACTTTGTTGCTACTTTTAGCAGAGCTACACCATAGATTCCACACACTGAATAGGCATGGGACTGTTTTTCTGGGACAAAGAACATCAGTCAGAATGTGGATAGGTTCTCCTCCAGAGGAGGGCGGTGGGTCCACATAGTGCCAGGTCCTTTAAGACTTTGAGTTTTAAATCACAGCCATGTGCCAAGGAAAAAAAAACACCAGAGGATTATGATGCAGGATGAACTGACTGCTATTATGTGAGGGCTGCCTGAATAGCAGGGATTGTGAGATTCCCTGTCCAGGGATGAGAGTTTGGGGTGGCACTGTTCTTCCCCAAATAACAACACAGTGGGACTTCAGAAAAATGGGTCAGTGGCCCCCAGTGGAGGAGGGACCCACTTACGCCAAAACCTGCCCCCCTGTGCCTTGCAACTGGTTATTTACCAGGACAAAGTGACTGAGCCAGATCAGCAGGGTTCTTCTCCAGAAAACCAGCACAGGCAACATCCTACATGTGCCAAGTGTATTGAAAATCAAGTACTTCAAAACAACACCTGCAGGTCTGGTGGAAATAGGATCAGGCTTCTTTCTTTCTTTCTTTCTTTCTTTCTTTCTTTCTTCATTTTTTCTTTTACAATCAGGTTCATAATTTCTTGTTTGTTTGTTTGTTTGTTTCATTTTCCTCTCTCTCTCTCTCTCTCTCTCTCTCTCTGTCTCTCAGAGGATCAGGCTTAATTTTCTCATTTATTTTTCTCTTTTTTCCTTTCTGTTGTTTTTCTTTCCTTTTTCTTCGAAATTAGCCTTATAGTTTTGTGATTTTCTATTTGTTTTTTTTCCTTTTCTTTTATAATTTTGGGATCAGGCATTTATTTTCCATTTTTCCAGGCTTATTTTATCAAACAAATCCAAGCACACCTACCTAAGGGCCAAGACACTCCCCATTGCAAGCAAAGAGGATTTCTGCAGAGGACTGAACAGTGGGAAGAGCAACCAAAACACAACAGCAGAGTGTGCACAGCATACCCCAGAAACATTTCCTGAAGTTCCAGGTCCTGGACAGTGTATGGCCTATTATGAATATAGCATTACCCTCAGGTGCAAGAAACATAACAAGCCTTTAAAACATGCAGAAGAAAGAAATGTAGCAAAATGACAATTGAGAAATTCCTCCCAAAAGTAAATTCAAAAGAAATCACATCCAGGAAATTGCTCAAAAGAAATATAAGCAATATATCTGAAGAAGAATTTAGAATAAGAGTCAAAAGATTGCTAGCTGGCCTTGAAAAAGTACAGAGAAGACACCAGAGAAACCCGTGCTACAGAGATCATAGAAAACCCAGTCAGGCTGAAGTAAAGAAATACTATAACTAAAGATGCAAAACTGACTGGATACAGTCACAATGAGGATAGAAAAAGCAAAGGAGAGAATATATGGTATAGAAGATAAAATTATGGAAAATAGTGAAGCTTAAAAAAAGGGGAAGAAAGCTAGTAGATCACAAAGGGAGAGTTAAGGAACTTAGTGATTCCATAAAACAAAACAATATCCATATCATAGGAATCTCAGAAGAAAAAAGTGGGAAAAGAGGGTAGAAGTTTTATTTGAACATATTATAGCTGAGAACTTCCCTAATCTGGGGAAGGAAATTGGCATTCAAGTCCAAAAAGAACAGAGAAGTCCCTTCAAAATCAATATTCCTATTATAATGAAGTTTGCAAAATACGAAGATAAAGAGAGAATTCTGAAAGCAGCTAGGGACAAAAAGTCCTTAACCTACAATGGTAGACACATCAGGTTTGTGGCAGACCTGTCCACTGAGACTTGGCAGGCCAGAAGGGAGTGTCAGGAAATACTCAAGGTGCTAGATGGGAACAATATGAAGCCAGGAATTCTTTATTCAGCAAGACTGTATTTTGAAATAGAAAAATAGATAAAGAGTTTCTGAAACAAAAAAAAAAAAACTAAAGGAGTTCATGACCACAAAACCAACCCTGCAAGAAATTAAAAAAAAATGTTTTATTTATTTTTGAGAGAGAAAAAAACAGACTGAAAATGGGGGAGGGGCAGAGAGAGAGGGAAACACAGAATTCAAAGCAGGCTCCAACTTCTGAGTTCTCAGCACAGAGCCCAATGAAGGGCTCAAACCCACGAACTGTGAGATCCTGACCTGTGCTGAAGTCAGTTACTTAACCAACTGAGCCACCCAGGAACCCCTACCTCTGCAAGAAATTTTAAAGGGGACACTTTGAGTGGAGAGAAAAAAGCTGATCAAAGCAACAAAGACTACAAAGTCCAGAAACCATCACCAGTAACACCAACTTTACAGGAAACACAGAAGCACTAAATTTATATCTTTCAATAATTGCTATGATTGTGAATGGACTAAATAATCCAATAAAAATGTATAGGGTATCAGATTTGATAAAAAAAACAAACAAAATGCATCTACATTCTACATACATGAGACTCATTTTAGACCTAAAGACACCTGCAGATTGAAGGTGAGGGGATGGAGAAACATCTATCATGCTAATGGATGTCAAAATAAAGCCAGTGTATCAGACTAGGTTTTAAAACAATGACTGTAAAAAAATATGAAGAAGGGCATTATATCATAATTAAAGGGCCCATAGATCAAGAAGATCTAACAATTATAAATATTTATGCCCCAAACATGAAGGAACCCAAATATATAAACATAGAAACATCACAAACATAAAGAAACTCATTGATAATAATACCATAATGGTAGAGGACTTTAATATTCTACTTACAACATTGGATAGATAATCTAAACATAAAATCAACAAGGAAACAATGGGTTTTAATGACATACAGGACCAGATGAACTTAACAGATATATTCAGAATATTTCATCCTAAAGCAGCAGAATACATATTCTTCTTGAGTGCACATGGAACATTCTTCACAATAGATCACATACTGGGTCACAAATCAGCCCTAAACAGGTACAAAAGGATTAAGACCATGCATATTTTCAGATCACAACACTATGAAACTTTAAGTCAACCACAAGAAAAAAATTTGGAAAGCCCTCAAATACATGGAGGTTAAAGAACATCTAGGCACCAGGGTGGCTCAGTATGTTAAGCGTCTGACTTCGGCTCAGGTCATGATATCACAGTTTGTAAGTTTAAGCCCCGCATTTGGCTCTATGCTGACAGCATGGAGCCTGCTTCAGATTTTCTGTCTCCCTGTTTCTCTGCCCCTCCCCCTCCCTCTCCCCCTCTTTTCTCTATCTTCCTGTCTAAACTATAAATAAATAAACATTAAAAAAGAATACTGTACTAAAAACGAATGGATTAAACTGGAAATTAAAGAAGAAATAAAAAATACATGAAATAAAATGAAAATGAAAACACGACAGTCCAAACCCTTTGGGACATAGCAAAATAAGTCCTAAACGGACAGTACATTGCAATTCAGGCTTATACCAAGAAGGCATAATCATTCCAAATACACAATCTAACATTATACCTAAAGTGGCTAGAAAAAGAACAGTAAATAAAGCCTAAATCTACCAGAAGAAGGGAAATAATAAAGATTACATCAGAATACTACAAAGTTGTAATCATCAAGACAGTATGGTACTGGCACAAGAACAGACTCTCAGATCAATGGAACCGAAAAGAGAACCCAGAAATGGACCCACAAACATATGGCTAACTAATCTTTCACAAAACAGGAAGGAATATCCAATGGAATAAAGACAGTCTCTTCAGCAAGTGGTGCTGGGAAAACTGGACAGTGACATGCAGAAGAATGAACCTGGACCACTTTCTTACACCATACACAAAAGTAAACTCCAAATGGATGAAAGACCTAAATGTAAGACAGGAAGCCATAAAAATCCTCGAGGAGAAAGCAGGCAAAAACCTCTTTGATCTTGGCTGCAAAAACTTCTTACTCAACACATCTCTGGAGGCAAGGGAAACAAAAGCAAAAATGAACTACTGGGACCTCATCAAAATAAAAAGCTTCTGCACAGTGAAGGAAACAATCAGAAAAACTAAAAGGCAACTGACAGAATGGGAGAAGATATTTGCAAATGACATATCAGATAAAGGGTTAGTATCCAAAATATGTAAAGAACTTATCAATCTCAACCCCCAAAAAACAAAGAATCCAGTGAAGAAATGGGCAAAAGACATGAATAGACAGTTCTCCAAAGAAGACATCCAGATGGTCAACTGGCACATGAAACAATGCTCCAGATCACTCATCATCAGGGAAATACAAATCAAAACCACCATGAGATACCACCTGACACCTGTCAGAATGGCTAACATTAACAACGCAGGCAACAAGAGATGTTGGTGAGGATGCAGTGAAAGAGGATCTTTTTTGCATTGCTGATGGGAATGCAAGCTGGTGCAGCCCCTCTGGAAAACAGTATGGAGGATCCTCAAAAAATTAAAAATAGAACTACCCTACGACCCAGCAACTGCACTACTAGGTATTTATCCAAAGGATACAGGTATGCTGTTTCAAAAAGACACATGCATCCCAACGTTTATAGCAGAACTATCAACAATAGCCAAAGTATTAGTAATAGCCCAAATGTCCATTGATGGATGAATGGATAAAGAAGATGTGGTACATATATACAATGGAATATTACTCACCAATCAAAAAGAATGAAATCTTGCCATTTGCAACTATGTGGATGGAACTAGAGGGTATTATGCTAAGCGAAATTAGTCAGTGAAAGAAATCCAAATATCATATGACTTCACTCATATGAGGACTTTAAGACACAGAACAGATGAACATAAGGGAAGGGAAGCAAAAATAATATAAAACCAGGGAGGGGGACAAAACATAAGAGACTCTTAAATATGGATAACAAACAGAGTGGTACAGGAGGGGTTTGTGAGGGGGGATGGGCTAAATGGGTAGGGAGCATTAGGGAATCTACTCCTGAAATCATTTTGCACTATATGCTAATTAATTTGGATGTAAAAGAAAAAAAATAATAAAAAAGAAAATAAATATTAGAGCAGCAATAAACCATATAGAAACAAAAAACCCAGCAGAACATATTAATTAAACTAAATCATGGTTCTAATTAAAACAATACACAAAACTGATACCCCCTAACCAGACTTATCAAAAAGAAAAAAAGAAGGACCCAAATAGATAAAATCACAAATGAAAGAAGAGAGATCACAACCAACACCATAGAAACATAAACAATTAGAATATTGTGAAGCATTTTAATATTTCATTTTCAAATATTATAAAACATTTCCAAGCAAACTGGGAAATATGGAAGAAATGGACAAGTTCCTGGAAACTCATGCACTACTAAAACTCAAACAGGAAGAAATAGAAAATTTGAACAGACCCATAACCATAAAAGTATTGAATCAGTAATAAAAAATATCTAAACAAAAAAGTGTCCTGGGCCAGATGGATTCCCAGGGGAATTCTAGACATTTAAAAAAGAGTTAATACCCATTCTTGTCAAAGTGTTCCAAAAAAATAGAAATGGAAGGAAAGATTCCCAATTCATTTTATGAGGCCAGCATTACCTTGATTTCAAAACCAGATAAAGATCACACTTTGAAGGAGAATTACAGGCCAACATCCCAGACGAAACTGAATGCAAAAATTTTCAGTAAGATACTTGCAAGTCGAATTCAACAGTACATTGAAAGAATTATTCACCATGATTCAGTGATATTTATTCCTGGCTGTAGGACTAGTCCAATATTTGCAAATTGATCAACGTGATGCACCATATTAATAAAAGAAGAAATAAGAACCATATGATTGTGGCTGCCCACTGAAGATAAAGTTCCCAGACACTAGACTGAGCAGACATGCAGGACTACTTCTGAGAGAGAGCACCAGCAGCAGCAGACTGCACATAGCCTTTATTTTATATTTTCTCAAATATGAATATCAAAGGATATCAAAGCATGGAAAGAAAATGAAAGGATCTTCAGACATTAACCAGACATGCACCTGGTGGCTATGTGAAGGCATGAAGGGAGTAAATGCAGTTTCAAGGAGTATCAGGGAGTTACAGAAGATTTTGTATCTGTCCTCTGGGGGGATCATGGGGTCCTGTATCTCATAATGATATCATGTTCGACAGCCTTGAGACCAGAACATTGCTGATGTTTCAGCTATTGTCCAATTCACCCTCCAGGACTTACAATATATTCTCTAGAAATAACTCCACATATGATCCTGTCAATAGATGCAGAAAAAAATTTGACAAAATATAGCATCCATTCTTGATTAAAAGCCTCAAGAAAGTAGGGACAGAGGGAATATACTTCAACATTATAAAAGCCATATGTGAAAGAAACACAGCTAATATTATCAATGGGAAAAAACTGAAAGCTTTCCCCCTAAGGTCAGGAACAAGACAGGGGTATCCACTCTCACCACTGTTCTTCAACATAGTACTGGAAGTCATAGCCTCAGCAATCAGACAACAAAAAGAAATCGAATGCATACATATTGGCAAAGAAGAAGTCATTCACTTCGCAGATGACATGATACTCTACATGGAAAACCTGAAAGACTCCCCCTAAAAACTGCTAGAGCTGATACACGAATTCTACAAAGTTGTAGGATAGAAAATCAGTGTACAGAAATCAACTGCATTTCTCTCGTCCGATAATGAAGCAGCAGAAAGAGAAATCAAGGAATCGATCATACTTCTTTTCTAATTCTGATACGTTTTTATTCGTTTTTCTTCCCTAATTTCTCTCCCTAGGGCTTTCAGTACAATTTTGTATAAGTGTGGCGAGAGTGGGCACCCTTGTCTTGTTCATGACCCTAGAAGAAAAGCTTTCATCCTTTTACCATTGAATATGAGTTAGCTGTGGGTTTTTCATATATTGCCTTTATTATGTTGAGATGTGTTCCTTCTAATCTTCATTTGTTGAGTTTTTACCATGAAGTGACTTTGAATTTTGTCAAATGCTTTTTCTCTATCTATTGAGATGATTATATGATTATTTTATTTCATTATCTTAATGTGATATCACATTGATTTATTTGCTTACCTTGAACTGTCCTTGTATCCCAGGGATATATCCCCCTTAATCATGGAATGATCCATTAATGTGCTGCTGGATTCAGTATTCTAGTATTTAACTGATAATTTTTCCATATATACTCATCAGATATATTGGCCTGTGGTTTTCTTTTTTAGTAATGTCCTTTTCTAGTTTTGGTATCAGGGTAATGGTGGCCTTGTAAAATTAGTTTGAGAGTGTTCACTTCTCTTTAATTTTTTGGAAGAGTTTGAAGATTGAAGTTAATTTTTGTTTAAAGGTTTGGTATAATTTATCAATGAAGCCATAGGTCCTGGGCTTTTCTTCATTGGAGATTTTTACATACTGATTTAATTTCCTCACCAGTAATTGGTTTATTCAGATTTTTTATTTCTCCCCAGTCTTGGTAAGTTGTAGGTCTCTAAGATTTTTTTATTTCTTCTAGATTACCCAATTTGTTGGCATATAGTTATCCATAGTAGTCTGTTATGATCATATTAATTTCTGTGATATCAGTTGTGATGTCTACTTTTTCACTTATAATTTTATTGATTTGGGTCCCTTCTCTTTGTTCTTGGTTAGTCTAGCTAAGGGTTTGCCAAATTTTATCTTTTCAAAGAACAAATTATTAGTTTGGTAACTCTTTTCTATTGTTTTATGTTGTTATTTCATCAATTTCTGTTATAATCTTTATTATTTCCTTTCTTACACTAATGTTGAGCTCAGCTCGTTCTTCTTTCTCTAGTTCTATAAGGCATAGAGTTAAGTTGTTTACTTGGGATCTTTCTTTCTTCTTGATGTGTTTTTGTCTCTGGGCTTTTGTTGTATCCCATTGATTCTGATATGTTGTTTCCATTTTTTATGTCTCAAAAACTTTTTAATTTTCCCTTGAATTTCTTGTTTGATCTATTGGGTTGTTCAGGATAGTATTATTTAATTTATGTGTGTTCATAAATTTTCAATTTTTCCTCTTCATATTGATCTTTAGTTTCATGCCATTGAGGTCAGAGAAGACACTTGCTATGATTTCCATCTTCTTGAATGTGCTAAAACTTATTTTGTGGCTTAATGTATAATCTATCCTAGAAAATGATACATGTTAACTTGAGAAAAAAATTAATATTCTAAATAATAGCTGAAAATGTCTCAAATCCAGGGAAGGAAACAGACATTCAGATTCAGAAGGCACAGAGATCTCCTAACAAAATCAACACAAGGAGGTCCTCAACAAGGTGCATATAACTGAAATGGCAAAGTTGCACAAGAAAGTGGTTACACACAAGGGAATTTTACAGGCAGCACAAGAAAGCAGTTACATACAAGGGAAACCCCATAAGGCTATCAGCATATTTCCTAGCAGGAACTTTACAGGTCAGGTGCAAGTGGCATGATATATTCAAAGTGCTGAAAGGAAAAAAGCTGCAACCAAGAATATTATATCCAGCAAGGCTATTATTCAGAATAGAAGGAGAGATAAAGAGTTTCCTTTTATTTTATTTTAAATAAGCCAAATTTAAAAGATAAAATAAGCATAATTTAAAGGAATTCATCACCATTAAACCAGCCTTATAAGTAATGTTAAAGGGAGTTCTTTGAGTGGCAAAGGAAGGCCATCACTAATAGTAAGAAAATTAGAAAAGGAAAAAAAAATGCAACAGGTACATGCAAATACAAAACAGACAGTAGATTAGGGGCGCCTGAGTGACTCAGTCAGTTAAGCATCCAATTTCAGCTCAGGTCATGATCTCACAGTTCGTGGGTTCGAGCCCCACATCGGGCTGTGTGCTGACAGCTCAGAGCCTGGAGCCTGCTTCAGATTCTGTGTCTCCCTCTCTCTCTGTCCCTCCCCTACTTGTACTTTCCCTCTCTCTCTCTCTCTCTCTCTCTCTCAAAAATAAATAAAATTTAAAAAATTAAAAAAAATACAGTAGATTAATCATTTAGAAAACCAGTACCTAGGTAAAACAAGAACGAAATTATATCTATAAAAATCAATTAAGAGATACATAAAATAAAATAATATAAAGTGTAACATTATGTTCATAAAATGTGGGAGGCGTTAAAAGTTTAGTGCCTTTAAAATGGGTTTAAACTTAAGTGACCTCAAATCTAATATAGACTGCTATAAGCGTAGGATATTATATACAAACATAATTGTAACCACAGATCAAAAACCTGTAATATATATGCAAAAAAATAAGGGTAAAGGAACTCAAGCATATCACTAAAGAAAGTCGTCAAAACACAAGGGAAGAGAAGAAGAGAAGAAAGGAACAGAGAGACACTACAAAAAGCACTGTAAAACAAGGAACAAAATGAAAATAAGTACATGCTTATCAAGAATTACTTTGACAATAGATGGATTAAATGTTCCAATCAAAAGACATAGGGTGACAGAATGAATAATAAAATAAAGAGACCCATCTGTATGCTGCCTACAAAAGACTCATTTCAGATTTAAAGACACATGCAGATGGAAAGTGAAGTGATGGAAAAGCACATATAATGCAAATAGAAGTGAAAAGAAAGCTGGGTTAGCAATACTTATATTAGACAAAATAGACTTTAAAGCAGACTGTAGCAGGAGACAAAGAAGGACACTAAATAGTCATAAAGGGAACAATCCAATGAGAAGATATAAAACTTTTAAATATTTTGCACCTAACTTGGAGCACTCAAATACATAAAGTAACAATTAACAGACATGAAGGAAGAATTCAGTAGTAATACAATAGCAAGAGACGTTAACAGTCTTCTTGTATCAATAGGTAGATCATCTAGACAAAAAATAAAAATAAATATAGGGGTGTCTGGGTGGCTCAGTTGGTTAAGTGTCCGACTTCAGCTCAGGTCATGATCTCGTGGTTTGTGAGTTTGAGCCCCACATTGGGCTCTGTGCTGACAGCTCAGAGCCTGGAGCCTGCTTCAGATTCTATGTCTCCCCCTCTCTGTGTTCTTCCCATGCTCATGCTCTGTCTCTCAATAATAAATAAATGTTAAAAAATTTAAAAAATAATAAAAAATTATATATATATATATATATATATATATATATATATGGCTTTGAATGACACGTTGGACCAGATGGACCTAGCAGATACATTCCATCCAAAATCAGTGGAATACACATTCTTTTGAAGTACATGGGACATTCTTCAAAATAGATCACATGTTAGGCCACACAACAAGTCAACAAATTCAAAAAGATTTAACTCATATCATACATATTTTGACCACAATGCTGTAAAACTAAAAGTCAACCACAAGAAAAAATCTGGAAAGAACACAAATATATGGAAGGTAAATAGCATGCTATTAAACAATGAATGAGTCAACCCAGAAATCAAAAAGAAAATTTAAAAAAATACATTGATACAAGTGAAAATGAAAACATAATGGTCCAAAATCTTTGGGATGCAGCAAAAGTTGTTCTAAGAGGAAAGATTATAGCAATACAGGCCTAACTGAAGAAGCAAGAAAAATTTCTTTTTCATTCATTCATTCATTCAGTGTGTGTGTGTGTGTGTGTGAGAGAGAGAGAGAGAGAGAGAGCAAGTGCACAAGTTGGGGAGGGGCAGAGAGAGAGGTAGAGAGAAAGAATTCCAAGCAGGCTCCACACTATTAGTGTGGAACCTGATGTGGGACTTGAACTCAGGAGCCATGAGATCATTACCTGAGCCAAAATCAAGAGTTGGATGTTTAATTGACTGAGCCACATAGGCATCCCAATGTAAGACAATTTTCAAATAAACAACTTAACCTTACACTTAAAGTAACTAGAAAAAGAACAAAGGTAAAATCCAGTAGAAGGATGAAAATAATGAAGACTAGAACAAAAATAAATGAAATAGACACTAAAAAAAATAATAGATCAATGAAACCAGGAGGTGGTTTCTTAAAAGATAAAAAAATTGATAAACCTTAGGCAGGCTCATAAGAAAAGAGAGACAGGACTCAATAAAATCAGAAATGTAGGAGGAGAAATAACAATCAACACTACAGAAATAAGAAAGGATTGTAGGAGAATATTATGAAAAGTTATATGCTAACAAATTGAACAACCTAGACAAAAATGGGTAAATTCCTAAAAACATCTAACATCCCAAAACTGAATCAGGAAGAAATAAATAGAAAATTTGAACAGACCAATTACTAGCAATGAAATTGAATCAGTAATTAAAAAACTCCCAACAAACAAATGTCCTGGACCAGATGGCTTCAAATATGAATTCTACCAAAATTCAAAGAAGCATCAACACCTAACTGTCTCTAGGTCTTCCAAAAATTAGAAGAGAAAGGAGAGCTTCCAAATTCATTTTATGGTGCCAGCACTACCCTGATACCAAAGCCAGATGAAGACACTACAAGCAAAGAAGACTACAGGCCAATATCTCTAATAAATATAGATGCAAAAATCCTGCATAAAATATTAGGAAACCAATTTAATAATACATTAAAAAACCATTTACCATGATCAAGTCAGACTTATTCCTGGAATGTGAAGGTGGTTCAATATTTGTAAATCAATCAGTGTGATTCATTACATTAACAAGAGAAAAGATCAAAACCACATGATCATCTCAATAGATGCAGAAAAAGCATTTGACAGGGTACACTTAGTCATGATAAAAAGTTTCAACAAAGTGGTTTAGAGGGAACATACCTCAAAATAATAAAGGCCAGAAATGAAAAATCCACAGATAACATCATACTCGATGGTGAAAGCCTATGAGCTTCTCCTTGTAAGATCGGGAGAAAGACAAGGATGTTTAATCTTACTACTTTTATTAAACATAGTACTTAAAGTCCTAGCCACAGCAATCAGACCAGAAAAAGGAATAAACAGAACCAAATTGGTAAGGAAGAAGTAAAGCTTTCACTATTTGCAGATAGCATGATATTCTATATAGAAAATAATAAAGACTCTAAAAATGACTAGAACTGATAAATACATTCAGTAAAGTAACAGGATACAAAATAAATATACAGAGATCTGTTGCATTTCTATACACTAATAATGAGGTAGCAGAAAAATAAATTAAGAAAACAATCCCATTTACAATTGCATCAAAAATAATAAAATGGCAAGCAATGAATTTAAGCGAGGAGAAAAACCTGCATGCTGAAAACTATAAATCGTTGATGAGAGAATTGAACATGACACAAACAAATGGACAGATGTTTCATGCTCATGGATTGTGAGAATTAATATTGTTAAAATTTCCATATTACCCAAAACGATCTACAGTTTAATGCAATTTCTATCAAAATATCAACACCATTTTTCAAAGAACTAGAACAAATAATTCTAAAATTGTATTGATCCACAAAGGCTCTGAATAGCGATAGCAATATTGAGAAAGAGCTGGAGGTATCACAGTTCCAGATTTCAAGATATACTACAAATCTGTAGTAATCAAATCTGTATGGTACAAGCACAAAAATAGACACAAAGATCAATGTAACAGAACAGAGAACCCAGAAATAAATATACAATTGTATGCTCAATTAATTTATGACAAAGGAGACAAGAATATATAATGTAAAAAAAACTGTCTCTTCAACAGAGTGTGTTGGCAAAACTGGACAGCTACATGGAAAAGAATGAAACTTGACAACTTTGTTACACCATACACAAAAATAAACTCAAAATGGACTAAAGTCCTAAATGTGAGACAGGTAACTATAAAATTCAGAGAAGAAAACATAGGAAGTAATCTCTTTGATATCAGTTGTAGAAACATCTTTCTAGACATGTCTTCTGGGGCAAGGGAAACAAAAGCAAAGTTAAACTATTGGGGCTACACTAAAATAAAAAGATTTTGCACAGTGAATGAAACTACCAACCAACAAAAAAAGACAGCCCACTGAATGGGAGAAGATATTCACAAACGATATATCCATTAAGGGGCTAGTATCCCAAACATACAAAGAACATACAAGTTAACACAAGAAAAACAAATAAATTAAAAATTAAAAATGCTCAATTAAAAATGGGCAGAAGACATGGAAAGATAATTTTCCAAACAAGATACATAGATGGCCAACAGACACATGAAAAGATGGTCAACATCACTCATCATCAGGGAACTGCCAATTAAAACCACAATAAAATATCATCTCACACCTGTCAAAATGGTTAAAATAAAAAAGATAAGAAATGACAAATGTTGGTGAGAATGTGGAGAGAAAAGAACTATCATGCTCTGTTGGTGGAAATTCAAGATGGTGGAGCCACTGTACAAAACACTATGAAGATTCCTTAAAAAATTAAAAATAGAATTAACATATGACCCAGTAATTCCACCATTGGGTATTTACCCAAAGAAAATGGCAACACTGACTCCATATCCAGAATGGAATGTTACTCCGCCATAAAAATAAAGAAATCTTGCCATTTACAACAACATGGGTGGATCTAGAAGGTATAATGCCAAGTACCATAGGTCAGTCAGAGAAAGACAAATAACCATATGATTTTACTCACATGTGGAATTTAAGAAACAAAACAAATGAATTAATAAACAAAGAGACAAAAAACAAACAAACCCAGATTCTTAAATATTGAGAATTAACTGGTGTTGCCAAAAGGGTGGTGGATGAGTGAACAGGTGAAGTAGATAAAAGGGATTAAGAGTACACTTAATGTGCTGAGCACTGAGTAATGTACAGAATTGTTGAAATGTTACATTGTACACCTGAAACTAATGTAACACTATATGTTAATTATACTTGAATAAAAAATTAAAAAATACTGGCCAACAATCTTTAATGTTATAATCATCATGAAAGTAAAGCTTCAGGAACTGTTTAGTGAAAGAACTTAAACTGGTATGAAAACCAAATGCAGTGTGTGGTTATTAATTGGATCCTTTTACTGTGAAGGATATTTCTGGGAAAATGGGGAGACTTGATTTGAGATCTGAAAAATAGGTGGCTGTGATATAGCAATGTTAATTTCCTAATTTTGATGGTTATATTGTGGTTATATAGGAGAATGCCCTTTATTGTAGTAAATAAAAAATAAAATATTCAGGCTGATGAACCATCATGCTGGCAACTTACTCTCCAGTGGTTTAGGAGGAAAAAAATGTTGGCCTATACCTCTATACTTGCAAATGTTCTATACGTTTGGCATTATATATGCATGTATGTGTATAAAGGGAAGGCACCATACTGGTAGTGGATTTGAAAATCAGACAGACAGACCTAGGTGTGATTCTTGACTTTTATCACTTAGTTGTATGACACTGAACCAGTTATTTAACTTTCCTGAATCTAAGTTTTCCTATTTGAAGTATGAGGATAACTACAGTTACATTTTCACTGGGCTTCCATTGTAGGTACATAAGAAATGACACCATGGTCATCATCATCATTGCTCCTAATACTGAGAATTTGCTCCACGCATTGAATTTAGTGAAGTACTTGTCAAACTTTCTAATGAAGGATTAGATATTTTTAAAAACCTCATTCATCATTGAATTACTAAAAAGAAATTAAATACAAATACAAGTCTATATTTTCATTAGTTAACAAATATGAAATTATATGTTAATGTTTATGAGAACAGGTATTATAAGAAAAAATTAATTATAAAACCTGCATATTATGCATTGAAAATGTAAATATAGGCAATTAATGGTTACTAGAATAAAATAGTGATTACTGGATGCCTATATGCACACTTTGAAAGACGCTGTGTATATCGATATCTAAAGTTTTTTTTTTCATTTATTTTTATTACTTGAATCATTCTTTTTTTTAATGAAATTTATTGACAAATTGGTTTCCATACAACACCCAGTGCTCATCCCAAAAGGTGCCCTCCTCAATACCCATCATCCACCCTCTCCTCCCTCCCACCCCCCATCAACCCTCAGTTTGTTCTCAGTTTTTAACAGTCTCTTATGCTTTGGCTCTCTCCCATTCTAACCTCTTTTTTTTTTTTTCCTTCCCCTCCCCCATGGGTTCCTGTTAAGTTTCTCAGGATCCACATAAGAGTGAAACCATATGGTATCTGTCTTTCTCTGTATGGCTTATTTCACTTAGCATCACACTCTCCAGTTCCATCCACGCTGCTACAAAGGGCCATATTTCACGCTTTCTCCTTGCCACGTAATGTTCCATTGTGTATATAAACCACAATTTCTTTATCCATTCATCAGTTGATGGACATATAGGCTCTTTCCATATTTGGCTATTGTTGAGAGTGCTGCTATGAACATTGGGGTACAAGTGGCCCTATGCATCAGTACTCCTCTATCCCTTGGATAAATTCCTGGCAGTGCTATTGCTGGGTCATAGGGTAGGTCTATTTTTAATTTTCTGAGGAACCTCCACACTGCTTTCCAGAGCGGCTGCACCAATTTGCATTCCCACCAACAGTGCAAGAGGGTTCCCGTTTCTCCACATCCTCTCCAGCATCTATAGTCTCCTGATTTGTTCATTTTGGCCACACTGACTGGCGTGAGGTGATACCTGAGTGTGGTTTTGATTTGTATTTCCCTGATAAGGAGCGACGCTGAACATCTTTTCATGTGCCTGTTGGCCATCCGGATGTCTTCTTTAGAGAAGTGTCTATTCATGTTTTCTGCCCATTTCTTCACTGGGTTATTTGTTTTTCGGGTGTGGAGTTTGGTAAGCTCTTTATAGATTTTGGATACTAGCCCTTTGTCCGATATGTCATTTGCAAATATCTTTTCCCATTCCGTTGGTTGCCTTTTAGTTTTGTTGGTTGTTTCCTTTGCTGTGCAGAAGCTTTTTATCTTCATAAGGTCCCAGTAATTCACTTTTGCTTTTAATTCCCTTGTCTTTGGGGATGTGTCGAGTAAGAGATTGCTACGGCTGAGGTCAGAGAGGTCTTTTCCGGCTTTCTCCTCTAATGTTTTGATGGTTTCCTGTCTCACATTCAGGTCCTTGATCCATTTTTAGTTTATTTTTGTGAATGGTGTGAGAAATTGGTCTAGTTTCAACCTTCTGCATGTTGCTGTCCAGTTCTCCCAGCACCATTTGTTAAAGAGGCTGTCTTTTTTCCATTGGATGTTCTTTCGTGCTTTGTCAATGATGAGTTGGCCATACGTTTGTGAGTCTTGTTCTGGGGTTTCTATTCTATTCCATTGGTCTATGTGTCTGTTTTTGTGCCAATACCATGCTGTCTTGATGATGACAGCTTTGTAGTAGAGGCTAGAGTCTGGGATTGTGATGCCTCCTGCTTTGGTCTTCTTCTTCAAAATTCCTTTGGCTATTCGGGGCCTTTTGTGGTTCCATATGAATTTTAGGATTGCTTGTTCTAGTTTCGAGAAGAATGCTGGTGCAATTTTGATTGGGATTGCATTGAATGTGTAGATAGCTTTGGGTAGTATTGACATTTTGACAATATTTATTTTTCCAATCCATGAGCAGGGAATGTCTTTCCATTTCTTTAAATCTTCTTCAATTTCCTTCATAAGCTTTCTATAATTTTCAGCATACATATCCTTTACATCTTTGGTTAGATTTATTCCTAGGTATTTTATGCTTCTTGGTGCAATTGTGAATGGGATCAGTTTCTTTATTTGTCTTTCTGTTGCTTCATTGTTAGTGTATAAGAATGCAACTGATTTCTGTACATTGATTTTGTATCCTGCAACTTTGCTGAATTCCTGTATCAGTTCTAGCAGACTTTTGGTGGAGTCTATCGGATTTTCCATGTATAATATCATGTCATCTGCAAAAAGCGAAAGCTTGACTTCATCTTTGCCAATTTTGATGCCTTTGATTTCCTTTTGTTGTCTGTTTGCTGATGCTAGAACTTCCAGCACTATGTTAAACAACAGCGGTGAGAGTGGGCATCCTTGTCGTGTTCCTGATCTCAGGGAAAAAGCTCTCAGTTTTTCCCCATTGAGGATGATGTTAGCTGTGGGCTTTTCATAAATGGCTTTTATGATCTTTAAGTATGTTCCTTTTATCCCGACTTTCTCAAGGGTTTTTATTAAGAAAGGGTGCTGGATTTTGTCGAAGGCCTTTTCTGCATCGATTGACAGGATCATATGGTTCTTCTCTTTTTTTTTTTTGTTAATGTGATGTATCACGTTGATTGATTTGCGAATGTTGAACCAGCCCTGCATCCCAGGAATGAATCCCACTTGATCATGGTGAATAATTCTTTTTATATGCCGTTGAATTCGATTTGCTAGTATCTTATTGGAATTTTTGCATCCATATTCATCAGGGATATTGGCCTGTAGTTCTCTTTTTTTACTGGGTCTCTGTCTGGTTTAGAAATCAAAGTAATACTGGCTTCATAGAATGAGTCTGGAAGTTTTCCTTCCCTTTCTATTTCTTGGAATAGCCTGAGAAGGATAGGTATTATCTCTGCTTTAAACGTCTGGTAGAACTCCCCTGGGAAGCCATCTGGTCATGGACTCTTATTTGTTGGGAGATTTTTGATAACCGATTCAATTTCTTCGCTGGTTATGGGTCTGTTCAAGCTTTCTATTTCCTCCTGATTGAATTTTGGAAGAGTGTGGGTGTTTAGGAATTTGTCCATTTCTTCCAGGTTGTCCAATTTGTTGGCATATAAGTTTTCATAGTATTCCCTGATAATTGTTTGTATCTCTGAGGGATTGGTTGTAATAATTCCATTTTCATTCATGATTTTATCTATTTGGGTCATCTCCCTTTTCTTTTTGAGAAGCCTGGCTAGAGGTTTGTCAATGTTGTTTATTTTTTCAAAAAACTAACTCTTGGTTTTGTTGATCTGCTCTACAGTTTTTTTAGATTCTATATTCTATATTCTATATTCTATATTCTATATTGTTTATTTCTGCTCTGATCGATTCAAGTTACGTCTAAAGGGAGTTCTCTGTGCCTCTTGGATTTCAATGCCTTTTTCCTTCCCCAGTTCAGGGAAGTTCTCAGCTATGATTTCTTCAAGTACCCCTTCAGCACCTTTCCCTCTCTCTTCCTCCTCTGGGATACCAATTATGCGTATATTATTTCCTTTTAGTGTATCACTTAGTTCTCTAATTTTCCCCTCATACTCCTGGATTTTTTTATCTCTCTTTTTCTCAGCTTCCTCTTTTTCCATAACTTTATCTTCTAGTTCACCTATTCTCTCCTCTGCCTCTTCAAGCCAAGCTGTGGTGGTTTCCATTTTGTTATGCATTTCGTTTAAAGCATTTTTCAGCTCCTCGTGACTGTTCCTTAGTCCCTTGATCTCTGTAGCAAGAGATTCTCTGCTGTCCTGTATACTGTTTTCAAGCCCAGCGATTAATTTTATGACTATTATTCTAAATTCACTTTCTGTTATATTATTTAAATCCTTTTTGATCAGCTCATTAGCTGTTGTTATTTCCTGGAGATTCTTCTGAGAGGAATTCTTCTGCTTGGTCATTTTGGATAGTCCCTGGCGTGGTGAGGACCTGCAGGGCACTTCCCCTGTGCTGTGGTGTATAACTGGAGTTGGTGGGCGGGGCCGCAGTCAGACCTGATGTCTGCCCCCAGCCCACCGCTGAGGCCACAGTCAGACTGGTGTGTGCCTTCTCTTCCCCTCTCCTAGGGGCGGGATTCACTGTGGGATGGTGTGGCTCATCTGGGCTACTTGCACCCTGCCAGGCTTGTGATGCTGGGGATCTGGCATATTAGCTGGGGTGGGTAGGCAAGGTGCAAGGGGGCAGGAGGGGCAGGCTTAGATCGCTTCCCCTTAGGTGATCCACTTCAGGAGGGGCCCTGTGGCAGCGGGAGGGAGTCAGATCCGCTGCCGCAGGTTTGGCTCCGCAGAAGCGCATAGTTGGGTGTTTGCGGGGAGCGAGCAAGTTCCCTGGCAGGAACTGGTTCTCTTTGGGATTTTGGCTGGGGGATGGGCGAGGGAGATGGCGCTGGCGAGCGCCTTTGTTCCCCACCAAACTGAGCTCTGTTGTCAGGGGGCTCAGCAGCTCTCCCTCCCTTTGTCCTCCAGCCTTCCTGCTTTCCGAGCAGAGCTGTTCACTTATGACCTCCCAGAGGCTAAGTCGCGCTTGTTGTGGGAACACAGTCCGTCAGGCCCCTCCGCTTTTGCAAGCCAGACTCGGGGGCTCTGCTTGGCCGGCGAGCCACCCCTCCGCCCCGGCTCCCTCCCGCCAGTCCGTGGAGCGCGCACTGCCTTGCCACCCTTCCAACCCTCTTCCGTGGGCCTCTCGTCTGCGTTTGGCTCCCGCGACTCCTTTCTGCTAATCCTCTGGCGGTTTTCTGGGTTATTTAGGCAGGTGTAGATGGAATCTAAGTGATCAGCAGGACGTGCGGTGAGCCCAGCGTCCTCTTAAGCCGCCATCTTCCAATATCTAAAGTTTTAATGTAACAAATGAGATTGCTTCTGGCTAGTTAATTTACATGATCTAGGCTATATTCTTGCCAATGCTACTTGCAAGGAATAATGTATATGTGATTCAGTCTATGTTTTGTTTTAATAACAGGGTATAAAAATATTTCTCATATAAGTATGTTAACATGAGTAAAAGAAATTTTAAACCAATTTCATCAAGGTCAAGTTATTCATTTTTAACTTTTACTCAAAATGAAATGATGTTATTTCAAAATTGATTTTCTGGAGTCCGTTGATAGCCAGTTCCAAAATTTTAACCTGTAAAATCATAGTAAAATAATCCTTCAATGAAAGAAATGGATTTATTTTAATTTGTGTTTTAGTTGGTAAACTGGTTTTATTTTTTTTTTCAACGTTTATTTATTTTTGGGACAGAGAGAGACAGAGCATGAACGGGGGAGGGGCAGAGAGAGAGGGAGACACAGAATCAGAAACAGGCTCCAGGCTCAGAGCCATCAGCCCAGAGCCCGACGCGGGGCCTGAACTCCTGGACCGCGAGATGGTGACCTGGCTGAAGTCAGACGCTTAACCGACTGCGCCACCCAGGCGCCCCAGTAAACTGGTTTTAAAATATCACATGTTATAATGTGGTCCTAACTGAGCATGACTACACCACAGCTTGCATCAAAACAACTCATCACATTAGTTCAACAACACCTGAGCTAGAAAATATCCTGTTCAATGAGACAAGTGCTTTCTAGGATATTTTGACAATGTCAACATGGTTACAGTTTGTAAACTCAGTTTCTTTTTGTTGTTATTGTTTTAGTCTTTTTTTAAAATAAAAAATAAAATTAAAAAAAATTAAATTCAAGTTAGTTAACATACAGAGCAGTCTTGGCTTTAGGAGTAGAACCCAGTGATTCATCTCTTCATATGACACCCAGTGTTCATCCCAAAAAGTTCCCTCCTTAATTCTCATCACCTATTTAACTCATCCTCCCACCCATCTCCCCTCAGCAACCCTCAGTTTGTTCTCTGTATTAAGAGTCTCTTATGATTTGCGTCCCTCTGTGTTTCTTTCTTATTTTTCTTTCCCTTCCCCTATGTTCATCTGTTGTGTTTCTCAAATTCCACATATGAGTAAAATCATATTGTAAATTTTTCAACTGTCTTATTTCCCTTAGCATGATACCCTCTAGTTCCATCTACATTGTTGCAAATTGTGAGATTTAATTGTTTTTCATCACTGAGTAGTATTCTTATACACACACACACACACATATGTGTGTGTGTGTGTGTGTACATATGTATATACATATACATACGTGTGTGTGTATTTATATATATATATATATATATATACACACACATACATATCACATCTTCTTTATCCATTTATCAGTTGATGGATATTTGGGCTCTTTCCATACCTTAGGTATTCTTGATAGTGTTGCTATTAACATTGTGTTACATGTACCCATTCTAATTAGTGTTTTTGTATCCTTTGGAGAAATACCTAGTAGTGCAATTGCTGGGTCATAAGGTAGTTCTCTTTTTAATTTTTTGAGGAACCTCCATACTGTTTTCCAGGGTGACTGTACCAGCTTGCATTCCCACAAACAGTGCAAAAGGGTTACCCTTTCTCCTCATCCTCATCAGCATCTGTTGTTGCCTGAGTTGTTAATTTTAGCCATTCTGACTGGTGTGAGGTGGTATCTCATTGTGGTTTTGATTTGTATTTCCCTGATGAGCAATGCTGAGCATATTTTCATGTATCTGTTAGCCATCTGGATGTCCTCTTTGGATAAGTGTCTATTCATGTCTTCTGCCCATTTCTTCACTGGATTTTGTTTTTTTGGGTGTTGAGTTTGGTTATTTCTTTATATATTTTAGATACTATGTCATTTGTACATATGTATTTGTCATTTGTACATATCTTCTCCCATTCTGTCAGTATCCTTTAGGTTTTGTTGATTGTTTCCTTTGAGGTGCAGAGTCTTTTATCTTGATTAGGTCCTAATAATTCATTTTTGCTTTTATTTCCCTTGCCTCTGGAGACATGTCTAGTAAGAAGTTGCTATATTCATCTCACCATGGACTGGGAAAAACCATCAGTACATTACCAGCACTGGTTCAAAGGCAACATTTTGATGGCACAAAAACAGACACATAGACCAATGGAATAGAATAGAAACCCCAGAACTAGACCCACAAACGTATGGCCAACTCATCTTTGACAAAGCACGAAAGAACATCCAATGGAAAAAAGACAGCCTCTTTAACAAATGGTGCTGGGAGAACTGGACAGCAACATGCAGAAGGTTGAAACTAGACCAATTTCTCACACCATTCACAAAAATAAACTAAAAATGGATCAAGGACCTGAATGTGAGACAGGAAACCATCAAAACCTTAGAGGAGAAAGCAGGAAAAGAAATCTCTGACCTCAGCCGTAGCAATCTCTTACTCGACACATCCCCAAAGACAAGGGAATTAAAAGCAAAAGTGAATTACTGGGACCTTATGAAGATAAAAAGCTTCTGCACAGCAAAGGAAACAACCAACAAAACTAAAAGGCAACCAACGGAATGGGAAAAGATATTTGCAAATGACATATCGGACAAAGGGCTAGTATCCAAAATCTATAAAGAGCTTACCAAACTCCACACCCGAAAAACAAATAACCCAGTGAAGAAATGGGCAGAAAACATGAATAGACGCTTCTCTAAAGAAGACATCCGGATGGCCAACAGGCACATGAAAAGATGTTCAGCGTCGCTCCTTATCAGGGAAATACAAATCAAAACCACACTCAGGTATCACCTCACGCCAGTCAGAGTGGCCAAAATGAACAAATCAGGAGACTATAGATGCTGGAGAGGATGTGGAGAAACGGGAACCCTCTTGCACTGTTGGTGGGAATGCAAATTGGTGCAGCCGCTCTGGAAAGCAGTGTGGAGGTTCCTCAGAAAATTAAAAATAGACCTACCCTATGACCCAGCAATAGCACTGCTAGGAATTTATCCAAGGGATACAGGAGCACTGATGCATAGGGCCACTTGTACCCCAATGTTCATAGCAGCACTCTCAACAATAGCCAAATTATGGAAAGAGCCTAAATGTCCATCAACTGATGAATGGATAAAGAAATTGTGGTTTATATACACAATGGAATATTACGTGGCAATGAGAAAAAATGAAATATGGCCTTTTGTAGCAACGTGGATGGAAGTGGAGAGTGTGATGCTAAGTGAAATAAGCCATACAGAGAAAGACAGATACCATATGGTTTCACTCTTTTTTTTTTTTTTTGTTTCACATTTTATTTTTATTTTTTTTTTCTGAAATTTATTGACAAATTGGTTTCCATACAACACCCAGTGCTCATCCCAAAAGGTGCCCTCCTCAATACCCATCACCCACCCTCTCCTCCCTCCCACCCCCCATCAACCCTCAGTTTGTTCTCAGTTTTTAAGTCTCTTATGCTTTGGCTCTCTCCCATTCTAACCTCTTTTTTTTTTTTCCTTCCCCTCCCCCATGGGTTCCTGTTAGGTTTCTCAGGATCCACATAAGAGTGAAACCATATGGTATCTGTCTTTCTCTGTATGGCTTATTTCACTTAGCATCACACTCTCCAGTTCCATCCACGTTGCTACAAAAGGCCATATTTCATTTTTTCTCATTGCCACGTAATATTCCATTGTGTATATAAACCACAATTTCTTTATCCATTCATCAGTTGATGGACATTTAGGCTCTTTCCATAATTTGGCTATTGTTGAGAGTGCTGCTATGAACATTGGGGTACAAGTGGCCCTATGCATCAGTGCTCCTGTATCCCTTGGATAAATTCCTAGCAGTGCTATTGCTGGGTCATAGGGTAGGTCTATTTTTAATTTTCTGAGGAACCTCCACACTGCTTTCCAGAGCGGCTGCACCAATTTGCATTCCCACCAACAGTGCAAGAGGGTTCCCGTTTCTCCACATCCTCTCCAGCATCTATAGTCTCCTGATTTGTTCATTTTGGCCACTCTGACTGGCGTGAGGTGATATCTGAGTGTGGTTTTGATTTGTATTTCCCTGATAAGGAGCGACGCTGAACATCTTTTCATGTGCCTGTTGGCCATCCGGATGTCTTCTTTAGAGAAGTGTCTATTCATGTTTTCTGCCCATTTCTTCACTGGGTTATTTGTTTTTCGGGTGTGGAGTTTGGTGAGCTCTTTATAGATTTTGGATACTAGCCCTTTGTCCGATATGTCATTTGCAAATATCTTTTCCCATTCCGTTGGTTGCCTTTTAGTTTTGTTGGTTGTTTCCTTTGCTGTGCAGAAGCTTTTTATCTTCATAAGGTCCCAGTAATTCACTTTTGCTTTTAATTCCCTTGCCTTTGGGGATGTGTCGAGTAAGAGATTGCTACGGCTGAGGTCAGAGAGGTCTTTTCCTGCTTTCTCCTCTAAGGTTTTGATGGTTTCCTGTCTCACATTTAGGTCCTTTATCCATTTTGAGTTTATTTTTGTGAATGGTGTGAGAAAGTGGTCTAGTTTCAACCTTCTGCATGTTGCTGTCCAGTTCTCCCAGCACCATTTGTTAAAGAGGCTGTCTTTTTTCCATTGGATGTTCTTTCGTGCTTTGTCAAAGATGAGTTGGCCATACGTTTGTGGGTCTAGTTCTGGGGTTTCTATTCTATTCCATTGGTCTATGTGTCTGTTTTGGTGCCAATACCATGCTGTCTTGATGATGACAGCTTTGTAGTAGAGGCTAGAGTCTGGGATTGTGATGCCTCCTGCTTTGGTCTTCTTCTTCAAAATTCCTTTGGCTATTCGGGGCCTTTTGTGGTTCCATATGAATTTTAGGATTGCTTGTTCTAGTTTCGAGAAGAGTGTTGGTGCAATTTTGATTGGGATTGCATTGAATGTGTAGATAGCTTTGGGTAGTATTGACATTTTGACAATATTTATTTTTCCAATCCATGAGCAGGGAATGTCTTTCCATTTCTTTAAGTCTTCTTCAATTTCCTTCATAAGCTTTCTATAGTTTTCAGCATACAGATCCTTTACATCTTTGGTTAGATTTATTCCTAGGTATTTGATGCTTCTTGGTGCAATTGTGAATGGGATCAGTTTCTTTATTTGTCTTTCTGTTGCTTCATTGTTAGTGTATAAGAATGCAACTGATTTCTGTACATTGATTTTGTATCCTGCAACTTTGCTGAATTCCTGTATCAGTTCTAGCAGACTTTTGGTGGAGTCTATCGGATTTTCCATGTATAATATCATGTCATCTGCAAAAAGCGAAAGCTTGACTTCATCTTTGCCAATTTGGATGCCTTTGATTTCCTTTTGTTGTCTGATTGCTGATGCTAGAACTTCCAGCACTATGTTAAACAGCAGCGGTGAGAGTGGGCATCCTTGTCGTGTTCCTGATCTCAGGGAAAAAGCTTTCAGTTTTTCCCCGTTGAGGATGATGTTAGCTGTGGGCTTTTCATAAATGGCTTTTATGATCTTTAAGTATGTTCCTTCTATCCCGACTTTCTCAAGGGTTTTTATTAAGAAAGGGTGCTGGATTTTGTCGAAGGCCTTTTCTGCATCGATTGACAGGATCATATGGTTCTTCTCTCTTTTTTTGTTAATGTGATGTATCACGTTGATTGATTTGCGAATGTTGAACCAGCCCTGCATCCCAGGAATGAATCCCACTTGATCATGGTGAATAATTCTTTTTATATGCCGTTGAATTCGATTTGCTAGTATCTTATTGAGAATTTTTGCATCCATATTCATCAGGGATATTGGCCTGTAGTTCTCTTTTTTTACTGGGTCTCTGTCTGGTTTAGGAATCAAAGTAATACTGGCTTCATAGAATGAGTCTGGAAGTTTTCCTTCCCTTTCTATTTCTTGGAATAGTTTGAGAAGGATAGGTATTATCTCTGCTTTAAACGTCTGGTAGAACTCCCCTGGGAAGCCATCTGGTCCTGGACTCTTATTTGTTGGGAGATTTTTGATAACCGATTCAATTTCTTCGCTGGTTATGGGTCTGTTCAAGCTTTCTATTTCCTCCTGATTGAGTTTTGGAAGCGTGTGGGTGTTCAGGAATTCGTCCATTTCTTCCAGGTTGTCCAATTTGTTGGCATATAAGTTTTCATAGTATTCCCTGATAATTGTTTGTATCTCTGAGGGATTGGTTGTAATCATTCCATTTTCATTCATGATTTTATCTATTTGGGTCATCTCCCTTTTCTTTTTGAGAAGCCTGGCTAGAGGTTTGTCAATTTTGTTTATTTTTTCATAAAAACCAACTCTTGGTTTCGTTGATCTGCTCTACAGTTTTTTTAGTTTCTATATTGTTTATTTCTGCTCTGATCTTTATTATTTCTCTTCTTCTGCTGGGCTTAGGCTGCCTTTGCTGTTCTGCTTCTAGTTCCTTTAGGTGTGCTGTTAGATTTTGTATTTGGGATTTTTCTTGTTTCTTGAGATAGGCCTGGATTGCAATGTATTTTCCTCTCAGGACTGCCTTTGCTGCGTCCCAAAGCGTTTGGATTGTTGTATTTTCATTTTCGTTTGTTTCCATATATTTTTTAATTTCTTCTCTAATTGCCTGGTTGACCCACTCATTCGTTAGTAGGGTGTTCTTTAACCTCCATGCTTTTGGAGGTTTTCCAGACTTTTTTCTGTGGTTGATTTCAAGCTTCATGGCATTGTGGTCTGAAAGTAAGCATGGTATAATTTCAATTCTTGTAAACTTATGAAGGGCTGTTTTGTGACCCAGTATATGATCTATCTTGGAGAATGTTCCATGTGCACTCGAGAAGAAAGTATATTCTGTTGCTTTGGGATGCAGAGTTCTAAATATATCTGTCAAGTCCATCTCATCCAATGTGTCATTCAGGGCCCTTGTTTCTTTATTGACTGTGTGTCTAGATGATCTATCCATTTCTGTAAGTGGTGTATTAAAGTCCCCTGCAATTACCACATTCTTATCAATAAGGTTGCTTATGTTTATGAGTAATTGTTTTATATATTTGGGGGCTCCGGTATTCGGTGCATAGACATTGATAATTGTTAGCTCTTCCTGATGGATAGACCCTGTAACTATTATATAATGTCCTTCTTCATCTCTTGTGACAGCCTTTAATTTAAAGTCTAGTTTGTCTGATAGAAGTATGGCTACTCCAGCTTTCTTTTGGCTTCCAGTCGCATGATAAATAGTTCTCCATCCCCTCACTCTCAATCTAAAGGTGTCCTCAGGTCTAAAATGAGTCTCTTGTAGACAGCAAATAGATGGGTCTTGTTTTTTTATCCATTCTGATACCCTATGTCTTTTGGTTGGCGCATTTAATCCATTTACATTCAGTGTTATTATAGAAAGATACGGGTTTAGAGTCATTGTGATGTCTGTATGTTTTATGCTTATAGTGATGTCTCTGGGACTTTGTCTCACAGGGTCCCCCTTAGGATCTCTTGTAGGGCTGGTTTAGTGGTGACAAATTCCTTCAGTTTTTGTTTGTTTGGGAAGACCTTTATCTCTCCTTCTATTCTAAATGACAGACTTGCTGGATAAAGGATTCTTGGCTGCATATTTTTTCTGTCTAGCACCCTGACAATCTCGTGCCAATTCTTTCTGGCCTGCCAAGTTTCAAAAGAGAGATCAGTCACGAGTCTTATAGGTCTCCCTTTATATGTGAGGGCACGTTTACCCCTTGCTGCTTTCAGAATTTTCTCTTTATCCTTGTATTTTGCCAGTTTCACTATGATATGTCGTGCAGAAGATCGATTCAAGTTACGTCTGAAGGGAGTTCTCTGTGCCTCTTGGATTTCAATGCCTTTTTCCTTCCCCAGTTCAGGGAAGTTCTCAGCTATGATTTCTTCAAGTACCCCTTCAGCACCTTTCCCTGTCTCTTCCTCCTCTGGGATACCAATTATGCGTATATTATTTCTTTTTAGTGTATCACTTAATTCTCTAATTTTCCCCTCATACTCCTGGATTTTTTTATCTCTCTTTTTCTCAGCTTCCTCTTTTTCCATAACTTTATCTTCTAGTTCACCTATTCTCTCCTCTGCCTCTTCAAGCCGAGCTGTGGTGGTTTCCATTTTGTTATGCATTTCGTTTAAAGCGTTTTTCAGCTCCTCGTGACTGTTCCTTAGTCCCTTGATCTCTGTAGCAAGAGATTCTCTGCTGTCCTGTATACTGTTTTCAAGCCCAGCGATTAATTTTATGACTATTATTCTAAATTCACTTTCTGTTATGTTATTTAAATCCTTTTTGATCAGCTCATTAGCTGTTGTTATTTCCTGGAGATTCTTCTGAGGGGAGTTCTTCCGCTTGGTCATTTTGGATAGTCCCTGGCGTGGTGAGGACCTGCAGGGCACTTCCCCTGTGCTGTGGTGTATACCTGGAGTTGGTGGGCGGGGCCGCAGTCAGACCTGATGTCTGCCCCCAGCCCACCGCTGGGGCCACAGTCAGACTGGTGTGTGCCTTCTCTTCCCCTCTCCTAGGGGCGGGATTCACTGTGGGGTGGTGTGGCTCGTCTGGGCTACTTGCACCCTGCCAGGCTTGTGATGCTGGGGATCTGGCGTATTAGCTGGGGTGGGTAGGCAAGGTGCTCGGGAGCAGGAGGGGCAGGCTTAGATCGCTTCTCCTTAGGTGATCCACTTCAGGAGGGGCCCTGTGGCAGCGGGAGGGAGTCAGATCCGCTGCCGGAGGTTTGGCTCCGCAGAAGCGCAGAGTTGGGTGTTTGCGCGGAGCGAGCAAGTTCCCTGGCAGGAACCGGTTCCCTTTGGGATTTCGGCTGGGGGATGGGCGGGGGAAATGGCGCTGGCGAGCGCCTTTGTTCCCCACCAAACTGAGCTCTGTTGTCAGGGGGCTCAGCAGCTCTCCCTCCCTTTGTCCTCCAGCCTTCCCGCTTTCCGAGCAGACTGTTAATTTCTGACCTCCCAGACGCTAAGTCGCGCTTGCTGTCGGAACACAGTCCGCCCGGCCCCTCCGCTTTTGCAAGCCAGACTCGGGGGCTCTGCTTGGCCGGCGAGCCGCCCCTCCGCCCCGGCTCCCTCCCGCCAGTCCGTGGAGCGTGCACCGCCTGGCCGCCCTTCCTACCCTCTTCCGTGGGCCTCTCGTCTGCGTTTGGCTCCGGCGACTCTGTTCTGCTAATCCTCTGGCGGTTTTCTGGGTTATTTAGGCAGGTGTAGATGGAATCTAAGTGATCAGCAGGACGTGCGGTGAGCCCAGCGTCCTCCTAAGCCGCCATCTTGCCGCAACTCCTGGTTTCACTCTTATATGGATCCTGAGAAACTTAACAGGAACCCATGGGGGAGGGGAAGGGAAAAAAAAAGGGGGGTTAGAATGGGAGAGAGCCAAAGCATAAGAGACTGTTAAAAACTGAGAACAAACTGAGGGTTGATGGGGGGTGGGAGGGAGGAGAGGGTGGGTGATGGGTATTGAGGAGGGCACCTTTTGGGATGAGCACTGGGTGTTGTATGGAAACCAGTTTGTCAATAAATTTCATAAAAAAAAAAGAAACTCATCACTAAGATAATTTATCTCTGTTTCTAATTGCTATCTCTGGGCTTCTAAGGATTTTTCCAAAAAATAAGTCCAAAATAACAACTAAGACCTGAAATCTGAATACTTAACCACAAAAAGTTAGTAAATTCAATTTCTTACCGTTTAATAATTAAAAAAACATGTACTGAAATATGATAAATGGATGTACCTATTTAGGATATATTTTGGTATGCAAAAACTTGTCAATTAGATATTTTTTCATGTGTGTTATTAATATATCCTCAGTAATGCTAAAGGGAAGATGAATCTCTTTAGGTTATACATCTAAATAATATGTTCCTCCATCATATTATTGGATTGATCAGTGGTTACTTAGCTTCATATTAAACCTTCCTTATCCCTTTTCCCCTTTACTTACAACTACTTCTCTGTAAATCCATTAAACCTGCAGCAAAGTTGAATTTTATCAACCTTAGATTTCTCTTGTCCTTAGATTGTCCTGAAAGCCAGGATTGTCTGGAAGTAGGTGTTTCTCACAATGGGTTTCAGTTATGAAGTGATTGGTTCTAATTTTTATATGATCTACCACATTCAATATTTCACATTTATGAGCAAATCACTTAAAATGACTTTAAAAATTGTATCTAGTGTTCCTCTTGCTCATCTGTTTCTTAGTAAAAAAATTCAAATATTCAAAATGTAAAAAAAAAACAAAAACAAAAACAAAGGCTACATTTTGAGTATCACTGATTTAGTGTTTTGGATGAATTAACTTAAGAAATAATGTATGTAAAGCACTCAGCACAGTGAGAGTTACAGTAAGTACTTCAATAAGTATAGCTACTATTCATGTTAATATTGTTATACTTAAAAAATATATAGAATGTTCATGAACTTGCATGTCATCCTTGTGCAAGGGCCATTCTAATCTTCTCTATATCATTCCAATTTTACTGTATGTGTTGCCAAAGTGAGCACTCATGTTAATATTATTAATATTTTCTAAAATTGTGACCACCAAGCCTCAAAGCCTTTTCTCAATGGGAAAAAATTTTTCAGTAATTAAGATGTACACAGGTCCAAATTCAAGTACTGCCCACAGAGCACACAAATAGGAGATGTCCACTGTACTATCCATTCAAAAGCAGATTCTGTCCTTGGATAAAGACAAGTACAAGCTTGCATCATTAGTAACACTCGTCTGGGTATATAGTCTTTACCTAGTTTTGGTGCAGACTTCTTCCAGGAAATATCCGTCATGCTCTTTTACAAACAATTATGATGTTAACCAAAGCACCAGCAAGGGGAACACAAAGCTTAAGTAGTCTATTCAGGTTGTTAACCACTGAATCTTCATTTCCAGGAAACATGTAAAACTTCAGCTAATTCAGGGAGTTCTTGATGCTCTCTTTCATATCTTTTACTGGAATTATTTGAACCCAGGTGCTGATATTTTTAAATTGCCTAATGGCTGCAGGGTGTCTCATGAAATTACAAAATTGATTGAGTTCATTTTCCAGAAAGCAGATTGGGCAAATGAACTTGATTCTAGGTCTTAGCTAGACTTTTGAGGACCTCTGGCAACTGCTTCTCCCTTTCTCTTTGACATATTTTACATTCAGTGGGTGACCTGAATGAATCATACCACTTTATTGGTCATAGAACAAATGCTGAATACTGTTTCCTTATGACTATTCCACCTTTCCTATGAGCCACTAAATTTGATCTCATAATTTTCAAAAATGTGTAAGCCAGGTAGAATAACTTAGTGGTGAAAGCACAACAGAAATATACTAGGAAACAGTATACCAATAATAGAGAGAATTTCTTTTTTTATATTATTTTTTTAATGTTTGTTTATTTTTGAGAGAGATAGAAAGAGAGTGTGAGCAAGAGAGGGGCAAAGAGAGGAGGCGACACATAATCCGAATCAGGCTCCAGGCTCTGAGCCATCAGCACAGAGCCCGACGCAGGGCTTGAACTCACAGACCATGACGTCATGACCTAAGCTGAAGTCAGATGGTCAACTGACTGAGCCACCCAGGCGCCCCAATAGAGAGAATTTCTTAGGTAAGAAATAAATTCTCAAAAGGATCTGAACTCTTCCTATAATACTAAAATATGAACTTAAGCTGTATTTATAGGCCAAAGACACCTAGGGCATATATATTCTTCTTTTATATGGTATGCTTATTATTATTTTTGTGGAATTTTTTATGACATTGTTCTGTTTCGGTCTGCAATGTACATGCAAATTTTCTGTATGCAAATGCCCTTTTGTTGTGACCCAATTGTGTTAACTATGCATTTTTTTAATTTTAAGTACATTATTTTATCATGGTTCTTATTAATTGTTCAGTTACCACTCTGTTCCTGTGTTTATGTGTATGGCACAGCAGCCTTGAAACAGAGTAGAATAGATCTACCCTCCCAACCCAAGAAGTCACAGCTTAATAGCTCATTGAAACTCGTCTGAAAAACAACCAGAATGGGTGAAAAATGAAGGGTGGTGACAGCTTCCCTTACTGCTGCTTCCCAGTTAACTTAATCATTGATTGAGCCCTGATTCCAATAAGATATTTTTTATGAATATAACTTGTCAAATTGGCTTACATACAACCCCCAGTACTCATCCTAACAAGTGCCCTCCTCAATGCCTATCACCCATTTTCCCCTCTCCCCTACTACGCCCCCATCCATCCTCAGTTCTCTGTATTTAAGAGTCTCTTGTGGTTAGCCTCCCTCCCTCTCTGTAACTATTTTTCCCTCTTCACTTCTCCCATGGCCTTCTGTTATAAGATATTTTTAATAGTAAATGCCACAGATACATTTTGTTGTAGAAATAAAAGTTGACTCTGAGCAACTCAGAACAATTTGGACTTCTAAAAAAAACAATTAGGAAATGACCATCTTCAGATTTGGGAAAACACTTTTTTTTTATAGCTAGGAATAATTTCAGTCATTTCCACAATTTTTGGTGAAAAACTGTAGAGGGAAAATAAACTTGTAAATTCTAAAATAAACTCAATTTTTTGGGTAATACTGAAGAAAAATGAGTTAACTTGGACTTTGATTGAAATTAATTTAAAAGCACAATTTGTAGATAAGCACAAGAAGAAAAAGCTACTGAATTATAATTGAATGATTATTTTCCCCAAATTTATATCTTGATGTGTCCACAAATATATAAAATTATGGCTTAATAAATAGTCATGCTGGTTTAACTATTCTCAATTCAAGAGAATTCTCTATTCAAGAGTATATATGGATTTCATAAATACTCTTATTAAATATTATTACTATGCATCACTTCTTGATAAATGCAATAGTTTTTGTAGTGTGTTAAGCATAGTTTCCAGTCTTCAATACATTACACTTCAGAAGAAAATATTTTTCTTTCTCACTATGTATGTATGTGGACAATTAATATATAAGCCCCTGGAATGTAGTATTTGTGATTAAATAGTCCATACAGAGTTCTTCACTAACCATCCAAAGTGAGCTGCATTCCTTCCTACCATTCTTTATATACATTCTTTGTTTATTTCATGGCAGTTATCATAAATTTTCAATTATTTTATTTATTTTCTACTTACTTGATTTTTCCTTTCTCTTGCCTCTGCCACAATATAAGCTTCATGAGGCAGGGCATGTGCCAGACATATTTACTATATTCTTAGTACTTGTAACATAGTCTGGCACATAGTTGACATCCAGTAAATTTCAGTGGAACAAATGAAGATTATTATAATTCTTTATAGTAACCCTTATACTTAACAAAAAAGTAGGTATTCAGTAAAAGTTTCATTATCAGACTTTTGAATGTGACATAAGTAGGTTAGAGCTATCTCTTCTGTGCAGTGATGTTAATACTAAACTTGTTAGTCAGGATGATACTACATTTTATTTACTATTGTTGTCTAAACAAAGGCTGAATCTCTTTCTCCAGAGTGCCAACTCAAGTAATGCAGTTTCACTGTTTCACTGAGTCCCTTAAGCATATGTAGCCCATTTTCAATTGGTTTTATTAACATGTAATATTCAGTGGAGCTAAGTACCACATGTTGCCAGTAAATCAATGCTACAACAGAAATAGTGCAAAATGAACTGGAAGGGAACAAGAAAGAGGGGAGCAAAAAAGAGAGACAAAGAGAGAAATGCAGTCATTAAGCAGTCTATGTACTAAAGAGGAATAAAACAGATAAAAACTGATTATTTACATAGTCTTTCTAAGTTAAAGTGGGAAGGACTCTGGTTTGGAAATCAGATGATCTTGGTTTGAATCCTAGCTCGGTTACATACTAGTTGAGTGGCTTTAAGCAAATAACATGATCTCTTGGATCTTGTTTCTGCCACTTTAAAAGGGGGAATAGTAATAGCCTGGTGGACTACAGTGAATATTGACTTAGATCGTATATACACAAGTTACTGGAGAGCTATGTTCCATATTAACCATTAATTTTAATTTCAGATCATTTTAAAAATTATTTTTATTATGGTCCATAAGGCTTTGCCACCTACTTTGGTAAGTTAATTTTTGTTGGTCTTTTTCCTCACCTGAAAAATCGCATAATTATATCTAACTAATTGGATCACTAGGAAAATTGCCTTGTAACATTACCTTGAATAGTGCCTCAATACATAGTAGGTTACTAATATATTGAAAGTGTGCTGTTGTGGCCAAAAATAAACCTCATTTCTGTAAAAGACTGTGTGTGTGTGTGTGTGTGTGTGCGCGCGCGCGCAGGAATGAGAACTTGCATTACAGGACTTTGCATCAGAGAGACACACAAAAGGTATAAAAGGCCACTAGTAGTCCAGATAAACCAATATAGAACTTCTGTAATCCACTATAAGCTCCAAGATTAGTGTATGAGTTAAAGAAAACTTCTGAACTTTCTAGAGATTGATCCTTTGAAATAGCATTATAATACCATCTCCTCCAATAATTGTAAAAAATAATCCAAATGGTAGGGTTTATGGGTGGTTCAGTAGGTTAAGCATCTGACTTCGGCTCAGGTCATGATCTCACGGTTTGTGGGTTCCATCCCTGCATCGGGCTCTGTGCTGACAGCTCAGAGCCTGAGCCTGCTTCGGATTCTGTGTCTCCTTCTTTCTCTGCCCCTCCCCCACTTGTGCTCTGTCTCTCTCTGTCTCTCAAAAATAAATAAATGTAAAAAAAATTTTAAAAAAGAAAATATAATAATCAGCTCATGTGGTCTAGTAGTAAGCAGCCCTAGCACACCGTACAATGCACATGCTCTCTGAAATAGGTTATGTAATTTTATATGTAGTGGTTGAGGCAGAAAGGGATGCTTTCATAAGAGGCCTAGCTGAGATGCACTGAACTAATTTCACCATGATAACAATGCTTTACATTAAATATTTCCATCATAATTTCAGTAATAAATACAATATACATTTATAGTCTCTGGAAATGTTTAATTATTAATATCTTCCTAGGGCTTGGCCTTTTTCAATGTTGCCTTCTTTTATCCTGGTTTACATATTCTAAAATATCCAAATCTATTGTTTTAGAATGGAATTTTAAGGCTATATTTTTGTGCACATCATTGTAGCCATTTAACTAAATTGGCCAGTCATTTCAGTCTAAGAATTCAGGAAAATGGAGTGAATTCTCCACTTGATCTTAGCCAAAAGGCTGAGAAATGATTGGATTTGATTCACAAAGGCAGTCATCATTTTGTGGGTGCCTCTTCTCTGACTGGCAGTGTGCTAACCACTTGACAATATAAAAATGAAGAAGGTGCTGACCCTGATTTGCAGTGTTCATGCTCATCATGTTGTCAATAAGCTAATTACTGTTATGGATTGAATAGTGTCCCCCAAATTTACATGGTGATGTTCTAATGTCCAGTACCTCACAACGTGATTGTATTTGAGACAGGGCCTTTAAGGAGGTGATTAAGTTAAACTGATGCCATTATAGTGGGCACTAATTGAATCTGTTTGGAATTTTCATAAGAAGAGGAAATTTGGATGTAGAAAGAGACATCGGGGATGAGGACACACAAAGAAAAGATGATGTAAGGAGAAAATGAGGAGGTGGTCAATATGAAAGCCAAGGAAATAGGCCTCAGGAAAGATAAAAGCAAGCTTGAGGGTGGGCAGCTAATATGGCAGAGTAGTAGGAGGGCCATAGGCTTGCCTTGTCACTTGAACACAGCTAGATAACTCCAAAATCATTCTGAATACTCAAGAAATCTACCTGAAGACTGAAAGAACAAACTGTACAACTAGAGGGAGAGAAGAGGCTACTTTGAGGAAGATAGAAAGTGCAGAGATGTGGTTTGGGAGAGAAACAGATCATGGGTGCTGCATAGGGGAGGGAGCCCTGGTTGTAGAGAAAGCCAAGGGAGAGTGGAGTGCACAGGAATACACACAAGGAGAACATTTCCCCCAAAGACATTTGGATGATAAAGTGAGAGGGGATGAATATTGTGATTTTTTGCAATGAACAGGGCTCAAAGACTGGAGTTTTAGAGGTCCATGGCATAGGTGGCATAGTCATGAGGGTGCTGCCTTACTCCTAGAGATGAGGCAGGCAAACAACCCGTAGGCAGACTGTGTTATCTAAGGATTGTGTAAAGGTCATGTGGAAAGACTGTTCATATTTTTTTTGGAGCACATCTGTGAGAGGTGGCATTGACTCTCTGGAGATAAAAGAACTGGAGGGTGCCATTTCCCTCCCCTCCCCTTTAGCATAGGCACAGCGACACCTGCTGAGAGTGACTAACCTGGACACTGGCTGTTTAGCCTGCTTGTTCTAAATCTCATGTTCCTGCACTCTGGTGGAACTGAACTTCTCTGTCAAACTTACATCAGTTCCAGTTTGGCAAGACCCTCTCCAAGAGGACAAGTGCAGGTCCCTGCCACACCAGGTCCCTGAAGTTTGGAATATTAAAACTCAGCAGACCTGGCCAAGGTAGAGGTCAAGGTGTGCTGCACTGATCCAGGCAGGCAAGTGACCTAGAGACAGACAGTGTGAAGTCAGTGATCTGAAAGATGCCTGTGATGCATGAGGGGAAATTATTTGCTCTCTGAAAGTGCTTCCCTGAGAGCAACAAGAAAGACTCCCCTCTCCAGGGACAAAGAAGCAAGCTGGTGCAATTTCCCCTTACTGCCACTCAGAATAAACTAACTTCAGCAAACATCACAGTGCCAACATTGGTTGCCTAACCTGCTTACACAAAGTTCCACCCACCTTGTGCTCTGCTAGTACTGCTTTTCTCAAGCAAGTGTTCCTTAGGACCAGCTCAGTGGGCCCCTCTCTGAGAAGACCAGAACAATCTCCCACACACACCATGTCTACTGACCATTGTGTTTTGCAAAGCTTCAGCTCTAGTGGAAATAGCATCAAGTCTCTTTTAACAAGAATACCAGAGCACACCTAGTTAAAACTCTCCACACTCTGACCAAGGTCCAAACACTGGCAACTGTAGTCAAGGAGAAACTCTGCAGATGACTGACCTGAGAAACAGAGAAGCCAGAATACAGCAGTACAGTACACATACGACACACCACAGACACTTCCTGAAGCATTAGGACCTAGATATTATATGACCTCTTCTTCATAAAACCATTACTCTCAGGAACAGGAAAGATAACAGGCTTTCCTAACACAAAGAAGAAGGCAGAAGCATAGGCAAAATACCAAGAAAGAGTAATTGATCCCAAAAGAAAGAACAGGAAAAGATCATGGCGAGGGATCTAACCCAAACACATATAAGTAATATTCCTGGTCCAGAATTTAAAGAAACAATCATTAGGATACTAACTGGGCTTGAGTAAAGCATGGAAAGCATCAGGGAGACCCTTACTATAGAGATAAAAGAGCTAAAAAACAATCAGGCCAAAGTGAAAAATTCAATAACTGATACTCTAAACTGACTGGATGGAATAACCACAAGGATAAAAGAAGAAGAAAACCATATAAGTGATATAGGAGATAGAAAAATGGAAAATAATAAAGCTGAACAAAAAAGAGAAAGAAAAATTTTGAATCACATGAATATAGACTGAGGGAACTCAGTGACTCTACCAAATGTAATAACATTTGTATCATCAGTGTCCCAGTAGAAAAAGAGAGAGAAAAGGGGACAGTTTTATTTAAGAAAGTTATAGCTGAAAACTTCCCTAATCTGGGGAAGGAAACTGACGTCCAAACCAGGAGGCAAAAAGAGCTGCCATCAAAATTAACAAAAGCAGGCCAACATTAAGACATGTTGTGCTTAAATTTGCCAAATATAAAGATAAAGAAAAAATCCTAAAACATCAAAATGAAAGAAGTCTATAACTATAAGGGAAGAACAATAAATTTAGCAGCAGATCTCTCTACAGAAACTTGGCGGACCAGAAGGGAGTGGCATAATATATTCAATGTGTTGAATGTGAAAAATATGCAGCCAAAAAATACTCTATCCAGCAAGGCAATCATTCAGAATAGAAAAAGAAATAAAGTTTCCCAGACAAACAAAAACTAAAGCATCTTGTAACCCCTAAACCATTCCTGCAAAAATCATTAATGGTGACTCTTTGAGTGCAAAGGAAAGACCAAGAGTGACAAAGACTAGAAAGGAACAGAGAAAAATCTACAGAAACAATGACAAAACAAGTAATAAAATGTCACTAAGTGCTTACCTATCAGTAACTACTCTGAATGTAAATGGACTAAATGCTCCAATCAAAAGACATAGGGTGTCAAAATGGATAAAAAAAAAACCAAGACCCATCTATATGCTGCCTACAAGAAACTCACTTTAGGCTTAAAGACACCTTCAGATTGAAAATGAAGGGATGAAGAAACATATATCATGCCAGTAGATGTCAAAAGAAAGTCAGAATTGCAATACTTATATCATAAAACTATATTTTCAACCAAAGATGGTAACAAGAGATGAATAAGGGCATTATATCATAATTAAGGGGTCCATCCATCAAGAAGATCTAACAATTGTAAATATTTATGTCCCCAACCTGAGAGAACCCAAGTATATAAAACAATTAAAAAAGTAAAGGAACTCATTGATCATAATACAATAATAGAAGGAGACTTTTACAACCCCACATGTATCAATTAACAGATCATCTAAGCAGAAAGTCAGCAAGGAAACAATGGCTTTGAAAGACACATAGGGCTAGATGAACTTAACAGATATATCCAGAATATTTCATCCTAAAGCAGCAGAATACACTTTCTTTTCAAGTGTACATGGGGCATTCTCCAGAATAGATGACACACTAGGTCATAAATAAGACCTCAACAAGTACAAAATGGATGAGATCATACCATGAATCTTTTCTGACCACAGCATCATGAAACATGAAGTCAAACCACAAGATAAAAATTGTAAAGATGACAAATGCATGGAGGTTAAAGAACATTCTCCTAAGGAATGAATGGGTCAACTAGGAAATTAAAAAATAAATTTTAAAAAAATACATGGAAGCCAATAAAAACGAAAACACAGCAGTCAAAACCTTTGAGATGCAGCAAAAGTGGTCCTAAGAGGGAAGTATATATCAATACAGGCCTAAATCAAGAAGCAAGAAAAATCTCAAATCAACAACCTGACATTACACTTAAAGGAGCTATAAAAAGAACAACAAAGTGTAAAGCCAGAAAACGGGAAATGATAAAGATTAAAGCAGAAATAAATTATGTAGAAACTAAAGAAAACGGTAGAAAAGATCAATGAAACCAGGAGCTGGTTTAGTGAAAATATTAATAAAATTGATAAACTCTTATCCAGACTTATCAAAAAGAAAAAAAAGTCCCAAATAAATAAAATCACAAGAAAGGAAATAACAACCAACACCAAAAACATACAATTATAAAATAATATTATGAAAAAATATATGCCAAAAAATCAGGTAATCTGGAAGAAATGGATGAATTCCTAGAAATATATAAACAACCTAAACTGAAACAGGAAAAAATAGATGACTGGAACAGGCCAATAATGAGCAAAGAAATTGAATTGGTAATCAAAAATCTTCCAATAAGCAAAAGTCCAGTGCCATATGGCTTCCCAGGGGAATACTACCATGCAATTAAAGAAGAGTTTATACCTATTCTCAAACCATTCCAAAAAATGGAAATTGAAGGAAAATTTCCAAACTTATACTATGAGGCCACCATTGCCCTGATACCAAAACCAGACAGACTCTAGTAAAAAAGCAAACTATAGGCCAATATCTCTGTTGAACATGGGTGCAAAAATTCTCAACAAAATACAAGCAAACCGAATACAACAGTAGGTTAAAAAAATCATTCACGGGGCGCCTGGGTGGCGCAGTCGGTTAAGCGTCCGACTTCAGCCAGGTCACGATCTCGCGGTCCGGGAGTTCGAGCCCCGCGTCGGGCTCTGGGCTGATGGCTCAGAGCCTGGAGCCTGTTTCCGATTCTGTGTCTCCCTCTCTCTCTGTCCCTCCCCCGTTCATGCTCTGTCTCTCTCTGTCCCAAAAATAAATAAACGTTGAAAAAAAAATTAAAAAAAAATCATTCACCACGATTAAATGGGATTTATTCCTGGGCTACAAGGGTGGTTCAATATTCACAAATCAATCAGCATGATACACTACATTAATAAAAGAAATTATAAGAACCATATGTTTCTCTCAATAGATGCAGAAAAATATTTGACAAAGGACAACATCCATTCATGACAAAAAAAAAACCCTCAACAAAGTAAGGATAGAGAGATGGTGGCTCAGTTGGTTAAGCGTCCGACTTCGGCTCAGGTTATGATATCATGGTTTGTGACTTTGAGTCTGCATGTGGTTCTTTACTGACAGCACAGAGCCCGCCTCAGATCCTCTGTCCCACCCCCCTTCTCTCAGCCCCTCTCCAGTTCATGCTATCTCTCTCAATAGTAAATAAACATTTGAAAAATTTTAAAATAATTAGGGATATAGGGAATGTTCCTGAAAATCATGAAGGCCATATTATGAAAGACTCACAGCTAATATCATCATCAATGGGGAAAGACTTAGAGCTTTTCCCGTTTGGTCAGGAACAAGACAGGGATGTCCACTCTCACCATTGCTGTTGAACATAGTACTAGAAGTCCTAGCCTGAGCAATCAGACAACAAAAATAAAATACATCCAAATTGGTAAGAAGAAGTCAAACTTTCACTATTCACAGATGACATGACATTCTATGTAGAAAACCTGAAAGACTCCACCCAAAAATTGTTAGAACTAATACATGAATTCAGTAAATTCTCAGGATACAAAATCAACGTACAAAAATCTATTGCCTTTCTGTACATCAATAAGAAGTAGAAAGAGGAATCAAGGAATTTATCCCATTTATAGTTGCTCTACAGGGGTGCCTGGGTGGCTCAGTTGGTTGAGTGTACAACTCTTGAGTGGTTCAGGTCATGATCTTACAGTTGTGAAATTGAGCCCCACATAGGGCTCCATGCTGGGCAAAGAACCTGCTTGAGATTCTCTCTCTCTCTCTCTCTCTCTCTCTCTCTCTCTCTCCCTCTCCTCTTCTACTGCCCCTCCCCCACTTGCTCCTTTGATCTCTCTCTAAAATAAAAATATATTGCAATTTCATCACAAACCAGAAGATGCCTAGTAATAAATCAAACCAAAAAGGTAGAAAAAATCTGTATTTTGAAAACTATTAAACACTGATTAAAAATTGAAGAGGACACAAAGAAATAGAAAGAAATTCAATGCTCATAGACTGGAAGAACAAATATTGTTAAAATATCTATACTACCCAAAGCAATCTACACATTCAATGCAATGCTTATTCAAAATGCCAACAGCATTTTTCACAGAGCTAGAACAAACAATCCTAAAATTTGTATGGAACCACAAAAGACTCCAAATAGCTAAAGCAATGTTGAAAGAGAAAAAGCTGGATCCATCACAATTCTGGGCTTCAAGCTATATTATAAAGCTGTAATTATCAAGACAATATGGTTCTGGCACAAAAACAGACACATAGGTCAATGGAACAAAATAGGAAATCCAGAAATTGACTCACAACTATATTGTCAACTAATTTTTGACAAAGGAGGAAATAATATCCAATGGAAAAAAGAAAATCTCTTCAACAAATGATGTTGAGAAAAGTGGACAACATGTAGAAGAATGAAACTGTGTCACTTTCTTAAAACATATACAAAAAATAAATTAAAAATGATGAAAAGTCTAAATGTGATACAGGAATCCATCATAATCCTAGAGTAGAATAAAGGCAATAACCTCTTTAACATCAACTATAACAACTTCTTACTAGATATATCTCTGGAGACAGGGGAAACAAAAGCAAAAATAAACTATTGGGACTTCAAGATAAAAACCTTATGCACAGTGAAGGAAACAGTCAGCAAAACTAAAAGACAACCTTCAGAATGAGTAATAATATTTGCAAATGACATATCTGATAAAGGGTTAGTACCCCAAATCTATAAAGAACTCAGGAAACCCAACACCTCAAAAATAAACATGCCAGTTTAAAAATTGGCAGAAGACATGAATAGACATTCCAAATAAGACATACAGATGGTTAATAGACACATCAAAAATTGTCAACATCATTCACCATCAGGGAAATACAAATCAAAACTACAATAAGATGTCATCTCACACCTGTCAGAATGGCTAAAATTAACAACATGGGAAACAACAGGTCTTGGTATGGATGCTGAGAAAGGGTAGCCCTCTTGCACTTTTTGGAATGCAAACTGGTGCAGCCACTCTAGGAAACGGTATGAAGGTTCCTGAAAAAGTTAAAAATGGAACTACTCTATGACCCAGCAATTATGGTACTAGTTATTTACCCAAAGGGTACAAAAATACTGTTTTGAAGGGATACATGCACCCCTATGTTTATAGCAGCATTATCAACAATAATCAAAGTAAGGAAAGTGCCCAAATGACCATGGACTGATGATGGATAAAAAAGATGTGGTATATGTATACAATGGAATATTACTCAGCCATAAAAAAGAATGAAATCTTGCTATTTGCTACAACATGGATGGAGCCACAGAGTATCATGATAAGTGAAATAAGTCAGTCAGAGAAAGAAAAATACCATATAATTTCATTCATGTGGAATTTAAGAAGTAAAACATGAACATAAGGGGAAAAAAGAGAGGCAAACCAGAAAATAGAGTCTTCACTATAGAAAACAAACCGAGGATTATTGGAGGGGAGGTTGGTGGAGGAATGGGAAAATTGGGTGATGGAGGGCACTTGTGATGAGCACTGGGTGTTGTTTATAAGTGATGAATCACTAGATCTACCCCTGAAACTAATGTTACACTGTGTCTTTACTGACTGGAATTTAAATAAAAACTTGAAATAAGAAAAAAAAAATAAGCCTGAGAACACCTTGTTCTTTCACTTCCTGTCTCCAAACTGAGTAAATGAATTTCTGTGGTTAAGCTACCTAGTTTGTGGCATTCTTTAATGGCAGCCTTGGAAAACTAACACAGTTAGCATAACTAAATATTTACAATATCAGTTAGGGTTAGGTTCAGTTTTGAGGACCATAAAACTTTAAATAGCAGTGGTTTTATGAAGGTAGACTATTTGTCTGTTGTATAAAAGTTCAGGTTTTAAGCAGTACAGAGCTGTCCTTGGCATCTCTGGTCCATGGCATTCATTTGAGACCCTAGTTCCTTCCAATCTATCACTCTGCCATGTTAAATATTTGGCCCTTAACTTTGTGTTTCAAGATTGTGGCATCAGTATTCCAGACAGGAAGATGGAGGAGGATTTGAAACTGAGCAGGCAGATTTGTCAATGGAGGAAAAAATCCTAGAAGCTGCTACATGACATTTCTATTTATGTAGCATTACACATAATTATGACTCATGGCTACATCTATCTGTAAGGAAGATTGGGAGTATAATATATAGTTCAGCTAAAAGTTTATTAGTATGAACAAAATGGGTACTGAATAGGGAAAGAAGTAGTAACCTCTGATACACTGCCTTATTGGCTATCCAAATAACATCACTTACCCTTTCAAAAACAAAACACATTTCACTGCTTCCCAAGAAAGAAGACCCAGTGTCGCATCCAGTTACTGTGTTCATCTAAAAGTATAAGATATCTGGTGACACACCTTTAAAATTTATGTTCATATGTGATTCATTGTGTTCTGTCCCCACCTACAAACTAAGAAACAAGTTGGTTGTGCTTTGGTCACCTGTAAACTAGGAGACAAGTTACCTGCCATCCCATTCATCCACCTAGTATACAATTGTAGAGAAGAAACAGCATAGTTGGAACAATAACTTCCTTTTAGAAAAGGGAAGAATGGGAAACACATAAGTTACTCATCCATAGCAAAGATCAAATTGTTTGGGGCAGAAGTTATAAACACCCTGAGCAAAAGCATGGAAGTATGAAATTGATATTTATGAATGGAACAGCTATTTCACTTAACTGATAGAGAGTTCAATTAACTGACCAGTTTATTCACATGTTCATAGATGACAATTGAATTATCCCTTGACTTTCTTGACTTATGATGGGGTTATATACTGATAAATTTATCATAAGTTGAAAATATTATAAATCGAAAATGCATTTAATATACCTAACCTTACAAACATCATAGCTTAGCCTAGCCTATCTTAATTGTGCTTAGAACACTTACATTAGCCTACAGTTGAGCAAAATAATCTATAAGCTCTATAGTTGAGCTTATTTTATAATAAAAGGCTGCATATTTTATTAGTTTATTGAATACTGTACTGAAAGTGAAAAACAGAATAATTGTGTGGGTACAGAATTATTGTAAGTGTATTGGTTGTTTGCCTTTATGAGCAATACTGAATATGTATTGATTTCACACCATTGTAAAGGTGAAAAATTGTAAGTTAAACCATAGTAAGTTAGGAAACATTTGCATTTAAAATAATCTTAAAAGTAAACTTCTGATCCAACATAAAAGAGGCAAATAATGAAAATGACATTTACTGATTGCCTGTTATATTCATTCATTCAAGACAAAAAAAAATAATAATCACTATTCTAGGTATGGGGAATAGAGGAGTAAAGAAAACTGGTAAAGGGGCACCTGGGTGGGTCAGCTGGTAAACATCAGGCTTTGGCTTAGGTCATTATCTCATGGTTAGTGAGTCCAAGACCCACATTAGGCTCTGCATTGACAGTATATAATCCACTTTGGATCCTCTGCCTCCTTATCTCTCTGCCCCTCCCCTGGTCATATGTTCTCTCTCACTCTCTCTCTCAAAAAAAATTGAAAAAAAAAACTGATAAGGTGCATGGTCTCATTAAGTTTACATTCTAATAAGGAGAGACAGTCAATAAGCAAAAATAAAATTAGATATACATTGTACCAGTTCCTAAATGTTGTAGGGAAAAAAATAAACCTGGATAATGGTGTTAGAAAGATCCACGTTGGGGGGGGGGTGGCGGTTACAGAGCTATCATGTAAAATTTGAGTAAACACACACACACACACACACACATATATATATATATATATATATAACCTTTTGAAGAGTAAATATATAGAGAGATCTATATATACATATATTTACCCCTCAAAATGTTGCTATCATAAATATCAATTTAGGGGATTATAATCTCATAATGGAAGAAAATGAAAGGGAAGATGGGAAAATTACACTTTGCATAGAAACCAAGTGTCAAGCCAAACCAAAGAGTAGATCTATACTCAGGTCTTATCACCTGTTGTCTTTACAACCTAGTTTAGTTCCTCAGATACTGTTCAGATGTATTTTACAGTTTTTCTGCTTATATACTTATTTATAAAAATACTTATAAAAATATGTTTTATGTAATTTATGCAAATACTTTTTTAAAGCCAAACACTATCTTTTTATATTTGATTATGGAGGGATGAAGAAATATGGGCAGTAGTAAGCAGGGACACAAAGGTCTAGAATAAGATTGACTTGAAGGTGACCACTACATTTACCTCCTACCAGTTGCAAGAATCAGATAAGTTAATTTGAGTCTTGGTTCCATAGACTGTAAAAATGAGTTACTTATATCACTACTTATTTTACAACTTTGAGAAAATTCAACATAAACATTAATATGAGGGTTCAGAATTCTACCTGGAAAATGCTCAGTGTTGATTGCCTTGCAATTTTCCACAACATATCTATAAACAACTTTAAATAATTCATAAAATATTATAACCTACACAAATTTAATTCATAAGAATATAAAACTAATTTAATGCAAATAGCATACTTAATTCATTGATAGTATAACAAGGTGGTAAAAAAGGGAATTTTGAAATCAGGCAGACCTAGAGTTTCCTCTCTGTTCCATTACTTAATAATATGTGTCTGGTATCTAATTAGGCACTTTGTTTTTTGTTTTTTTTTTAATTTTTTTTTCAACGTTTATTTATTTTTGGGACAGAGAGAGACAGAGCATGAACGGGGGAGGGGCAGAGAGAGAGAGGGAGACACAGAATTGGAAACAGGCTCCAGGCTCTGAGCCATCAGCCCAGAGCCCAATGCGGGGCTCGAACTCACGGACCACGAGATCGTGACCTGGCTGAAGTCGGACGCTTAACCGACTGCGCCACCCAGGCGCCCCTCTAATTAGGCACTTTGAATGACTTCTTGCTTGATTTTCACAACAGTCCTGTGAGTTCAGTCTTAATAACTCTATTTTACTGATGTGAAATAGACTCAGAGAGGTTAAGTGATATATCCATGATCACAAAGTTAGTAAGCAGCAAATATGGTATTTGAACACATGCCTGTTCAATTTCAAACCTATGTCTCTTCTGTTATATTGTACTACCATTATGGCTATCACTTTGTAGATCAGATAAACATTGTCAGGTGGTCTATTTTATTTCTCGTAAGGTTTTAATGATCTAGTAGTGAAGTGATAAATTAGATAAAAGTAATACCCATAGGTTTTCATTTCTGGTTCTTCCACACCACCAAAGTGTTCTCTATCTATTAAATCATTTTCTTCTATTGTCTATGACAGATGCTATATCAGTTTGTTCTATTTCAGGAGAAACTTTCCCAATTTATCTTTGGCATTCTGAATTTCTGCACTGGTTCCCAGTTTGTTGACAATTTGAAAAAAGTTTCTCAAAGTTGGATCAGGCTGAGAGTGGAATGTGATCACATAGATGTAGGTGAATATTCTCTGCCTAAAGTTCAAGTGCCTTTGTAATCAGCCTCTGAAGGTTTTAACTTTACCATTACAATACTTTGGGTATTTATTTAATTTTTTAAAGCAAATATGTCAGTGACCACAATATTGACAATCACTTTTTCCCCTGGGGATATATATGCTATAGGAAGAAAATTTGTAGAGGAACATCAATATTCTTAGTATGGATACTACAATTTACTTATGAAAAAATAAATGCTTGGGTTTTCTACATCTTTATTGATTCCAAGTGTAGTGTTGTGGTTATTTTTGAAACTGTTCTTTGAGTCTACATAATTAGGTTCTTTGAAATCAAGAAGATAAATATAAAAATGTTCAAAATTAGTGGTAGCCTCAATAGACTACCACCTTGTTTTTCCAAAGAAAGTGTTTGTATAGGAGTCACCTAGCAGTTGTGTCAATTATCCATAGGTTTGGAGTTTTGAGAAGGCAATCCAGAATTTTAACAGTTCCAATATCAATATAATTTCCATTCCATCCTCAGAATTAAAAACTTAGGAAGATTATCACATACACATTTGGTGAGATGAGATTTTGTTGTCTCTTCCTAAAAACAAAATAGGAAGAAAACCCACCAACTTTTACTCTGAGTTTGAAATTCAATCAACTGAATATTATACATTATTTTGATAAATCATGTTTGATCTATACTTGAATCAGTCTGAATTACTTTTTCTAACACTTGATATTTAATTTGTTATAAATATCAAAATTTATCTTAGCTTTAAAAAGTTTTCCTACAGTTTGTAAGATATCTTAGTGTAGGGGCACCTGGGTGGCTCAGGTGGTTAAGCGTCTAACTTTAGCACAGGTCATGATCTCACTGTCCATGAGTTTGAGCTCTGTATCAGGCTCTGACACCTCAGAGCCTGAAGTCTGCTTCAGATTCTGTGTCTCCTTCTCTCTCTGCCCCTCCCCTACTCACACACACACACACTCTCTCTCTCTCTCAAAAAAAAATGAGCATTTTTTAAAAGAATGTTTATAAGATATCTTAGTGTTATTGAACTAACATCAGTGATTCCTGAGTCGTGAGCAGTGTCATTCTAAACTAAAAATACACAATGTCTGTAACATCACTAAAATATATTTTTTTTACTAACAGACTTTGTAAAAAATCTACAGATACTGTCCATAATAATTAAGTGTTCAGTTATGTGTAAGTTCAGTGAGCAATTCTCCCATCTATAGTTTACTCTGAGTTATACAATATACATTTATAAAATAATAATAAATTGGAGATATTTCTTGTGTTTGTTATTACACTTTTGACACAAAAAAGGGTGGCATATAGCTTTGCAAAAATTATAATAGTGATTATCTATTGGATGCCTATTCTATTGTAGGTGATTTCCTAATAATAAGTCATCTAAACCTCACAGCAGCCTGTGTGAAAAATATTATACCTATTTTAAAGATAATAAAATTGAGGTTTTTAGAGGTTTTGCAATTTATCCAAGTTCATATGGCTAATATGCAATGGACCCAGAATTTTAACTCAGCTATATATGGTTCCAAAATCTGTTCTTTTTCATTACATATATTTCTTCTTTAGATTTTTTTAAATGCCTGTTCATTTTTGAAAGAGAGAGCATGAGCGGGTTGGGGGCAGAGAGAGACGAGGACAGAGAAACTGGCGTGGGCTCTGTGCTGACAGCAGCAAGCTTGATATGGGGCTCAAACTCATGAGCCCTGAGATCATGAGTTGAAGTTGGACACTCATCTGACTGAGCCACCCAGGCACCCCTCCTTAGATTACATTAAATGAGAAAAGTCCCGAAGAATTCAAGACGTGTGTTCTTCATATGCCTGGGTTATTTTCTTTGAGAAAGCTAGCTGCTTTGGTCCTTGAAAACCGAACAATCATTTATCATCAAAGTTAAAACTACTGTTTATTTTTCATAAACTAAATTTTTTTTTGTGCTTGTTTCGTTTTTGTGGTCTCTTGATTGTGAAATTGAGGAAAAGGAGATAAGGACTGTAGTATCACATCTAGGAATTTTGTTATATGTCATTAAGTTCATTTGAATGAAAAATTTTGTCATCAAATTTTTATTTAAATTATAGTTAGTTAACATACAGTATAATACTAGTTTCAGGTGTACAATATAGTGATTCAACACTTCCATACAACACCCAGTGCTCATGACAAGGGTACTCCTTGATCACCATCACTTATTTCACCTATCCCCCAACCCATCTCCCTTCTGTTAACCATCAGTTTGTTCCCTATAGTTAAGAGTCTGTTTCTTAGTCTCTCTCTCTCTCTCTTTCCCCTTTGCTTATTTTTTTTCTTAAACTTCACCTATGAGTGAAATCATACAGTATTTGTCTTTCTCTGATAGACTTATTTTCTTAGCATAAAAGTCTCTAGCTCCATCCATGCTGCTGCAAATGGTTAGATTTCATTCTTTTTATGGCTGAATAATATTCCATTATTCCACATCTTCTTTATCTATTCATCTGCTGGTGGACACATGGGCTGCTTCCATAGTTTGGCTATTATAAATAATTCTGAAATAAACACAGGTATGCATAAATCCCTTTAAATTAGTAATTTTGTATTCTTTGGGTAAATACCCAGTAGTGTGATTACTGGATCATAAGGTAGTTCTGTTTTTACATTTTGAGAAACCTCCATACTGTCTTGCACAGTGGCTTCACCAGTTTGCATTCCCACCAACAATGCATGAGGGTTCCTTTTTCTCCACATCCTCATCAACAATGTTGTTTCTTCTGTTTTTGATTTTAGCCATTTTACAAGTGTGAGGGTGAGGTGATATCTAACTGTGGTTTTGATTTACATTTCCCTGATGGTAAGTGATGTTGAGTATATTTTCATGTGTCTGTTGGCCATCTGTATCTTCTTTGGAATGTCTCCATTATATATAATGTCTTATAACAATTTTTCAATTGGATTGCTTGTTTTGTGGTGTTGAGTTGTATAGGTTCTTTATATATTTTGGATACAAACCCTTTATTGGACTTGTCATTTTCAGCAAGAAAAAATTTCCAAAGTCATTCTTGAGGCCAGCATTACCCCGACACCAAAATCACATAAAGACACCACAAAAGAAAGAGATCTACAGGCCAAAATCCCTGATGACCATGGATGTAAAAGTCCTCAACAAAATTTTGGCAAACCAAATCCAACAATATATTTACAAAATCATTCACCATGATCAACTGAAATTTATTCCCAGGATACAAGGGTAGTTCAATATTTGCCCATCAATCAACATGATACATCACATCTATAAGAGATAACTGTAAGAGATGCCAAAAAAAATTGACAAAGTACAACATCCATTCATCATAAAAAACCCTCAACAAAGTATTTAGAGGTCTCCCATATGTGTATCCTGAGAAACTTAATAGAAGACCGTGGGGGAGGGGAAGGGCAAAAAAAGTTACAGAGAGGGAGGGAGGCAAACCATAAGAGGTTCTTAAATACTGAGAACAAACTGAGGGTTGATGGGGAATGGGGGAGAGAGGAGGAAAGTGGGTGATGGGCACTGAGGAGGGCACCTGTTGGGATGAGCACTGGGTGTCTTATGGAAACCGATTTGACCATAAGTTATATTTAATAAATAAAAAATAATAATTACTAATCAAACGTATGAACATATTGCCAAACTGCTCCCCAAAAAGGCTATATCTGCTCACATTTCCAAAATCAGTATGTTCAAAAAAACCCCAAAAGGTAAAATTTGTATGTTCATTAAAAAAAAAAAAAGTAGTTTACAGGGAATATACTTCCACATAATAAAGAGCATATTTGAAAAACCCACAATTAACATCATCCTAAATGGGGAAAAATTGAAAGCTTTTCCCCTAAGGTCAGGAACAAGACAAGGATGTCCACTCTTACCACTTTTATTCAACATAGACCTATGTCATTTTTATTTGTGAAATAGATAATAGATCTATAAATAATAGACAAATTTATCGCCTCTTAGTAATCTACTGAGAAAGGCAAACAAGTATCTATGGCCATGTTGTCCTTACTTAAATGATTTATTTCAGGTATATTATTATCTGTTAAATACAGCATTGTGCTTGCCGAAATGAAAATTCCTTTTGTGAGAGATTACATAGGAAATGGTGATGTCTTCCTGCATAATTTGCTTTCATCCATCACCAAGCAAAATTTTGTCTCTTATTCCTGATAGATGTTTTGTAAAACATGAAAAAAAAAATAAGTAAGACATTTTATGTTTTGAAAGCTTCCTCTTTCCACTCCTGGGTATTTCCATATAATTCAACCTGGTTCTCAGTTTAGCTAGAACCATAGTACCTCCTGCCCTGTCCCTACTTCCTTACCATTTCTTACTGTGGGGAGTACTCACTCATTGTAAAGGTAACTGGATGCCAGATGTGTTTTACAGATATTAAAACTCTTCTGCCTAAATCGCTCTCTTTGTCAAGATATGGTGACTGTTTTCTTTAGCAATTCTTTTGGGTTGAGTGTTAAAGAAGTTTTTTTTCAAAGGCAAATGCCGTATGGGTAGGGTGAGTTATTACAAGACATTAACTTTCTTCACCTTTTATCAGTGCAATGTTGGAACACCTACTATATGGTAATGTACATGTCTTGTTGATGTAGGGGTGAAAGACATATTAAAAAAGAAAACACAGAATGTCAGTACTCAAGGGACTTAATTGAGAAAATAACTCCAGACATTATGACTATAATCTTGAGCAATAGCATGGATAAGACTGAATGGACTACTTCTTTGGAGAAGGCTGAAAGTAGGCAATAGAGGGACGGTATTATGGTATAGGGTAACACTCGTGTGTGTGTGTGTGTGTGTGTGTGTGTGTGGTGTGTTATCCTAATGAAGAGAGAATGAACCTCCAATACAACCTTACAATTTTCCAAGCATTTGCTCTAGTTGTAAGGGCTGTTGCACATGATCACATATTGCTTGTTACTTCTGCCTCACTAATAAACTTTATAAAAGGCCAGGTGGTGGATGAAGTGAAGAATATGCTGTATATACTGATATTAGTGAGAAAGAAGTAGGAAAATAAAACTTTAAATATGATTTGGATTGTATTTGATTTCTTTCAATTATTCTACATGCCAGGGACATCCTGCTAACCTCTACCAAACTCTAGAATTCTTCTACTTAAAAATATGTTTCCAATGGAAATATGTGGCATATCCTCTGACAAAAAAAATATGCTGGCTCCTCAAAAAGTTAGAATTACCATACTATCCAGCAATTCTACTTTTGGGTATGTACATGACTTAAAAAAACAGAGGCTTGAACAGATAGTTGTATACCAATGTTCATAAGGGCATTATTTATAATAGCAAAAAATTGGAAACAAGGAAAATGGTGACCAACAGATGATGGATAAACGAAATGTGGTGTGTGTAGGCACACATTAGAGTTATTGCAGGTTCAATTCTAGACCATGACAATAAAGCAAATATCACAATAAAATGAGTCAAATAAACTTTTTGGCTTACCAGTGTAAATAAAAGTTATGTTTATACTATACTGTAGTCCATTAAGTATGCAATAACATTGTATGTAAAAAACAATGCATATACCTTAATTAAAAAAGCACTTTAGTACTAAACATATTAACCATCATCTAATCTTTCAGATAGTTGTAATTTTTTGCTGATTGAGGGTCGTGTGTTGATGTTGATGGCTGTTGACTAATGAGGGTGGTGGTTGCTGAAGTTGAGGTGACTGTGGCAACTCCTATTTATTTATTTATTTACAGTGGAGGAGAGAGGCAGAGGAGGGGAGAGAGAATCTTAAGCAGGCTTCATGCTCAGTGAGGAGCCCCACATGGGGCCTGATCCCAAGACCCTAGTATCATGACTTGAGCTGAAATCAAGAGTTGTATGCTCAAGCAAGGGAGCCACCTAGGTGTCCTGGTGGCATTTTTTAAAAGTAAGACAGCAGCGAAATTTGCTGCATCAATTAACTCTCCCTTTCTTGAAAAATTTCTCTATAGTATGCAATGCTGTTTGATAGATTTTATCCACACTTGAATTTCTTTCAAAATTAGAGTCAATCTTCTCAAACTCTGCCATTGCTGTATCAACTAAGTTTATGTAATATTCTACATCATTTGTTGTCATTTCAACAATCTTCACAGCATCTTCACCAAGAGTACATTTTATCACAATAAACTACTTTTTGTGATCACCCATAAGAAGCAAGTCTTCACCTGTTAAAGTTTTATCATGAGAGGGGCGCCTGGGTGGCGCAGTCGGTTAAGCGTCCGACTTCAGTCAGGTCACGATCTCGCGGTCCGTGAGTTCGAGCCCCGCGTCAGGCTCTGGACTGATGGCTTGGAGCCTGGAGCCTGTTTCCGATTCTGTGTCTCCCTCTCTCTCTGCCCCTCCCCCGTTCATGCTCTGCCTCTCTCTGTCCCAAAAAATAAATAAACGTTGAAAGTTTTATCATGAGATTGTAGCAATTTAGTCACATCCTCAGGCTCCACTTCTAATTATCATTCTCTTGCTGTTTCTACCACATAGGTAGTTACTTCCTCCACTGAAGTCTTGAACCCCTCCAAGTCACCCATGAAGACTGGAATCAACTTCTTCCAAATTCCTGGTAATGTTGATATTTTGACCTCTTTACATGAATCATGAATGTTCTTAATGGCATCTAGAATAGTAAATCCTTACCAGGAGGTTTTCAATTTAATTTGCCCAGATCCATCAAAGGAATCATGATCTATGTCACTATATCCTTACATAATGTATTTTTAAAATAATAAGCCTGAAAGTTGAAATGACTCCTTGACTCATGGGCTGCAGAATGGATGTTGTGTTAGCAGGCATGGAAACAACGTTAATCTCATTGTACATCTCCGTCAGAGTTCGTGGGTGATGTATAGATACATTGTCAATTTTTGCAGTGAAATTTTGAGAGGAATTTTTTTTTTTCCTGAGCAGTAGGACTCAACAGTGGACTTCAAATATTCAGCAACCATATTATAAACAGATGTGCTGTTATCCAGGCTTTGTTGTTCCATTGATAGAGCACAAGCAGAATAAATTTTGCATACTTTGTAAGGGCCCTAGGATTTTCAGACTGTTAAATAAACATTGCTTCAATTTAAAGTCACCAACTGTGTTGGTTCCCAAAAGCAAGGCAACCTGAGATTTGAAGCAAGACCTCTCCTACTAGCTATGAAAGTCCTAGATGACATCTTCTTCCAATAGAAAGCTGTTTCATTCATCTATATTAAAAATCTGTTGTTTGTGTAGCCACTTTCATTAATTACCTTAACTAAATTTTCTAGATAACTTGCTAAAGCTTTATATCAGCACTTGCTGCTTTACCTTGCACTTTTATGTTTTGGAAATGGTTTTCCCCTTAAACCTCATGAATCAACCTCAGCTACCTTCAAACTTTTCTTGTGCAGCTTCCTCCCCTCTCTGTCTTTATAAAATTGAAGATAGTTAGGGGCTTTCCCTGGATTAGGTTTGGTTTAAGAGAATACTGTGAGTTTCAATCTTCTATCTAGACCACTAAACTTTCTCCATATCAGCAATAAGACTTTTTCACTTTTGTATCATTCACATGTTCACTGGAGTAGCACTTTTGATTACCTTCAAGAGTTTTTCCCTTACATTCACAACTTGGATAACTGGTGGAAGAAGTGTTTCTTTCAGTCTATCTTGGCTTTTGACATGCCTTCTTCACGAACCTTAATTTCTAGCTCTTGATTTAAAGTGAGAGGCATGTGGCTTTTTCTTTCTCTTTAACACTTAGAAGCCATTTTAGGGTTATTAATTGGCCTAATTTCAGTATTTCTGTGTGTCAGGGAATATGCAGGCCTGAGTAGAGGAAGAAAGATGGAGAAATAGCCAGTTGGTGGCACCATCAGAACACACAACATTTATTGATTAAGTTCACCATCTTACATGGGCACACTTCATGGTGCCCCTTATTATAATAATAAAATTGAAGATTACAGATCACAGTTCACCATAACAAATATAACAATAATTTTAAAAGTTTGAAATATTTTGACAATTACCAAAGTGTGTCACAGAGACACAAATTGAGCACATGCTGTTGGGGAAATGGGTCCAATTGACTTATTCAATGCAGAGTTGTTGCAAACTTACAATTTGTAAAAAATGCAATGTCTGAAGTGCAATAAAACAAAGTGTGATAAATTGAGGTATCACTGTACATACAATAGAATATCACTCAGCATTAAAAATATAAAATTTTTACACATGCTACTATGTGGGTGAATCTTAAAGACATGCTAAGTGAAATAAGCTAAACAAAAGGAAACATACTGTATGGTTCCACTAATATGAAGTATGCAGAGCAGTCAAATTAATAAATATAGCATTTTCCAGTGGCTAAAGAGAGGGGGAATGTGGAGTTATTATTTAATGACTATGAAGTTTCAGTTTGAGATAATGAAACAGTCTGTAGATGGATGGTGATGATGGCTGCACAACAATGTGAATGTACTTAATGCGACTGAAGAGTGTACTTAAAAATGGTTAAAATGGCAAATTTTATGTTATATATTTTTTACCATGATAAGAATTTTTTATGTGTGTGTGTGTGTGTGTGAGAGAGAGAGAGAGAGAGAGAGAGAGAAATCACAAGTGGGGGAAAGGACAGAGGGAGAAAGAGAATCTGAAACAGGCTCCACACTCAGCACAAGGACCAATATGGGGCTCGATCCCATGATCCTGGGATCATGACCTGAGACAGAATCAAGAATCAAATGCTCAAACGACTGAGCCAACCAGACACCCCCAGAATTTTTTAATTAAAAAATGTTTTCCCAAGCATTCTCTAAGTAAGCAGAAAATTCCATGTCACATTGGCATTATAAATTTTACATAGAAGCAGAAATTGGTATGTTAGAATCCATTTCCTTGAAGGCAAAGCTCACGTTGTTTTTCACAATTACATTTCAAATTTTTTTTTGATGCTGTGAAAGTATATAGTTCTTGCCTCCAAAGAACTTATAAACTTGTTAGTAGACAACAATAACACGGAGGATGAAGAAAGAAAACTTAATACCGTATGTGCCAAACATTACTACTGTGTAGTTCAAAGGAAATCGATATTAGTGAAAGTTAAGTTACAGGGGATAATCTTATGGGAAAAATTATGGTTGAGTTGGTTTTGAACAATGAGAGGGCTGGAAGGGATACAGTATGGCATTTTGAACAACAATGGAAGATAATAAAATAGAATCACATAGGTAGGGATTAATTTGGTTTACCTGTAGGACAGTGAGAATAAATATCTGACTAGAGAATGAGGAAATACCACAAAATAAGTTAGGTCAATTGGGGTCAGATAATAAAGTACTTTAAAATATAGTTTATTAGTATTAATTCATATATAACTAATTTTACCAGATATAGCCTTTCCCAACTTCCTACTAAAATCTTTTGAGACACACACATACACACAAAACTTAATAACAACACTGAAACCTGGTACCAATTATCAGTCACTTGCCAAAAATATGGGGAAATGTCTACTAATAGGCTGTTAGAATTGCATCTATAAACAAAATTGGTGGCCAATATATTCTAAGTTGCTAGGAATAGAACAAATTTGTTACTTGAGGAAAATGGGAGAACTATTTTTTTATCTTTTTTTTCATTTATTCTTTCATCCAGAATTTCAAATTTTGTACTAACCATAAAATAGGATACAATTTTTTTTATTGCATGGGTAGTGATTTTTTATCCCTCTTCCCACCATGTTCATTCAGTTTCTATTAGTAACTCATTTCTAAATCTTGTTAGAAACTGAAATTCCCAAAATGAATCGATGATATAGTGAAAGAGTTATATATTCATTCTGGAGTATGTAGTTCCCTGAAGGAAAACACTATTAGCCAGCATGGCAGACAACTAGCTATCTTCTGAAAATCCATGATCTTTTTATATTGTAGAGTTGTGTTTGGGAAACAACTGTCCATCTAAAAATTATATTCCCTGTCTTCCTCATATCTGGATATAGCTTTGTTCTTTGCCTAAAGAAGGTGAATGAAAGTAAATTGTGCCACTTCCAGGCAGAAGTGGTTAAAAAGTAGGCATTTCTCTCCACTGTGATTTTTTCTATCTTCTAGCTGAAGGTGGACTTTTAGGCCCTAGGGAATGACAGAGCTATTAAATAAGGGAGACTGGGTTTCTAAATCTCCACACAGAAGTTTACACATGGAATATTCATTGAACAATTGTTCCAGCAAGACATAAACTATCATGAGCCACTGAAATTTTAGTTTGTTACAGCAGCTAGCACTACTATAAGTAATAGAGCATGGGTGGACAGATTAGGGTATTTTTTTTTCCACGTTATTTATTTTTGGGACAGAGAGAGACAGAGCATGAACGGGGGAGGGGCAGAGAGAGAGGGAGACACAGAATCGGAAACAGGCTCCAGGCTCCGAGCCATCAGCCCAGAGCCTGACGCGGGGCTCGAACTCACGGACCGCGAGATCGTGACCTGGCTGAAGTCGGACGCTTAACCGACTGCGCCACCCAGGCGCCCCTGGATTAGGGTATTTTTAAGTAATATGTGTTGGTGTAGTGGTCCTAAAATCTATACTCTATATAATAAGAATTTTAGAGTATGAATTTTAGAGTATTCTATTGTGGGGACAATAGAAGATCTCCTCTCAGTCGAGTAGAACATAAATTTTAAAAAAATAGATTCTTGGATTTGGGCTAGAAATTAGGCACAGCAACCCATGTTCAGTATATAATAGTATATGAATCTCGCGTATTCTGCAACATTTGTTGCAGTTTATCTTCACAGTTTTATAGGTTAAGTATTAGCATTCTAGTCTGACAGATGAGGAAATTGAAATAACTCCCCAAGGCCATATGGCAAGTGGTGGAGCCAGGGTATGAGCCCCAGTGTTTCTTATTTCAAAGTCACTTTTAACTACTACTTTCTAACACTTCATATAAAATAGTTGACAAGTTATTCGTTCAACTGACAAATGGATAGAGAACAAAGTCAAAGGAATTTCACATACAAAATCTGTTAGAAGTTTTTGGATCTAGATAGATTTATTTTTATTCAGGAATGAATAAAGTCAACTTGGAGATAATTACCATGTAACTGATTCATTTATCAAACACAACTTGTAAGATATAATGAGAAGGCAGCTTTATTTTAATTTACTATGACTTCTTTAAATTTATTCTGTGAAATGAGTTCTTCTCTTGCTTCTGAATACAAATCAAGGAAATTTCTATAACTTTTTCAATTACTTTTAAGTAATAAGAGTCTCATTTCAGTAAATGATATATCTTCAGCAGTGTAATAATAAAACTATAAACTTTATTCAAAGCCTCACTCATATCCAAAATCAGGCCTGTTGCCAGAGTCACTAACTTAAACAGGAAGGGAGACATGTTTTGTGTACCTTTTATTTTCCATTTCTTCTTCTATCTTGTTAATTTTTGACTTCTTCATAGTAAGGGAAAAGCATAATGAGAAGAGCAAAAGGACAGTAAAGGAGTTAATTTACTACACTGCTATGAGAAGGAATAGTTATTCCCTGGGTTTGGTAGATGTTTGAGCTTGATTCTTTCTTTCATGGAACACTTTATTACCTTCTTCAGAGAACACCTTATTGCTGGAAATAACTCACATTTCTCCTGATGCTTGTGAATGTATCTCCTCTGGCTTTTGCTTTATGGTTCCTTCTTCATCATATAAGAATCTAACAATTCACCCTCCTATTTAGGACATCTCTCCCATGACCTTTCTAGGTCAGGCTCTAAGGAACTCCATGCTGGCTCTTTCTTGTCTGTGGCTTACCTATTCTTTAGAAGATACACTCATGTATCCTTTGTCACAACAAATTCTGGGAGTGCAGGCATCACTCAAATACATTTTTTTCTGCTCTAAGAGCAAATAGCCAACAATCTTGCCCTTTAGATTGAATATATGATATGAGCCATACATCAATATACTACAGGGAGCATATTTTAAACTCTCCACTTGTTTCTGTTGGAGAATTCTTTCTTCAACTTGTGATTAAGGGTGAACATTTCTCACTATTCGTACTTTGAGAAAATAGCACTTAGAGCACACCAACAGCTCTTTCCAAAAATCTCCCCTAAACTCCCAATCTTCTATCAAATTCTCCAAACTCTTTTATAAGCTGAAAATAGAGTATTTAACTAAGATCTTGAAACTAGTATTCAGCCACCTTTATAAATTCCACCTGGTAGACTTCCATCTGTCAGATGTGGTACCAAATATTTTAAAGCTTAACCCCAAATTCAGACTTAAATATTTCCATTTTTAACATCATATTACAAAACCTAAACTAACAAACAAAAATGACAACAGAACAAGGAAAAGAAGATATTGGGAAGTACATAAGAAGATCTCAATTCTAAAAATAAATGGGGCTCCTGGCTGGCTCAGTTGGTTGAGCATCCGACTTCCACTCAGGTCATGATCTCGCGGTCTGTGAGTTCGAGCCCAGCGTCTGGCTCTGTGCTGTCAGCTCGGAGCCTGGAGCCTGGAGTCTGGAGCCTGGAGCCTGCTTCGGATTCTGTGTCTCCCTCTCTCTCTGCCCCTCCCCCACTCGTGCTCGCTCTCTCTCTCTCTCTTTGTGTGTGTGTCAAAATAAATAAACATTAAATTTTTTTTGTAATAATCTAATTTAAAGATCAGAAGAAGTATTTTTATAAAACATCATGGAATCATAGAGTAGTTACAAAAAGACATTGCTTCTGAATGGGGCTCTAATTTTCATTCCAACTTTGTCCAACAATGGGACATCAAAAGAGTTAATCAAGGGGACTTGTTTGAATGTATATCTCTTGCCTTCTGGGGAAAATGTTGGAACAGATTTTGAGGACTGTAAGTTACATTCCTCAAAGCATTAGGACTTATAATTCTGACAAAACAGGAAGAGAAATACCATCTTCAATTTTTAGGAGTACAGAATCATTTGTGAAGGACTTATGAATGGTGGAGAGAGGATTTTTTTTTTCATGTGACAATAAGCGGTCCATTCAAATAATCTTTGAGTTAGCTCTGTTCAAGAGCACAGAATTCATAAAAATAAGCTACTGATTGTACTTACTGGTTGTAGAGACAACCTTTCCCAACTTCAAGGTCTCCTGAAATACTGAACACTGAAAATGGAGACAAAGTAGCCAATGACTAGAGCTGTATCTTTGATGTAATAAAGATTCCATCAGCAGTAGTACTGCTCACATTTTGTTAGCTATCTTGGGAATGGCCAACAATGTAGCGTCAGAAAAGGTCACCTACAAGAGAAGTAGTGTGAAATAATAATAATAGGGAAGTTGGAAAGCTTCAGAAAAGCTTCAGCAGTCACCAAGGGAGTATCAAGAAGATTCAAGGAATCTTGGATAGGATGACCATATAATTTATTCTTTAAAGTGGGGTACTTTTTAATACTGGAAGGAGCATATTAATAATTATGTCAGTACAACAGACATGAACTAAAACTTCCTGGGCTAACTGGAGCATATTATACTCCTGGATTGGAGGACAAATAACTTCTCTGGATTGAGGCTCTGAATGAACAAAAATTATAGCCATTATCCAGGTTTTTGCTGGATTAATATGTGTCTGGCTAAATCATACACAAGTACTGTCACCATATCAACTTTTGATATGGGCACTTAGGAGTCAATAAAACCAGTCCCTATTCCTACTTCCTCTTATTCAATTATTTTCCAGGACATTTATTTTTAGCCATGAATTATTTATACGTTTCTATTCCACATAAATTTAGAATAATTTATAATCTAGGCCTTGAATTAAAGCATATGAAGAATTTTGCTTATCTTAATTTGCTGCCTTTGAAGAGCCTTAAGCTTTTCAATAATTTTCAGAGAGTTGATTAAGTTGATTTAGGCTGTATGAGGGGAGAGGCAGGTTACCAAGTGGTTGGAAGAATAACAGCGAAGGGTAAGGAGCTTAATTTTGATGTGGAGAATTATGAAAACCTCTTATAAAGTTTGCAGAAGTGTGGTAGCATTCAGTTGAATTTAGTAATATTTAACACTCATTCTGTGTTACATATTATCTGTCTTGGATAAATTTATAATATGTTTGAGGAGACAAAAAATCTGCACATGAAACAATTAGTGCACAAAACAGATGATCTAATGTGAAAGTATGAATGTCAGATAATGAATACTACAATATGGCATGGGTTAGAAGGTGGTGAGGGGCAAAAAGTTATTAGCCATAATATCCTACCCAGACATTCAATCACTTTGTAAACATGGTGAAAAACACCATGTAATAGAAATGGCTGATCTTTCACCAAAAGTCTATGCTCTTCCATTTCCATAGTGTGGAACTGCCACCTAAAAATAGCTGTCCAGCCAAATACAACACCTCCCTACCATGAACTTTGCATTCTGTTGTGCCCATATGACTAGTTTTCCCTAATGAAACATCAACAGAAATATGCAGGTCACTTGGGGAATAGGTTATCTTGATACAGCTGGTATGCTTTTGGTGAGCTCAGTTCTTCAATCTGCCAGCTGAATACAAAGCATTCCAAGGACCTAGAAAGGTACCTAGGTCCCTGTATCACCATATGGAAGAAAGATATACACTGACCAATAATAACTGAATTTTACATTTTCATTAATAATAAACTTTTATTTGTTGAACCATTGGAACTTTCAGGTTTTGTTGTTGTGTTGTTACAGCAATTAATATTACCCTAAATAATATCAGCATTAAGTTTTACAAGAGTCTTCACAAACAAGCCATCTCACAATACCCTGGGATTTAATTGTTTACTGATTCCCATGCTCAATTATTCAATATAATTAGGAAATGCATTAGTACCTCCCCCATTTATTTTTACTTAATAATAAGTGAGTCAAAAAAAGAGGAGGAAACACTGATTATCCACTTAACCCTTCAGTCTTTTTATTCATTTTAAATTATTTTGAAGCTGGCTAAATTCAACAGTTGAACTTGGATAAATTAGTAAAACATATTAGAGAAAATCCCAAGTCTGGAATCTAAATATATTCTGAGTAATTTGGAAGGGTAGTCTTTATTTATTTAAACTGAAAATTATTTAACTTGTTTAATAAATGATATATTAAATTCAGAAGTTAGCATTTATGTCCCTCCACCTAGCTCTAAATTCCAAAATTTAAAAAGTCTTTGTCATTAGATATATTGACTACCAATAGCATTAGATTTCTCTTAATCATGATATTTTAGCTAAAGACTAGAACATGGGCTAAGGAGTTTTTATCTTATTTGCTTAGGAGTGAGATAACACCAGGAGTGTTAAAATAGTAGAATTTCATGTTGGGGGGCCCTTTTGGCAGACTGATCTGGGAAGGTTGTAATATCAGACTGGAATTGGTAGGAGAGTTGTAAGAGATTATTGCAATAGTCCAGGCAAGAGATAATAATCAAACTTTACTAAAGTACATATAAGCAGTTTTGAATAGGTGAAAATCTCATATTCCTGCATTGAATGATTTGAAATATAATTGTCTCAAAATTAATATTTAATTTTTTTATTTTTAATTTTTTAAATTTTATTTATTTTGAGAGAGAGAGAGAGAGAGAGTGTGTGTGTGTGTGTGTGTGCACCAGCAGGGGATGGGAAGAGGGAGAGAGAGAATCCCAAGCAGGCTCCTCACCATCAACACAGAGCCCAATGCAGGGCTTGAACTCAGAAATAAGGAGATCATGACCTTAGCCAAGGTCAAGAGTTGGATGCTAACTGACAGCACCACTCAGGCATCCCTCAAAATTAATATTTAAATTTAACACAAACTCAGGAAATTTCCAGTAGCATTTGTTACTTTATATCTTAGTAAAATGATTCTGAACTTTATCTGAAAATAAAAATACCCTTGGAAGATGAGCATTTGAAATAAGAGTAATTAGAGATGGGACTTTTCCTACCACATAATAAAATATATAGTTATAATAATTAAAAGTGTAAACTAGTGTTTTGATAGGAAAGTAAGTCACTGTGAGAAAATCAATCAAGTAATAAAAACCGGCCCAACTATATGTTAGTTATTTGTGAGCTAGAGCAGTGTTTCTCAAGGTGTGGTTCATGGATCATTATCATCAGTATCACTTGAGAATTTGTTCCAATGCAAATTATCAGGCCCCATCCTAGAAACACAGAATCAGAAATTCTGAGGGTGGGCTCTACAACCTGTGTTTTAACAAACTATCAAAGCAATTATGATGCATGTTAAAGTTTGGGAACCACTAAGTTATGTGATGCTACAGTCACAAATCAACCCTGAGATGTCAGTGGCTTAGAAAAACTGAGGCTTAATTCTCACTTCAACTACATGCCAACTGGCTGTTGACAGGGGGATAAATACCTGATGGTTGTAGTTCCTGGAACACATGAATTCTTTAGACATTGCAGAAGGGAAAGACATAGCCGTAGTGTTGTGAGTTGATTCTTTTTTTTCCATAACCCACCATAACTAGTCATATGCTCCTTCCTAACAGTGAAGGGTTTGTAAAATGCAAGAAAATAGTTGAAGTATTGGTAATCACTATTATCTCTGCCACAGATCTCTATATCACACCTTATCCAAATCTTGAAGATGGAAAAATATTTAAAGGAAAAAGTTAAAATCGTACTATAAGAAAATATAGGTCAATGTTTATAAAATATCTGCCATGGGGAAAGCCTTTCTAAGAATGTTTTAAAAAAACACAGAAATTAATAATGAAAAAGAATGACAGATTTGACTGTACAGTAATTAAAAGTACATCAAAATAAACTTTAAAAAAGAAAGAATTAGGAGACTACTTTGCATATATGATTGTTAATAATATTAACATGTAAGGAATTCTTAAATCAAAAAGAGAAAGAAAAATACCCAGTAGAAGGATGGAAAATTGGCATATTAAAAATACTTTATGTCAATAATTATCAAGGGAATGAAAATTAAAACAAGATATCAGACCCCATATCCAGAATGTCATAAGAAAAAATATAATACACAGTGTTGACAAGAAAATGATAAACTTTCAATAATTACCCCTGAGAGTGTAATTGGTACCACAATTCTGAAAGAAATTGTGGTAATATATATCAAAATCCTTAACATCGTATGTAAATTTCAAAATAGAAATTTTATGCCTAGAAATATTCTCAGATATGTATAAAATGTGATATGCACATATGCTATTCAAGAAGACTGTTGTATGGTTTACAAGTGGCCACAGTTTCCCAAGGTAAAACAAAATGGATATACCTAGAGTATATTATGCTAAGTGAAATAAAGCAAATGCCATAAGATTGTACTCATATGTGGAATTTAAGAAAGAAAATAAACATGCAAAAGAGAAAGAGAGAGGGAGAGAGGCACAAACCAAGAAACAGTTTCTTAACTATAGAGAACAAACTGATGATATGCTAACTATATTGAAATGAAAATAAAATTTAAAAATGGGGGAAAATCTACATCTCTATTACTGTTATGAAAAATGTTGATGTACATTTATTGGTATTCACCATATATTAAATGAAGAAAAACAGGTTACAGAAAAATATATTTAGGATAAGCCCATCTTTGATGTTTCTTTCTGCTTCACCTCAAGATCCTTGAACATGGACTTTGAAAATGGATCTTTGTGGGAAGCCACTTTCATTTTTTTTCCCAAAATGGCTCCTTCTTATACTTAAGGTCTTAGTTTAAATTTCACCTCCTCAGAGAGGCCTTTCCTGATTACATCTATATTAAGTTCCCTCTGTCATGCCTCATCACAGTATAATATTTATTATATCTCTCATAGCACTAATCACAATCTGTAATTATTTTTTGTTGCCTATTTCTTCCACTAGAAGGTAAGTTTGGTGAAAGTAAATTTGTCTTGTTCACAGGTATCCCTAACAATTAACACAGTGCCTGGTGCATAATAGAAGTTTCATAAAAAGTTAGGAGGTAAAAGGAAGGGAAAAAAGGAAAGAAAAAAGAAAAGAGAGAAGAACATAAGAGGGAAGAAGGAAAATTCATATGGAAAAAGTCTGGATTTACATCAAAATACAGACAATGACAATTTCTTAAAAGTGAGATAGCAGATGATTTTAATTTTTTTCAATAGACTTCTCTGCTTTTTCTGAAAAGTTTTTGATGTAATTAGTTTGTGTTACTTTTTATTTTTTTTTTTAAAGTAGCCTTCACTCTCAGCATGGAGCCCATAATAGGGCTTGAACTCAAAACCCTGGGATTAAGACCTGAGCTGAGATCAAGAGTCAGAAACTTAAACTGACTGAGCCACTGAGGCGCCTTTGTGTTATCTTTATAAGCAAAAACAAAAACAAAAACAAAATCAAAACAAAAAAACCACAAAGCATTTATATTTTGACAAAAGGAAAGGCTATAAAAAATAAGAAGAACCTGGGTCTCCTGGGTGGCTCAGTCCATTGAGCATCTGACTTCAGCTCAGGTCATGATCTCATGGTCTGTGAGTTTGAGCCCTGCATTGGGCTCTGTGCTGACAGCTCGGAGGCTGGAGCCTGCTTCGGAGTCTGTGTCTCCCTCTCTCTCTGCTCCTCCCCCACTTGTGCTCAGTCTCTCTCTCTCTCAAAAATAAATAAAAAATGTAAAAAAAATAAAAATAAGAACCTGAATTAAGGTAGTGACAGTAGGTACAGGAAACAAATGGTAAATATTAGAGACATCCTGGACTTAGAATGAACAGGAATTGTAGGAGGATGGGGAAAGGGAGAACTCAACAATGACACTCAGACTCTAAAAGTTATAATACAATTAATACAATTGGAAAGTGTTTCACAGTTTCTTTCTCCCTCACAGTTACTTCTCACAATCCTTTTTTTTTTCCCATCTCGTTTTGGAAGGAGTGATATAACATTTTGTGATAGAAATATATTTCTGATGTCAATGGTGAAGTTTGAAAACTGTTATGGAGAGGGACATTGAAGGTCTGGCCTAGATTAGTGGCTGTGGAGATAAGAAGTAAGGATTGGATTCTATCTTCCGATAGAATTCTCATAGTGACTGTGTGTGTGTGTGTGTGTGTGTGTACACACGTGCACGCATTGAATAGGGGCCAGAGGCAGGAAGAGGGAGAAATCTTTGACTACTGTCAAGTTTCTTGCTTGTGCTACTGGGCAAATAGTCATGATGCAACCTGGGGAAAAAATATAGACTTAGAAGTTTTTCTGATAGTTTTGGTTTAGAGGAGGAGCACTTCAATTTGGAAAGTGATGAGTTAAAAGCAATGATGTCAGGCTTCAGGATTGAGCAGGGGATGCTTCTGACTTGCAATAAAGAACACGTCATGAGGATCAAAATTGGGAATTTTTGTGCCATTTGGGACATTGAAGTATAAATGTTTACTATTTATTACTCTGCAGCTCAGGGATAAATTTGGGGCTGGAAATATGGATCATCATGGGTCATTAGGTTATAAGTATTAAATGAAATATAGATGTTCAGAAACAATAACATTTTAGCCTGACTTGTCTCAAAAAACTTTATACTTTAAGTTTACTTATTTATTTTGAAAGAGACAGAGACAGTGCAAGTGGGGGAGGGCAGAGAGGAAGAGAGGGAGACAGAGAATCCCAAGCAGGTTCTGCACTGTCAGCTTGGGGTCCAATGTGGGCCTTGAACTCACAAAACTGTGAGATCATGACCTGAGCCAAAACCAAGAGTCAAATGCTACCCTGACTGAGCCACCCAGGCACCCCGTCTCAAAATCTTTAAATCTCCCCGTCTCCCACCTAATAATTTAGGTGCCTGCAATTGTCAAAGTATCCCACTGTTGAAAGTACTCAGCCTGTGATGGACTGCTGCCTGTGTTCTGTTGAAATATTTTTTATGATTCCTGAAATTTGATTCACTTCCTTCTGCTTTGATGATTTATTCTAACTCATGCAATTTGGAAAAAGCCAGAGTAATGTTGGACAGCTATTTCCCTTTTTTTTAATGTTTATTTATTTTTGAAAGAGAGAGAGAGCAAGTGAGCAGGGAGGGGCAGAAAGAGCGGGGGACAAAGGATCCGAAGCAGGCTCTGCACTGACAGCAGCAAGCCTGATGTGGGGCTCAAACTCACAATCCATGAGATCATGACCTAAGCCAAAGTAGGGCACTCAACCTACTGAGCCACCCAGGTGCCCCTTCATTTTTTTTTTTGAGTTCTGAAATCATTGTGTAAAATTGAAATGAAATGAAATAAATAAGTCATCAGATTAACTTAGAAAATAGTTCCTTGTACACATGCATATGAAGGCATCTCCAGGGAATAAAATAAACACTAAAGAATTAACAAGGAGTAGGGTTTTGGCAACAAAAACCCTGGAAAAAAGTACAGATAATACTTTCCCTTCATGTAACTTCCTGCTCCTTATCCAACCTGATGTTTATTAGGATAAAATTATTCCATTCATTTCCTAATGAACAATAATTCAGTTTAATAACATTTTCTCTTTTATTCATTGGTTGTCAGAAAAATATATTAGAAACAAATGTTTTTTTCATTTCTCTAGTTGTAGAATGTTTGACTTTTTTAATGTTAATTATCTTTGCTCAATTTGTCAAGCACAACGCTTAAGGTCAAAACATTGCATTTAACAAATGGAACTGTCCCCTCCCCACCTCTTCCTACAACTGAGAGCCTACCAGAGTGATTTGGAGGAGGTACTTCGTCTCACATGTAAGAGAAGCTACATGGCCCATTCTCTGTGAAACTTTTGCAGGACTATAGCCTAGTCCATATTTTCTAAAGACATAATGTTTGAATCATTACATCTGAATGAGTTGCCTTATACTGAGCATATAAGTTGGTTAAAAATAACTAGGAATTACCAAAGCAAAATATTTCTTGGCTTAATTGTACACAGTGTTATTTTTATCTCTTTCCTCAGAATGTTATTCCTGGATTTAAGAATCTTATTACAGTAAAAATTTGTCATCTGGAAATTGGATTCAAACATTCCATTGCTTCAAGAGATAATTCATGTTGTACCTGGTTGTTTTCCCTTATAATTATCCTTGTTCATTTTGCTTGGACTTATTAAGTAAGTGAAAACACAGTGACCGCAATTTGTTTTATCTCCACCTTCAAGTCTCCAACCAGTTGAACTAACTTTAAGTTAGATTAAAATATTTTGAACTAACTTTGAATTAGATTAAAATCCTTACAATAGTAAAATTATAGATTCTAAACTCTAGTTCATTATTTTATTGTATTTAAAACTTGTCAGTCTTAAAAAATAAAAAATAAAGTGTAGTGAGGAAGTACTCTTTTGCAAGTAAGAACGTTATATGTAGTTTCTTAAAAAACACCTCAGTTTCTCTTAAGTTTTAAAATTAAAGTAATTATTTAAGCTCCTCTTTCCAGAATGATAAAGGTGTGCTATTAAACAGACTTCAGGTTTACTTACTTCCCATAAATAATTTTAGTATAGTTCTTGGATCTTCAATTCTAGATCTTCCCATAAAATTTCTGATAAACTCTGAACCACATCACTATCAGAGACACAGAACCAATATAAACAACATTATGCCTTCATTTGAAAGATACTAAATGACTTAACATGCACAGTAGTGGGCCTTCATCTAATTGTTAATATCCTTTGTGCTTTCTATAAAGGTGACCCTTCTCATCAGATCATTATCTGAGACCAGATTATACATCATCGAGTTAATTCTACCTTCTTTCAAAGATTCAGGCTAGATGTTTTGCTCATTCAAGGGGCTCAGAATAGCCACAGCAAATAGATTCATTCATCTGGTCATTAACGCATATTTTAAGTATTACAACATGAAGTGAAAAATATAAGAAAAGTATAATAAAAGTTAGATTGCTATTGCTAATGAGACATATTGTCTGTTGAAGAAACTAATTTCACTACAGAGTGTACTCTTGGAGCCTTTCAGTCTAATTCAAATGCATTTCCATATTCTTCATCAATTTCTTTTTCAGGTGAAATCTCAAATGACCTATTTTTTTCACACAAAGAATTTATTTTTCCCCAATCATTCAAATACGACAGCGTTTTTCCAGTAAAAACATTTTAATAATAAATGACTTTGCTGGTGAATGTATAATAAATGGGAAGAAGACATTGACTGTATTAAGCTTACTTTCAGTGTTAACACTTTTTACATATCTATGAGGTGGGTGATACCAAGTGGGAGACATGTTACTGGGCACTCTGAAGGCAAGAAAATTGAATGTAACTATATGTGCAGTTATATAGTATATACATGAATTAGATGGAAACATCTAATTACATGTCTGAAAAATGAAATAAAGGGGAAACTAGGTTGTCAGGTGCTGTATATAGAATTCCAACAAGGAAAACTGCTTACACACACAATTTGTTCTTTGAAATCATCAAAGCAACTGAAATATGCACAGCTCCTGAGGAATAGCTCAGTCTGACTGATACAGACTTTGCCTGTTCTTATTCTGGGTTATTGAGATGAATTCCAAAACTGTCTCTGGAAAGTTTTATCAATATTTAGTAGTATATGTTAATTACCAGACAATTTTTTTTATCCAACCCTATTCTCTGACCTCAGGTGAGAGGCTGGTTTGTTGTCAACTGTCAGAGAGAATTTTCTGGTGGGTTTATGGGGTCCTGTGGGTTGTCTGGATGAAATAGGAAATAAGGTAAAAAAATACCTTTCCTTCTCCTGGTAAGGTTGCAGAGAGAGCATTTGATCTCTTGTTCACTTTTCACAGGGATAATATGTACTATGTAAAAATGAAAAGAGGGAATAAAAAATTAAAAAAAGAAAAAAAATAACTGCTACATTGGAAGTTCCTGGTCATTTTTCAGTTAGTTTACTTTACAAAATTTTGCAAATTTGAAATTACATGGGATATGAATCTGAAAGCTTTATGAGATTCTGCCTACCAAATTGTAACCAAACTTATAGTGGGAAGAAAATAAGGAATGTTTCACGTAACCCATCTTTCTAAAGTTGTGAGGGCTTTTGTTTGTATATCATTGCAGTTAGAAATGCTATGACCTTTACTTTCATGCTACCATAAGTGACACATATTGCTGTTCTTCCAGAACGTGTTACTAATGGTAAAGTTTATATAACTCATCTTGAAGTTCTACATAGTGTCTCCTCCGTCTCCAAAGCATTGAGTGGTTTAATGCCTCAACGATTCTGGGGAAAACTGCAGTGCAGATTATTACTCTGACATCAATTAATCACTGGGGGTTGTTATTCAGCATTGGCTCCACTTTTCATATCCTAAACGAACTGATATAATTGATTTTAGTATAAAGACACTAAGCAGATGGATTTGATATTATTTAAACAAAAGTTAGGTGGTTAATTGTGAAAGCTTATAATTGAGTTAAAGATTTTCCCAGACTCAAACATCATCTTTATTGAGTTATAATATGCACAAGCTAATAAAATCTCATTTGAAAAAAATTGTATCGATGATTCTCTATAGTGAATGTTATGTCAAAAATGGTTATCCAGAGAAACTGTCAAGACCTTTAAATTCTTTTTGTAGATGTGTAGTTTATAATTATAGTTCAGCATTCACAGATTAAGACTTGTAATTTTGAAACTGTTATCATTATTCTTTCATTCTAAATTCCCTTTTAAAATTAATTGACCTAGTTATGAAGCACAAACTATTTAATTTTTTTATTATGTTTTTGGGTTGCTATACACATAAAGCACGTCCTATTAGAAAAAAAAACACACCTCCATTAATATCCACAATTGTTGTTGTTGCTGTTTTTGCTATTGTTCCTGAAATCTATAATTTAATTTGAGAAATTTAAGTAAGGGAATTTATAGGGAAATTGCTCCTTTATGACAGAATATGAACTGAAGAGATCATGTAGAATGTCTCAGCAATCATCTTCCCTATTGCCATGCAAACAGTGTAATTTTTGTTTGGGATACTGATTCTGAGATTTCTATAAAAGAAAAAAATCTATAGAAATTTCAAGGAAATTTGTCACAATCTGTTCAATTCAACAATGATCAAACATTCATAATAGGAAGCCAAATAAGCCACAATTCTTGCCCCTGAAAAACTAAAAACCCAACAGAAGAATTACAAAAATAAATAAATAATTTCTATGAAAGTGCAGCCTTACATCAGTACTTCTTGGCTCTCTATCTTGATTTACTTTTCATAGTATTTATGAAATTATTATATTCCATATAATTTACATTTTTCCCTCTTTACACTAAAATTATAACTCCAGGAAGATGGGAAGCTTTTGTCTGTTTTCTTTGTGCTTACTGCTTAGAAAAGTGTCTGGAATACGGTAGAAAATAAAAATTGTTGAATCAGTGAATGGATGAATGAGTACTATAAAGACTGTACTGTTATAATAGAGGTAGAAATAAAGTGATTTTGAAGTATTTAGAGAGTTGAGAGATAGGCCAACTCAGTGACCTTGTTCAAATGTTAGGTAATGTGAAGCCATCTCCAGATCACCCAAGCAGGTTACCTTATGTTGTGTCTTTATTCCTTCATACTTATAGCACTATGTTGTAATTTAATGATGTATTCATCTCTTTCTTCATTGGACTATGAAATCTTTGAAAATAAGGACTCTTTTTTCCATTTCCCCCTAATTTTCCATTATAGTGTTCAGTACCTAAGTGGTTATTGAATGAATGAGTTTTCACTCATTTAGTAGGCCTGGGATTCAGAGGCTAAGGTTATGATATGGGAAAGAAGTTTTCTTAATATTTTCTTAATATTTGTGGGGTCAAATGAGTGATAGGTAAGATTAGAAGTGTAGAATAGGAGATGACTATAGAAGGCTTCAGCTTTTTTTATGGGCTTGACTATTTCTGTGAGTAGTGAGAGGCCACAAAAGTCTTTGGGTAGTGAAATGATATAATTACATCTGTGATTTAAGAGAACAGAGTGATGGACTGAAGTTAGGGACCCTAGTTCAGAAGTTATAATAGTGAAAACTTGTGATAATGAGGCTTGAGCTAGGTAATAAATTACAAAAAAAATATATTGTAGAAGTAGAAGTCACAGAATGTAATGAATGCTTAAATATAGGTAATGATGAAGAATATGGAATGGTAAATATTGATGCTAAATTTTTAATTTCAAGTGCCTGGAGAAATAAATGTCCTTAGAGAATGCGAAAGGAATGGAAAAGTTGGAAGTCTGATGAGGTGATATGCTTTCTATATGTTATGTTTGAGGTGTTTCTGGGGTATTAATAAATACTAATCAGACAGATATAAATTTGGTACAGTGCTTCAGAAGAGAATTAGGGTTTGAGCAATTTGTTGTTGAAGTTAAGGGAGTAGATACAACTAAAAAATAGAATGAATAGCATGAAAATAGGATTAATAACAGAACATTGGTGTATACCTTAGTCAAGAAGTGCACAGAAGACAATTGCACCAAAAACCATAAGATACCTAGGAATAAGCCTAACCAAAGAGATAAAAAATATGTACACTGAAAACTGTAGAGAGCTCATGAAAGAAATTGAAGCACAAATAAATAAATGGAAAAACATTTCATGCTCATGGATCGGAAAAAAACATTGTTAAAATGTCGATACTAGCTGAGAAAATTGTGCAGGTTTTGTGGGTATGCAACAGAGAAACATGGCTTAAGAAACTAATCACAGACAAGTTCTTATCCTTTGTTCTACTGGCTGCGGATTTTATGGGAACCCTTGTACAAATGGCATGTGTTCAGTGTGCTATAAAGGCATCTTCAAAGATAGAATAGTAGTAATTGTAGAATCAGCCCACCTTCGGCTTCTGTCAGTACTCTGTCCCAGTCTTTTCCGGTCCAGTGCGCAGACGACAGCGTCCCCGACGCGCGCAGTTACCTCTAGACTCCACATCTGCATCCGGGCAGCCAAGCCCTGTATCAAATCAGTCACTTTTATCAGAATCTTTAGCATCTTCCCAAGTGGACAGTATGTCTGTGGACAAAGCAATCCCTGACACGGAAGACCTGCAAACTTCAGTATCAGATATGGCACAGCAGCCATCTGAAGAGCAAAGCAAGTCTCGTGAAAAACCAAAATAGAAAAAGAACGGCTGTTTCATGTGCAGGAAGAAAGTAGGACTTACTGGGTTTGAATGCCGGTGTGGACATGTGTATTGTGGCGTACACGGTTACTCAGACGTGTACAATTGCTCGTACAATTACAAAGCTGATGCTGCGGAGAAAATCAGAAAAGAAAAACTCAGTAGTTGGTGAAAAGATCCAGAAGATTTGAACTCCTGCTGGAATACAAACTCCTCTGACCATTTGCAAACTAAAAGTTGACTTGAGGTCTCTTTTCCTAGTCCTGGGGAGCATAGAGCATTGTGCGTTACACAGACTTTTTAATCATGCATGTCAACCAGAAGAATAGATTTTTGGCTTTGTTTTGAAAATGACTCTGAACATTTATTTCCATTGCAGTTTCTGTGGCTGAAAAAACCTAAGTGAACTTTACAAGTATTATCCTTTTAAGATCATTTTAATTTTAGTTGAGCACAGAGGACTTTTATAACAAACGTGGAGACCTTTTGGAGGGCTGTGATTTTTCCAGTATTAAACATGTATGCATTGATCTTATAGTTTATTTTTCTCATTGTGTGTGTATATAAAACTTTTCTCTGCACATGATTTCTCTTTTGATAATGCCCGTTAGGAAACAACTAGTTACCAGTAGCTGAATATATCTTACTCATTATGGCTGCTTTTGTTGTTTCATTAACAAAGGTTATACCTGTGTTAGCATATACTTCCTTTGCACCCACTATTTATGTCTGAATCATTTGTCACAGGATAGTGTGTGCTGATGAGATTCTAAGTTTGTGTGTTTTTGAATTTTTTGAGTGAGGGAAGGAACAGCTGTATGCATTTCATTGCTGACCGCAGGCTTCTTTCAGTAGCATTCACCAGTCTCGGTGTGTACACAATATGAAGAATTATCTGGAGTAATTGTGCTGTGTTTATGTTTACCCCACCCGTCTGTGATTAAATAAAAAGGAAAACCATAAAATTAAAAAAAAAAACACAAATGTCGATACTACCCAAAGCAATCTACATATTAAATGCAATCCTAATCAAAATAAAACCAGTATTCTTCACAGCACTAGAGAAAATGATTTTAAAATTTGTATGGAACCATAAAAGACCCCCAAATACCCAAAGTAATGTTGAAAAAGAAAACCAACGCTGGAAGCATCACAATGCTGGACTTTAGCCAGTATTACAAAGCTGTAATCATGAAGACAGTGTGGTATTGGCACAAAAACAGACACATAGACCAGTGCAATAGAATAGAGAACCCAGAAATGGATCCACAACTGTATGGCCAACTAATCTTTGACAAAGCAGGAAAGAATGTCCAATAGAAAACAGTCTCTTCAGCAAATGCTGCTAGGATAACTGGACAGTGACAGGCATAAGAATGAACCTGGACCACTATCTTACACCATACACAAAAATAAATTCAAAATGGATGAAAGACCTAAATGTGATACAGGAAACCATCAAAATCCTATGGGAGAAAACCTCAGCCACAGCAACTTCTTACTTGACATGTCTCCAGATGTAAGGGAATAAAAGTAAAAAGGAATTATTGGGACCTCATCAAGATAAAAAGCTTCTGCACAGCAAAGGAAACAATCAACAAAACTCAAAGGCAACCAACGGAATGGGAGGAAGTATTTGCAAATGACATATTGGATAAATGGTTTGTATCCAAAATCTATAGAGAACTTATCAAACTCAACACCCAGAAAACAAATAATCTAGTGAAGAAATGGGCAGAGAACATGAATAGACACTTATCCAAAGAGGATATCCAGATGGCTAACACACATGAAAAAATGTTCAACATTGCTGATCATCAGGGAAATCAAAATCAAAATCACAATGAGATATCACCTCACACTAGTTAGAATGGCTAAAATTAATGACTTAGGCAACAATAGATGTTGACAAGGATGCAGAAAAAGGGGAACCATTTTTCACTGTTGATGGGGATGCAAATTGGTGCAGCCACTCTGGAAAACAGTATGGAGTTTCCTCAAAAAATTAAATATAGAACTACCCTATGACCCAGCAATTGCACTACTAAGTATTTATCCAAAGGATACAAAAATGCTGATTCAAAGGGGCACATACACCCCAATGTTTATAGCAGTGCTATCAACAATAGCCAAATTATGGAAAGAGCCCAAATGTCCATCGACTGATGAATGGATAAAAAACGTGGTATACACACACACACACACACACACACACACACACAAAATGGAATACTACTCAGTGATGAAAAAGAATGAAATTTTGCCATTTGCAGCAACATGGATGGAACTAGAGTGTATTATGCTAAACAAAATAAGTCAGTCAGAGAAAGACAGATATCATATGATTTCACTCATATGTGGGATGTGAGAAACACAACATTAACATAGAGGAAGGGAAGGAAAAATAAGATAAAAAAAGAGAGGGAGGCAACCCATAAGAAACTCTTAAATACAGAGAAAAAAACTGAGGGCTGCTGGAGGTGTGGTGGGTGGGAGGATGGGTTAAATGGGTGAAGAGCATTAGGGAGGGGACTTTTTTGGATGAGCACTGGGTGTCATATGTAAGAGGTGAATCACTGGTTTCAACTCCTGAAGCCAAGACTACACTGTATGTTAAATAAGTTGAATTTAAATAAATAAAATAAGGGTACAGAAGAGGACTCCCTGAGAAAGACAGTAGAGTATTCAAGGAGAAAAGAGAAGAAAAAAGATGAGAAGAACATCACAGAAATTATTGAAAAATAAAATGTAAGAATAAAGTGTTCTCAAGGATAATTAATTATGCAGATAATCAATTAGGATGATAATTGGGAGGGTTATGGTAAGTGGCGTTTTGCAATGACTTTTTGTTTTTTATAGCATGCTAGATGTTGAACTCCGAATGAAAAGCGTTGGGAAAAAAACAAAATGTAAATATGCAGCAAATATAGATTTATTATTGAAGAAATTTGACAATAACTGTGAAGGATTAAAGGGATTGAAGGGTTCAGAAAAGTTTTTATATAGTCGCTGCAGTGGATTCAGTAAAGAGAATTATTTAGAAATGAAAGGAAGAATTCAAAGTGGGGGCACAGTTGAAATTTTATATCATGGATACTCAGTTTATCAAATCAGAATGTTGATAAGTCTTTCTTGAAGCAACATGCACAAATCAGGAAAGAGATTTTTAAAATTGTTTCTTGGATTAATTCAGGGTTGGGATTCAGCACGGTAGGTATAGTGCAAGGTCAAAGAAGTTAGGAAGCTCAGGGAATTGGTAAGAATGTAATTGAAACATTTGGAATAGAATCCTAGTATAGCCAGACCAATAAGGCATTGAGCAATTTATTAAAATGTGATAATATAACAATCATAGAACTAGAAGGAGCACAATTAAGGAAACAAGGAAATTCCATGCAAGGATAAAGTCTAAGATGACAACTGAGGTGGAATAAAAATAAAGCTTTTTTAGCTAAAAGAATTATAGTACTAATATAATAAAGTAGTTTTGTTATATGAAAACTTTCAAGAAATTAAATTAGTAGAGCATTATGAAGTAGCCTCTAAAATTTATATTTTATTAGTTCTGTATCTTATAATATCAAATCTTCTTTGTAATCATATGATGGTTTCTTAATGCAACTTTAAAGCCTAACTTAAACTTTCCAAAGTAATGGGCCAAAGGAGTAAGATACATTGATTAGGCCACTAAAATACTATAGGACTGATTAATCTCAAGTTTAATAACTTGTATGATCCTCCTTCGATTAAAAATATTAAGCATTTAGAAGACTTCTAGGAAAGATGGTGAAATAGGAGGACCCTAAACTTATCTCATCCCACAGATACAACTAGATAACATTCACATCATTATAAATAACTAAGAAAATGACCCAAAGACTGGTAAACAAACTCCACAACTAAATGTAGAGAAGAGGGCACATTGAAGATGGCAGGAAAGGTGAAGATCTGGTTAGGAGTTAAATGGAGGGAGGGGAACCATTGGTCAGGAGAGGGGACAGAAACAGAACCTCATACCAGAAATCCCACTAGGGAAGATGAATCCCCATAACATTTGTCTTCAAAAACCAGAGGACTGAATTATGTGAGTTTTTATAAGCAGAAATATTAAAAGCCTGGAACTTTAAAAATCAGCAGACTCAGCTCCATAAAGAGATGGAAGGGTGAGAGGAAACAGAATTCCCAATTAAAGAGATAGGACAGTAAACAGCCTGAGGAGATACACAATAGAAAGAGCAATTTGAAAAGTTACTAGGGACTATGGGAGAGTGATTTGTGTACTAATCTCAGAGTGTGTGCTGGAGGGGCAAAGATCCTTGAGATACTTCTCCAGGAGCAAAGGAGCTGGCAGGTACCATTTCCCTCCCTTGACCCCCCAGCATAAACACATGGCCACCTGTAGGAATTGGCACATGCCAACACTTACTACCTAACTTGCAAACATTGTGCATCCTTCCCCTCTCCCAACACTTTGGCAGATCCACCCCCTTCAATGCTCTCTTGACCAGAGCCCACCCAGAGTGAGGTCACAAGCCTGGTAGTGTGCAAGCAACCCTGACAAGGGTCAGCACCACTCCAAAGTGACTCTTGCTCTAGGGAGAACGGAAGATAACCACACACACCAGAAGACTGCACTCTCAGCAATGCGCTGGGAGAAGACAGCTGGTCTGATTGCAAGCCCCAGCTACCAATGAAAGCTCCATAGGCGAAAACACAGGGAAAGTACCCTGAAGTTTGCTGCTACTGTATCTCTGGAAAATGTTTGGTCTGAGAACTCAACCCCAGACTGGCCAACTAACACCACAGGGAAGAAACACTGCTCACAACAGGCATTAAGAACCACTGCAGATGACTAGAATGAAGGAAAAAGTGGCTTAGCCACAACAGCAGAGCACAAACAAAACACATAGGAAACACCGCTAAAACACCAGGTCCTGGTGAACAGTGGACATTGCACTGCAGGGCACTATAAGTCCACTTCTTCATAAGGCCACTACTGTTGAAATCAGGAGTCATAGCTGACTTTCCTAACGTTCAATAATGCACATAGTTATAAAATGAAAAGACAGAGGAATATATCCCAAATGAAAGAAGAGGACAAAATTACAGCAAGAGACCTAAACAAAACAGAGATCAGATGCCTGAGAGAATTTAAAGTAATAATCATAAAGATACTCACCAGTCTTGAGAAAAAAAGTGGAGGACATGACTGAGACCCTTAACAAAGAGATAGAAAACATAAAGAACCAATTAGAGATAAATAATATAATAAATAAAATTAAAAAGTGTAAATAAAATTAAAAATTAAAAATACATAGATGGAATAAATAGAAGACTAGAGCAATAGAAGAACAATTCAGCAACATGGAGGATAGAGTAATGTAAAATAATCAAACTGATCAGGTGAGGTAAAAAAAATACAAAATGAAAATAGACCTAGGGAATTCTGTGACACTATTAAGTGAACTAATATTTGCATGACAGGGATAACAAAAGGAGAAAAGGAAGAAAAGGGGGCAGAAAATGTATTTGAAGAGTAATATCTGAACACTTTCCAAATTTGAGTAAGAAAACAGAAATCCAGATGCAGGAGGCACAGAGAGCCAACCCTCCCCCCAAAATCAATACAAAGAGCTCCAAACCAATAAATATAGTAATTAGAATGGCAAAAGGGTGTTATAAAGAGAGACTTTAAAAAACAACAAGAGAAAAGAAAACAGCTACATACAAGGGAAACCCTTTGGGCTATCAGCTGAGTTTTCAACAGAAACATTGCATGCCAGAAAGGAGTGACATGATATATTCAGGATTCTGAAAAGGAAAAAAAAATCTACAGCCAAGAATACTCAATCCAACAAGGCTATCATTAAAATAGAAGGAGACATAAAAAGCATCCCAGAGAAACAAATGTTGAAAGAATGCATAAGCACTAAAACTATCCAACAATAAATGTTAAAGGGAATTTTGCATGGAAAGGAAAGACCATCACTAAGAATGAGAGAAGAAGGAATTAAAAAAAAAACAGTCAAAATAAGTATATCTGTAAAAGTCAGTCAAGGAGCTGTGAGGAGCCAAGATGGCGGAACACCATGGAAATTTTTTGTGTGTCTCACATCCATGAAATACAGCCAGAACAACACTAAACCATCCTGAACACATAGAAAACTGACCTGAGGATTAACACAACAATCTGCACAACCTGAACCACAGAATTCAGCAGGTACATGGCACGGAGAGGTGAACTTGGGGAGAGAGAAGCTGCAGAGGGCAGGGAGCCACTATTGGGTGTGGAGAGAGGATGGAGATGGTGGGGGATAATATGGGAAAAGCACCCCCCCAAAAGCAGCTGGAGAGAAAGTGAAAATTGGGAACAGCCACAGGGACAGAACTAAAAAGGGAAAAAGCAGAAAGGGTTTAAATTCTATTCAGAATATAAACAGAGGAGAGCACAGAATCTGAAACTTCACACACAGCTCAATACCTGGCAGTGTTTTGGTGGGAAGGGCAATTCCCAGAAGCAGAGTGAGGGCCAGGAGGCTCTAGAGCCACACAGGGAGAAGCGGTTCCACTGCTGGAAGGACGTTTGGTAAAGGCTATGAGAATCCTGTTTCCAGCATACCCCAGAGAATAGCCACATTTGTTGGTGCTGAAAAAAGGTCATTAAGGGTGAAACCTGGTGCCAGATGTGTGTTGTGATTGTCCATAATCCCTGAAAACACTGCTGCTACAGTGTCTTGCAAAATTTTTCTGGGGTGGGCTGGCACCCAGCCACAGTCTCTGGGCATCGGCAGCAGCACGGTCCAACAAATGTTCCTGGGTGCTGCCAGCACCCGGCCATTTATCAGTAAGACCTTCCACAGAGGGGCAGGACGGGTCAAACCTGCAGTCCCTCAGAAGAAAGGGGTCAGGAAAAACAGCCGCATCTGAGACAAAATTCAGGAGGGGGGTGCTTCCTGGGGCTTGGTCACAGACTGTATAAGCAGGGGGTGGAAGGAAGCTGAACACAAATGACGGGTGTGCAGTTGCTGAGTGGGGAGAACAGAGTTTCGATACTAGAGACTGGGTAGCTGGGTGATGCCATTTTCACTGCTCCTGCACATGAACATATGCACCTACAAACGCAACAACGTTCCACCCCAGTAAACTAAGCAACGCAACCTAGTGGAGAACAGAGCCATTACACCAAGCCCCACTCACTGGGGAGATGTATCTCTTCAAGAGCAAAAGTCTCACCACCTGCTTAGTTTATGGACTATAAAGCATTTCATACTTTGACTTCTAGTGGAAAACAAAATAATTTCAGGTGTATTTCAGTCTGTTAGCGGGTCCATGTATTCAGTTTTCTTTTTTTTCACTTTTTTCTCTTTTTTGTTTCTTTTCTTTTTCTTGAATACAGAAGAGAAAAAATAATTTTTATTCTCAATTTTTATTACAAATATTTTTCTTTAATTTTTTTCTACTATATTTTTACTTTTGTGTAAAATTTTCAAATTCTATTTTACTACAATCATTTCATTTTGGTCTACTTCAGTGTATCCATTCTTTCAAATTTTCAAAAGATTTCCTGTTTTTTCCCACTTTTTTTTCTCTAATATATCAATCCACTTTCAGCACCTGACCAAAACACACCTAGGATCTAGCATCATTTATCTGATTTGTGTGTGTGTGTGTGTGTGTGTGTTGTTAATTTTTTAATGTTAATATATTTTTTTAATTTTAATTTTTTTACTTTTAATTTTTTAATACCTCATTAATACCTTTTCTCCCTTCAAAATTATGAAATGAAGGAATTCACCCTAAAGGAAAGAGCAGGAAGAAACGACTGCCAAGGACTTAAGCAACACAGATAAAAGCAAGATGTCTGAAACAGAATTTAGAATCATGAGAATAAGAATACTAGCTGGAGTTGAAAATAGATTAGAATGCCTTTCTGTGAAGATAAAAGAAGTAATATCTAGTCAAGATGAAATAAAAAATGTTATAACTGAGCTGTGATCTCTAATGGATACCACAGTGGCAAGGATGGATGAAGCAGAAGAGAATCAGCGATATAGAGGGCAAACTTATGGAGAATGAGTTTGCAGAAAAAAGGCAGAAAAAAAAGAGGGAGCCTAAGGAAAGAGAGCACAATTTAAGAATTAGAGCAATTAGCACCATTTTTGGAAAATGGCGGTGTAGGAGGAAGCTAGGCTCACCTCATCCTGCTTATTGCTTAGATTCAACCCACATCTGCCTAAATAACCCAGAAAACCACCAGAAGACTAGCAGAATGGATTCTCAAGTGCCAAGCATAGGTAAGGGGCCCAAGGAAAAGAGTAGGAAGGAGGGAGAGATGGTGTGTACTACAAAGACAGGCGGGAGGGAGTGGGGGCAGTGAAGAGGCACACTGCCCAACAAGGCAGAGCCCCTGATGTCTGGCTTGCAAAAGCAGAGGGGCTGACCTCCGTGAGTTCTGACAGCCAGTGGGACTAAAAAACTGGAATGTTAAAGTAAACATCTCTGCTCTCGGAGAGTGTGGAGGGTGAGAGGACATCAGGAGAGAGAGTTGTTGAGTAGCGGAGGACGGAGTTCAGCTTGGCAGGGGAACAAAGGCACTGGCAAGCCTGATCTCCCTCTCCCATCCCCAAGCAGAAATTCTAAAGGGAACCAGTTCCAGTCACCGAACATGCTTGCACCACACAAAGGCCCATTGCTGTGTTTCTGTGGATCCATCCCTCCAAAGGGACTGCCTCCCTCCCTGTGCCTCAGGGCCCCTCCCACAGGGGACTACCTATGGCAAAGCCAGCTAAGCCTGTCCCTTGTACCCCTGTGCATCTTGCGGATCCACCCCAGCTAATATGCCAGAACCCATCAAAGCAGTACCACAAGCCTGGCACTGTGCAAGTAGCCCAGACAAGGGCCACACCACTCCACAGTGAGTCCTGCCCCTGGGAAAGGGGAATATAAGGAACACACCAGTCTGTGCAGCCCCAGTGGTAGGCTGGGGGCAGACATCACATCTGACTGCGGCCCCTCCAACCAACACAAGTTACTCCAGACAGCACAGGGGAAGTGCCCTACAATTTGGAGCCACCACAGGGACTACCCAAAATGAGAAAATGGAATCATTCTCCTCAAAAGAAACTCCAGGAAGTAGTGAAAGATAACGAATTGATCAAAAACGATTTAAGCAATATAATGGAACAAGAATTTAGAATCATAGTCATAAAATTAATCGCTGGGCATCAAAAAGCATAGAGGGCAGCAGAGAATCTATTGCTTACAGAGATCAAGGGACTAAGAAATACTCATGAGGAGCTACAAAAATGCTATAAATGAGGTGCAAAATAAAATGGAAGTGGCCATAGCAAGGACTGAAGAAGTAGAGGAGAGAATAGGTGAATTAGAAGATACAATTATGGAAAAAGAGAAAGCTGAGAAAAAGAGAGCTAAAAATCTCCAAGAGTATGAGGGGAGACTAGAGAGCGAAGTGATGCAATCAAACAGATCAATATCTGTATCATAGGAATTCCAGAAGAGGAAGAGAGAGACAAAGGGACTGAAGGTGTACTTGAGCAAATCATAGCTGAGAATTTCCCTGATCTGGGGAAGGAAAAAGGCATTGAAATCCAAGAGGCACAGAGAACCCCTTTCAGAGGTAACTGGATTCAATCTTCTACATGACATATCATAGTGAAACTGGCAGAATACAAGTATAAAGAGAAAATTCTGAAAGCAGCTAGGGATAAACAGGGTCCAACTTACAAAGGCAGACACATAAGAGTACTTGCAGACCTATTTACTGAATCTTGGCATGCCAGAAAAGAATGGCAAGAAATCTTCAGTGTGATGAACGGGAAAAATATGCAGCCAAGAATCCTTTATCCAGCAAGTCTGTCATTCAGAATACAAGGAAAGATAAAGATTTCCCAAAAAAACAAAAACTGAAAGACCTCATCACCACTAAACTGGCCCTACAAGTGATCCTAAGGGGGATTGTGTGAGTGAAATGTTGCAAGGACCACAAAGTACCAGAGACATCACTGCAAGCATAAAACATACACACATCACAATGACTCTAAACCCATATATTTCCATAATAATACTGAATGTAAATGGACTAAATGCTCCAACCAAAAGACATAGGGTATCAGAATGGATAGAAAAATAAGACCCAACTATCTGCTGTCTACAAAAGACTCAATTTAGGCGTGAGGACATCTTCAGATTGAAAGTGAGTGGATGGAGAATTACCTATCATGCTAATGGAAGTCAAAAGAAAGCTGGAGTAGCCATACATATATCAGACAAACTAGACTTTAAGTCGAAGTCTGTAACAAGAGATGAAGAAGGGTATTATATAATAATTACAGAGTCTATTCATCAGGAAGAGCTAACAATTATAAATGTCTAAGAGCTGAATACAGGAGCCCCCAAATATTAAAAAAAAATCACAAACACAAGCAACCTTATTGATAAGAATGTGGTAATTGCAGGGGACTTTGATACTCCACTAACAAAAATGGATAGATAATTGAGACACAGGATCAATAAAAAAACAAGGGCCCTGAAAGATACATTGGATCAGTTGGACCTGACAGAGATATTTAGAACTCTGCGTCCCAAAGCAACAGAATATACTTTCTTCTCGAGTGCACATGGAACAATCTCCAAGATAGATCACATACTGGGTCACAAAACAGCCCTTCATAAGCACAAAAAAATTAAGATCATACCATGCACACTTTCAGACCACAATGCTATGAAACTTGAAATCAACCACAGGAAAAAGTCTGGAAAACTTCCAAAAGCATGGAGGTTAAAGAACACCCTACTAAAGAATGAATGGGTCAATCAGACAATCAGAGAAGAAATTTGAAAATATATGGAAACAAATGAAATTGGAAGTACAACAATGCAAACACTATGGGATGCAGCGAAGGCAGTCCTGAGAGGAAAGTACATTGCAAGCCAGGCCTATCTCATGAAATAAGAAAAATCCCAAATACAAAATATAATTGCACAACTAAAGGGAATACAAGCAGAGCAGCAAAGACACCCCAAACCCAGCAGAAGAAGAGAAACAATAAAGATCAGAGCAGAAAAGAAATATATAGAATCTAAAAACCTATAGAGCAGATCAATGAAACCAAGAGTTGTTTTTTTTTTGGAAAAATAAACAAAATTGACAAATCTCTACCTAGGCTTCTCAAAAGAAAAGGGAGATGACCCAAATAGATAAAATCATGAATGAAAATGGAATTATTACAACCAATCACCCAGAAAGACAAGCAATTATTAGGGAATACTATGAAAAATTATTTGCCAACAAACTGGACAACCTGGTAGAAATGGACAAATTCCTAAGCACCCACACAGTTCCAACTCAAACATGAAGAAATAGAAAACTTGAACAGACCCATAACCAGTGAAGAAATTGAATCAGTTATCAAAAATCTCCCAACAAATAAGAGTCCAGGACCAGATGGCTTCCCTGGGGAATTCTACCAGATATTTAAAGCAGATATAATGCCTATTCTTCTCAAGCTGTTCCAAAAAAAATAGAAAGGGAAGGAAAATTTCCAGACTAGGAAATTCTAGGAAGCCAGCATTACTTTGATTTCCCAACCAGACAGGACCCAGCAAAAAAAGAGAACTACAGGCCAATATCCCTGATAAATATTGATGCAAAAATTCTCAACAAGATACTAGCAAATCGAATTCAACAGCATATACAAAGATTTATTCACCATGATGACGTGGGATTCATTCCTGGGCTGCAAGGCTGGTTCAACATTCACCAATCAATCAATGTTATACATCACATTAATAAAAGAAAAGATAAGAATCATATGTTCCTGTGAATCAATACAGAAAAAACATTTGACTAATAGCATCCTTTCTTAATTAAAACCTTCGAGAAAGTCGGGATAGAAGGAACATACTTAAACATCATAAAAGCCACTTATGAAAAGCCCACAGCTAAAATCATCATCAATGGTGAAAAACTGACAGCTTTGCCTTTGAGATCAGGAACATGACAGGGATGTCCACTCTCAACGCTGTTGTTTAACACAGTGTTGGAAGTACTAGCATCAGCAACCAGGCAACAAAAGGAAATCAAAAGCATCGGAATTGGCAAAGATGAAGTCAGGCTTTCAATTTTTCCTGATGACATGATACTATACATGGAAAACCCGATAGACTCCACCCAAAGTCTGCTAGTACTAATACATGAAATCATCAGTGTCAGAGGATACAAAATCAATGTACAGAAATCAGTTGAATCCTTTACACTAATAATGAAGCAACAGAAAGACAAATAGAGAAACTGATCCCATTCACAATTGCACCAAGAATCAAAAAATTCCTAGGAAAAAAACTAACCAAAGATGTAAAAGATCTGTATGCTGAAAACTATAGAAAGCTTATGAAGGAAATTGAAGATATAAAGAATTGGAAAACATTCCATGCTCATGGATTTGAAGAATGAATATTGTTAAAATGTCAATACTACCCAAAGCTATCTACACATTCAATGCAATACCAATCAAAATTGCACTAGCATTCTTCCCGAAGCTACAACGAGCAATCCTAAAATTTTTATGGAACCACAAAAGACCCTGAATAGCCAAAGTAATATTGAAGATGACCGAAGCAAGAGGCATCACAATCTCAGACTTTAGCCTCAACTACAATCTGTAATCATCAAGACAGCATGGTATTGGCACAAAAACACATTGACCAATGGAAGAGAATAGAGACTCCAGAATTGGACCAACAAAAGTATGGCCAACGAATCTTTGACAAAGCAGGAAAGAATATCCAGTGGAAAAAAGACAGCCTCTTTAACAAATCGTGCTGGGAGAACTGGACAGCAACATGCAGAAGAATGAAAACTATAGAACATTTTTTTACACCATTCACAAAAATAAACTCAAAATGGATAAAGGACCTGAATGTGAGACAGGAAACCATCAAAACCCTAGAAGAGAAAGCAGGAAAAAAACCTCTCTAACCTCAGCTGTAACAATTTCTTACTTCACACATCTCCAAAGGCAAGGGAATTAAAAGCAAAAATGAACTATTGGGACCTCATGAAGATAAAAAGCTTCTGCACTGCAAAGGAAACAATCAACAAAACTGAAAGGCAACCTACATAATGGGAAAAGATACTTGCAAACGACATATCAGACAAAGGGCTAGTATCCAAAATCTATAAAGAACTCGCCAAACTCCACATCTGAAAAACAATCCAGTGAAGAAATGGGAAGAAAACATGAATAGTCACTTCTCTAAAGAAGACATCCAGATGGCCAACAGGCACATGAAAAGATGTTCAACCTTACTCCTCATCAGGGAATTACAAATCAAAACCGCACTCAGATACCACCTCACGCCAGTCAGAGTGGCTAAAATAAACAAATCAAGAGACTATAGATGCTGGTGAGGATGTGAAGAAACGGGAACCCTCTTGCAAACTGTTTCAGCTGTTTGCAAACTGTTTCAGCTGTTTTGGAAAACAGTGTGGAGCTTCCTAAAACAGTTAAAAATAGATCTACCCTATGACCCAGCAATAGCACTGCTAGGAATTTACCCAAGGGATACAAGAGTGCTGATGCATAGGGGCACTTGTACCCCAATGTTTACAACAGCACTTTCATCAATAGCCAAATTATGAAAAGAGCATAAATGTCCACCAACTGATGAATGGATAAAGAAATTGTGGTGTATATACACAATGGAATACTACGTGGCAATGCGAAAGATTGAAATATGGCCTTTTGTAGCCATGTGGATGGAACATTAGAGTGTTATGCTAAGTGAAATAAGTCATACAGAGAAGTACAGATTCCATGTTTTCACTCTTATGCGTATCCTGAGAAACTTAACAGAAGATCATGGGTAGGGGAATGAAAATAAATGTTAGAGAGGGAGAGAGTCAAACCATAAGAGACTCTTAAAAACTGAGAATAATCTGAGGGTTGACGGGGATTGGGAGGGAGGTGAGGTTGGGTTATGGACATTGAGGAGGGCACCAGTTGCGATGATCACTGGGTGTTGTATAAAAACCAGTTTGATAATAAATTTCATATTAAATAAAGAATTAGGGAAATTGTGACTTATTAGAAAGGAACAACATGAGAATCATAGGGGTCCCAGAAGAGGAAGAGAGAGAAATAGGTGTAGAAGTGTTATGTGAGCAAATCATAGTGGTAAACTTTCCTAAGTGGGGGAAAGACACAGACATCAAAATTCAGGAAACACAGAGGACTCCCATTACAATCAAGAAAAACCGACCATCAACAAGGCATATCATAGTCAAATTCACAAAATACTCAGGCAAGGAGAGAATGATGAAAGCAGCAAGGGGAAAAAAAGCCCCTAACATACAAGGGAAGACACATCAAATTTGCAGCAGACCTATCCAGAGAAACTTGGCAGGCCAGAAAGGAGTGGCAGGATACAGTCAGTGTGATGAATCAGAAAAATATGCAGCCAAAAATTCTTTATCCATCAAGGTTTTCATTAAAAATAGAAGGAAAGATACAAAGTTTCCCAGACAAACAAAAATTAATGAAGTTTGTGACCACTAAATCTGCCAAGCAAGAAATTTTAAGGATGACTCTCTGAGGGGAGAAAAGATGAAAAAAACACACACACACAGAAATAAATAAAGACCAAAAGCAACAAAGATTAGAAAGGACCAGAGAACACCACCAGAAACTCCAACTCTACAATCAACATAACGGCAACAAATTCATATCGTTCAGTACACACTCTAAATGTCAATGGACTAAGTGATCCATTCAAAAGACACAGGTAGGGTAACAGAATGGATAAGAAAACAAGACCGATCTATATGCTGTTTACAAAAGACACACTTGAGACCTAAAGTCACCTTCAGATTGAAAATAAGGGGATGGAGAACCATCTATCATGCTAATGGTCCACAAAACAAAGCTGGAGTAACCATACTTATATCAGACAATCTAGACTTTAAAATAAAGACTGTAACAAGTGATGAAGAAGGTCATGATATCAAAATTAAGGGGTCTATCCAACATGAAGACCAAACAGTTGTAAACATTTATGTTCCAAATATGAAAACACCCAAATATATAAATCAATCACAAGCATAAACTCATTAATACTGATACCATAACAGTAGGGGACTTTAAGACCCCACTTAATCCAATGGACAGATTATCTAATCAGAAAATCTACAAGGAAACAATAGCTTTGAAGGACACACTGGACCAGATGGACTTAACAGATATATTCAGAACATTTTATCCCAAAGCAGCAGAATATACATTCTTCTCCAGTGCACAGGGAACATTCTCCAGAATAGACCACATACTGGGACACAAAGAAGCCCTCAAAAAGTACAAAAAGATCGAGATCATACCGTGCAAATTTTCAGACCACAATTCTATGAAACTCAAAATCAACCACAAGAAAAAATTCGAAAGGTAACAAATACTTGGAGACTGAAGAATATACTACTAAAGAATCAATGGGCTAACCAAGAAGGTTAAAGAGGAAATTAAATATTTCATGGAAGCCAATGAAAATGATAACACCACAACCCCAGAACACTGGTTTGCAACAAAGGCAGTCATAACAGGAAAGTATATAGCAATCCAGGTCTTCCAAAAGAAGGAAGAAAGATCTCAGATACACAACCAAACCTTATGCTTTAAAAAGCTGGAAAAAGAACAGCAAATAAAACCCAATCCAGCAGAAGACAGGAAATAATAAAGATTAGAGCAGAAATCAATGCTATCAAAATCAAACCAAACCAAACCAAAGCAAACAAAACAAAACAGTAGAACAGATCAATGAAGCCAGAAGCTGGTTCTTTGAAAGAATTAACACACTTGATAAACTACTAGCCAGTTTGGTCAAAAAGGAAAAGGAAAGGACCCAAATAAAAAAAATCAAGAATAAAAGAGGAGAGATCACAACCAACAGAGCAGAAATAAAGACATCAGTAAGCGAATATTATGAGCAATTATACACCAATAAAATGGCAATCAGGAAGAAATGGACAAATTCCTAGAAACATATACACTAACAAAACTGAAACAGGAAGAAATAGAAAATTTGAAAAGACCCATAACCAGTAAGATATCGAATTAGTAATAAAAAACCTCCCAAAAAACAAGAGTCTAGGGTCAGATGGCTTTCCAGGGTAATATTGCCAAACATTTAAAAAAAGTTAACACCTATTCTCTTGAAGCTGTTAAAAAAAATAGAAATGAAAGGAAAACTTCCAAACTCTTTCTATGAAGTTAGCATTTCCTTGATTCTGAAACCAGACAGAGACCCCACTAAAAAGGAGAACTATAGACCAATTTCCATGATGAACATTGATGCAAAAATCCTCAACAAGATATTAGTCAACCAGCTCCAAAAATACATTAAAAAAATTATTCACCATGACCAAGCGGGATTTATACCTGGGATGCAGAGATGGTTCAATATCCAGAAAACAATCAGTGTGATTCATCAAGTCAATAAAATAAAGGACAAGAACCATATGATCCTCTCAATACATGCAGAGAAAGCATTTGCCAAAATACAGCATCCTTTCTTGATAAAAAAAAAAAACCTCCAGAAAGTAGGGATAGAAGGAGCATACCTCGAGATTTTCAAACCATATATACAAAAGACCCAACACTAATATCATCCTCAATGGGGAAAACTGAGAGCTTTCCCCTCAGGTCAGGAACAAGTCAGGGATGTCCACTCTCACCACTGTTATTCAACATAGTATTGGAAGCATTAGCCTTTGCAGTCAGACAACACAAAGAAATAAAAGGAATCCAAATCAGCCAGGGGGAAGTCAAACTTTCACTCTTCGCAGATGACATGATACTCTACATGGAAAATCCAAAAGATTTCACCAAAAACTGATAGAAATGATCCATGAATTCAGCAAAGTTTCAGGATATAAAATCAATGCACAGAAATCGGTTACATTCCTCTTCACCAACAATGAAACAACAGAAAGAGAAATCAAGGAATTGATGCCATTTATAATTGCACCAAAAACCATAAAATACTTAGGAATAAATCTAACCAAAGAGGTGAAAAAACTATACACTTAAAACTATAGAAAGCTTATGAAAGAAATTGAAGAAGACTCAAAAAATGGAAAAAATTTCCATTCTCCTGGAGAGGAAGAACAAATATTGTTAAAATGTCGATACTACCCAAATAAATCTACATATTAAATATAATTACTATCAAAATAACATTAGCATTCTTCACAGAGATAGAGCAAAGATTCCTAAAATTTGTATGGAATGAGAAAAGATCCAAAATAGTCAAAAGAATCTTGAAAAAGAAAATCAAAGCAGGAGGAATTACAATAATGGACTTCAGTCTCTACTACCAAGCTGTAATCATCAAGACGGTATGGTACTGGCATAAGAACAGACACTCAGATCAATGGAACAGGATAGAGAACCCAGAAATGGACCCACAAAAGTATGGCCAACCAATCTTTGATGAAGCAGGGAAGAATATCCAATGGAGTAAAAACTGTCTCTTCAGCAAGTGGTGCTGGGAAAACTGGACAGCGACATGCAGAAGAATGAACCTGGACCACTTACTTACACTATACACAAAAATAAACTCAAAATGGATGAAAGACCTCAATGAAAGACAGGAAGCCACCAATATCCTTGAGGAGAAAGCAGGCAAAAACCTCTTTGATCTTGGCCACAGTAACTTCTTACTCCACATGTCTCCAGAGGCAAGGGAAACAAAAGCAAAAATGAACTACCGGGACCTCATCAGAATAAAAAGCTTCTGCACAACGAAGGAAACAATCAGCAAAACTAAAAGGCAACTGACAGAATGGGAGAAGATATTTGTAAGCAACATATCAGATAAAGGGTTATTATTTAAAATCCATAAAGAACTTATCAAACTCAGCACCCAAAAAACAAATAATCCAGTGAAGAAATGGGCAAAAGACATGAATAGACATTTCTCCAAAGAAGACCTTCAGATGGCCAACCGATACATGAAAAAATGCTCCAAATCATTCATCATCATGGAAATACAAATCAAAACCACAATGAGATATCACCTTACACCTGTCAGAATGGCTAACATTAACAATTCAGGCAACAAGAGATGTGGTGAGGATGTGGAGAAATAGGATCTCTTTTGCATCTTTGGTGGGAATGCAAGTTGGTGCAGCCCCTCTGGAAAGCAGTATGGAGGTTCCTCAAAAAATTAAAAATAGAACTACCTTATGACCCAGCCAGTGCATTACTGGGTATTTTTTCAAGGGATACAGGTATGCTCTTCTGAAGGGTCACGTGCACCCCAGTGTTTATAGCAGCACTATCAACAATAGCCAAAGTATGGAAAGAGCCCAAATATCCATCGACAGATGAATGGATAAAGAAGATGTGGTACATATATACATTGGAGTATTACTCGGCAATCAAAAAGAATGAAGTCTTGTCATTTGCAACTATGTGGATGGAAGTAGAGGGTATTATGCTAAGTGAAATTAGTCAGTCAGAGAAAGACAATTATCTTATGACTAAACTCATATGAGGACTTTAGGATACAAAACAGATGAATACAAGGGAAGGGAAGCAAAATGAGTATAAAAACAGGAAGGGTCACAAAACATAAGAGTGTCTTAAATATGGAGAACAAAGAGAGGGTTACTGGAGGGGTTTTTTGGGGGATGGGCTAAATGGGTAAGGGGAATTAAGGAATCTACTCCTGAAATCATTGTTGCACTATATGTTAACTAATTTGCATATAAATTTAAAAAAATAAAATTTAAAAAATCAGCCGAGGGAATCTAAAAATAAAAAGATGTAAAGTATGATATCATAGACCTAAAACATGGGGTTGGGAGTAAAAAATTGGTTCCAATTTAAACAACCATCAAATTAATATAGACTTTTATATGCAGGAGATGTTATTTAGAAACCAACTGGTAGCCACAAATCAAAAATCAGTAACATATATGCAAAAAATAAAGAGAAAGGTATCCAAGTATATCACTAAAAAAAGACAACTAACCATAAGGAAAGAAGGCACTAGAAGAAAGTAACAGAAAAAAATTATGAAAACAACCATGAAACAAGTAACAAAATGAAAATAAGTAAATACCTATCAATCATTACTTTGAATGTAAACAAACTAAATGCTCCAATAAAAATACATAGGGTGATTGAAAAGATAAAAGCAAAACCCATCTATATGCTGCCTCGAAGAGAATCATTTAAGACCAAGATACATGAAAATTGAGAGTGAAGGATTGTGAACTATTCATCATGTGAAAGGATGTCAAAAGAAAGCCAATGTAGATACACTTATATTGGACAAAATAAACTTTAAAACAAGCACTCTTAGAGACAAAGAAGGACAGTGTATAATCTTATAAGTGACAATCCAACAAGAAAATATCACAAATATAAATATTTATGCACCCGACACGAGAGCACCAAAATACATACATCAGTTAATAATAAACATAAAGGAAATAGTTGATAAAAATATAATAATGGTATGGGATTTTAATACCCTATTTACATCAATGGACAGATATTCTAGAAAGAAAATCCACAAGGAAACTGTGGCTTTGAATAACATATTGGATCAGGTGGAGTGAACAGTTATAGTCACAACATTCTATCCTAAAACAGCATATTACATATTGATTTCAAGTGCACATGGAATATTATTCAGCATAGATCACATATTAGGCAATAAAACAAATCTCAGGGCTTGAAGATGGTGGTGTAGGAGGACACTGGGCTCACTGCGTCCTGCGGATCACTTAGATTCCACCCACACCTGCCTAAATAACCCAGAAAACCACCAGAAAACTAGCAGAATGGATTCTCCAGAGGCAAGTGTAGACAAGAGGCCCAGAGAAGAGGGTAGGAAGGGTGGAGAGGTGATGCGAGCCACAGGGACTGGCTGGAGGGAGCCTGGAGGAGGAGCAGCCCAACAGCAAAGCAGAGACCCTGAGTGTGGCTTGCAAAAGCGGAGTGGCCGGATGGAGTGTGTTTGGACAGCAAGCTGGACTTGACATCCGGAAGGTTATAAGGTTAACTTATACCCTTAACAGCTCTGCTCAGAGAGCAGGAGGGCTGGAGGAAACAGGAGGGGGAGTTGTTAAGCCCCTGACAACAGAGCACAGCTTGGTGGGGAACAAAGGTGCTCGCCAACACCATATCCATCACCCATCCCCCAGCCAAAATCCCAAAGGGAACCAGTTCCTGTCAGGAAACTTGCTTGCACCGCGCAAACACCCAACGCTGTGCTTCTGTGGATCCATCCCTCCAGAGGCAGCTCTGACTCCCTCCCGGTGCCACAGGGCCCCTCCCGAAGCAGATCACCAAAGGAAAAGCAAGCTCAGTCTGCCCCTCACACCCCTGTGCACCTTGCTGATCCACCCCACCTAATACTCCAGATCCCCAGCACCACAAGCCTGGCAATGTGCAAGTAGCCCAGAAGGGCCACGCCACCCCACAGTGAATCTCGCCCCTAGGAGAGGGGAAAAGAAGGTACACACCAGTGTGACTATGGCCCCAGGGGTGGGCTGGGGGCAGACATCAGGTCTGCCTATGGCCCCGCCCACCAACAGAAGTTATTCAAGACAGAACAGGGGAAGTGCCCTGCAGTTCCGCACCACTGCAGGGACTATCCAAAATGACCAAAAGGAAGAATTCCCCCCCAAAAAACCTCCAGGAAATAATGACAGCTAACAAACTGATCAAAATGATTTAAACAATACAACAAAAAGTGAATTTAGAATAATAGTCATAAAATTAATCCCTGGGCTTGAAAACAGTATAAAGGACAGCAGAGAATCTCTTGCTACAGAGATCAAGGGACTAAGGAACAGCCAGGAGGAGCTAAAAATGCTATTAATGAGCTGCAAAATAAAATGGAGATGACCACAGCTCAGACTGAGGAGGCAGAGGAGAGAATAGGTGAACTGAAGAAAAATTATGGAAAAAGAAGAAGCTGAGAAAAAAAGAGATAAAAAAATCCAAGAGTATGAAGGGAAAATTAGAGAAATAAGTGATGCACTAAAGAGAAATAATCTACGCATAATTGGTATTCTAGAAGAGGAAGAGAGAGGGAAAGGTGCTGAAGGTATACTTGAAGAAATCATAGCTGAGAACTTCCCTGATCTGGGGAAGGAAAAAGGCATTGAAATCCAAGAGGCACAGAGAACTCCCTTCAGATGTAACTTGAATCAATCTTCTGCATGATATATCATAGTGACACTGACAAAATGCAAGGATAAAGAGAAAATTCTGAAAGCACCTAAGGATAAACATATTCTAACATAAAGGGAGACTGATAAGAATAGTGATGGATCTCTCTACTGAAACTTGGCAGGCCAGAAATAAATGGCAGGAAATCTTCAATATGATGCACAGAAAAAAATATGCAGCCAAGAATCCTCTATCCAGCAAATCTGTCATTTAGAATAGAAGGAGAGATAAAGGTCTTCCCAAACAAACAAAAACTGAAGGAATTCACCACCACTAAACTAGCCCTACAAGAGATCCTAAGGGGGATCCTGTGAGACAAAGTACCAGAGACATCGCTGCAAGCATGAAACTTACAGACATCACAATGACTCTAAACCTATATATTTCTATAATAACACTGAATGTAAATGGATTAAATGTGCCAACCAAAAAACATAGGATATCAGAATGGATAAAAAAAAATAAGACCCATCTATTTGCTGTCTACAAGAGACTCATTTTAGACCTGAGGACACTTTCAGATTGAAAGTGAGAGGATGGAGAATTATTTTTCATGCTACTGGAAGTCAAAAGAAAGCTGGAGTAGCCATACTTATATCGGACAAACTAGACTTTAAATTAAAGGCTGTAACAAGAGATGAAGAAGGGCATTATATAATAATTACAGGGTCTATCCATCAAGAAGAGCTAACAATTGTAAATGTCTATGCGCCAAATATGGGAGCCCCCAAATATAAAAAACAATTACTCACAAACATAAGCAAACTTATTGACAAGAATGTGGTAATTGCAGGGGACTTTAATACCTCACTTACAACAATGGATAGATCATCTAGACACATGGTCAATAAAGAAACAAGGGCCCTGAATGAGACATTGGATCAGATGGACTTGACAGATATATTTAGAACTCTGCATCCCAAAGCAACAGAATATACTTTCTTCTCGAGTGCACATGGAACATTCGCCAAGATAGATCACATACTGGGTCACAAAACAACCCTTCATAAGTATACAAGAATTGAGATCATACCATGCATACTTTCGGACCACAATGTTATGAAGCTTGAAATCAACCACAGGAAAAAGTCTGGAAAACCTCCAAAAGCATGGAGGTTAAAGAACACCCTACTAAAGAATGAATGGGTCAACCAGGCATTAGAGAAGAAATTAAGAAATATATGGAGAGAAATGAAAATTAAAATACAACAATCCAAATGCTTTGGGATGCAGTGAAAGCAGTCCTGAGAGGAAAATACATTGCAATCCAGGCCTATCTCAAGAAACAAGAAAAATCCCAAATACAAAATCTAACAGCACACCTAAAGGAACTAGAAGCAGAACAGCAAAGGCAGCCTAAACCCAGCAGAAGAAGAGAAATAATAAAGATCAGAGCAGAAATAAACAATGTAGAATCTACAAAACTGTAGAGCAGATCAAACAAACCAAGAGTTGGTTTTTTGAAAAAATAAACAAAATTGATAAACCTCTAGCCAGGTTTCTCAAAAAGAAAAGGGAGATGATCCAAAAAGATAAAATCATGAATGAAAATGAACTAATTACAACCAATCCCTCAGAAATACAAAAAAATTATCAGGGAATACTATGAAAAATTATATGCCAACAAACTGGACAACCTGGAAGCCAAGGACAAATTCATAAACACACACACACTTCCAAAACTCAAACTGGAGGAAATAGAAAGCTTGAACAGTTCCATAACCAGCGAAGAAATTGAATCAGTCATCAAAAATCTCCCAACAAATAAGAGTCCAGGACCAGAAAGCTTCCATGGGGAATTCTACCAGACATTTAAAGCAAAGATAATACCTATCCTTCTCAAGCTATTCCAAGAAATAGAAAGGGAAGGAAAACTTCCAGACTCATTCTATGAAGCCAGTATTGCTTTGACTCCTAAACCAGACAGAGACCCAGTAAAAAAAAGAGAACTACAGGCCAATATCCCTGATGAATATGAATGAACAAATTGTCAATAAGATACTAGCAAATCGAATTCAACAGCTTATAAAAAGAATTATTCACCATGATCAAGTGGGATTCATTCCTGGGCTGCAGGGCTGGTTCAACATTCGCAAATCAATCAATGTGATACATCACAGTAATAAAAGAAAAGATAAGAACCAAATGATCCTGTCAATTGATGCAGAAAAAGCATTTGACAAAATTCAGCATCCTTTCTTAATAAAAACCCTTGAGAAAGTCAGGGTAGAAGGAACATATTTAAACATCATAAAAGCCATTTATGAAAAGCCCACAGCTAACATCATCCTCAACAGGGAAAAACTGAGAGCTTTCCCCCTGAGATCAGGAACACGACAGGGATGTCCACTCTCACCGCTGTTGTTTAACATAGTGTTGGAAGTGCTAGGATCAGCAATCAGGCAACAAAAGGAAATCAAAAGCATCAAAGTTGGCAAAGATGAAGTCAAGCTTTCGCTTTTTGCAGATGACATGATATTATACATGAAAAATCTGATAGACTCCATCAAAAGTCTGCTGGAACTGATACATGAATTCGGCAAAGTTGCAGGATACAAAATCAATGTACAGAAATCAGTTGCATTCTTATACACTAATAATGAAGCAACAGAAAGGCAAAGAAACTGATCCCATGCACAATTGCACCAAGAAGCATAAAATACCTAGGAATAAATCTAACCAAAGATGTAAAAGATCTGTATGCTGAAAACTATAGAAAGCTTATGAAGGAAATTGAAAAATATATAAAGAAATGGAAAAACATTCTGTGCTCATGGGTTGGAAGAATAAATATTGTTAAAATGTCAATACTACCCAAAGCTATCTACACATTCAATGCAATCCCAATCAAAATTGCACTAGCATTCTTCTTGAACCTAGAACAAGCAATCCTAAAATTCATATGGAACCACAAAAGGCCCCAAATAGCCAAAGTCATTTTGAAAAAGAAGACCAAAGCAGGAGGCATCACAATCCCAGACTTTAGCCTCTACTACAAAGCTGTAATCATCAAGACAGCATGGTATTGGCTCAAAAACAGACACATTGACCAATGGAATAGAATAGAAACCCCAGAACTAGACCCACAAAAGTATGGCCAACTCATCTTTGACAAAGCAGGAAAGAATATCCAATGGAAAAAAGACAGTCTCTTTAACAAATCGTGCTGGGAGAACTGGACAGCAACATGCAGAAGAATGAAACTAGACTACTTTCTCACACAATTCACAAAAATAAACTCAAAATGGATAAAGGACGTGAATGTGAGACAGGAAACCATCAAAAACATAGAGGAGAAAGCAGGAAAAGACCTCTCTGACCTCAGCCACAGCAGTTTCTTACTTGACACATCCCCAAAGGCAAGGGAATTAAAAGCAAAAATGAACTATTGGGATCTCATGAAGATAAAAAGCTTCTGTGCAGCAAAGGAAACAACCAACAAAACTAAAAGGCAGCCAACGGAATGGGAAAAGATATTTACAAATGACATATCGGACAAAGGGCTAGTATCCCAAATCTATAAAGAACTCACTAAACTCCACACCCAAAAAACAAATAATCCAGTGAGGAAATCCCTAGAAAATATGAATAGACACTTCTGTAAAGAAGACATCCAAATGGCCAACAGGCACATGAAAAGATACTCAGCATCGCTCCTCATCCGGGAAATACAAATCAAAACCACACTCAGATATCACCTCACGCCAGTCAGAGTGGCTAAAATGAACAAATCATGAGACTATAGATGCTGGAGAGGATGTGGAGAAATGGGAACCCCCTCGCACTGTTGGTGGGAATGCAAACTAGTGCATACCCTCTGGAAAACAGTGTGGAGGTTCCTCAGAAACTAAAAAAAATAGATCTACTCTATGACTCAGCAATAGCACTCCTAGGAATTCATCCAAAGGATACCGGAGTACTGATGCATAGGGGCACTCGTACCCCAATGTGTATAGCAGCACTCTTAACAATAGCCAAATTGTGGAAAGAGCCTAAATGTCCATCAACTGATGAATGGATAAAGAAATTGTGGCTTATATACACAATGGAGTACTATGTGGCAATGAGAAAGAATGAAATATGGCCCTTTGTAGCAATGTTGATGGAACTGGAGAGTGTGATGCTAAGTGAAATAAGCCATACAGAGTAAGACAGATACCACATGTTTTCACTCTTATGTGGATCCTGAGAAACTTAACAGAAACACCTGGGGGGAAGGGAAGGAAAAAAAAAAGAGGTTAGAGTGGGAGAGAGCCAAAGCATAAGAGACTCTTAAAAACTGAGAACCAACTGAGGGTTTATGGGGGGTGGGAGGGAGGGTAGGGTAGGTATTGAAGAGGGCATCTTTTGGGATTAACTCTGGGTGTTGTATGGAAACCAATTTAACAATAAATTTGATATATTAAAAAAATAAAAATAAAACAAGTCTCAATAAATTCAAAATGATAAGTCATACCATGCATCTTTTCTGACCATGACATTATGAAACTAGAAATCAACCAGAAGAAAAAATTTGGGAAGACCACAAATATATCGAGGTTAAATATCATGCTACTAAACAATGAATGGTCAACCAAGAAATCCACGAGATAATTTAAAAAAATACATGGAAATAAATGGAAATGAAAGCACAATGGTCCAAAACCTTTGGGATGTATGAAAAAAGCTATTCTAAGAGGGAATTTTATAGCAATACAGGCCTACGTCATGGAGAAAGAAGATTCTCAAATAAGCAACCTAGACTTACACCTAAGAAAGTTAAAGAAAAAGAACAAGCAAAACTCAAAAATTGTAGAAAGAAAGAAATAAAGATTAGAGCAGAAATAAATGAAATAGAAACAAAAAAAGAAAGCACAATATAACAGATCCAATGAAAACAGAAGCTGGTTCTTTTAAAAGACCAACAAAATGGATAAAATCTAGATGGACCCATCAAAGAAAGAGAGGATTCAAATAGGCAAAATCAGAAATGAAAAAGGAGAAACAGCAATCAATAGTACAGAAATACAAAGGATTATAAAATAATATTGTGAAAAATTTTAATGCCAACAAATTAGATGACCTAGAAGAAATGGATAAAATCCTAGAAACATATAATCTCACAAAGGTGATCAGGAAGAAATAAACAAAATTTGAACAGACTGATTACCAGCAATGCAATCGAATCAGTAATCAAAAAAGTGCCAACAAACAAAAGTCTAGTACTATATGGCTTCACAGGTGAATTCTACCAAACATTTAAAGAAGAGTTAATACTTATTCTTTTCAAACTATTCCAAAAAATAGAAGAGGAAAGAAGACTTCCAATTTCATCCCATTAGGCCAGAATTAATCTGATACCCAAACCAGATAAAGATACCACAAAAAAAGGTGAACTATAGGCTAATATCTCTGATGAACATATATGCAAATATCCTCAGCAAACTATTAGTAAAGTGAAACCAACAATACATTAAAAAATAATTCACCATGATCATATGGCATTTATTCCTGCAATGCAAGTGTAATCACTCAACATGATACATCACATCAATAAGAGAAAGGATAAAAACCATACACTTATTTCAATAGATGCAGAAAAGGCATTTGACAAAATACAACATCCATTCATCATAAAAACCCTCAACAAAGTAGCTTTGGAGGGAACATAACTTAACATAATAAAGGCCATATATGAAGAGCCCAAAGCTCTCAATGGTGATAAGGCATGGAACCTACTTGGGATTCTCTCTCCACTACTCCCTCACTCTCTGCCCCTCCCCCCCGAGCTGCCCCCTCCCCCCCCTCAAAATAAATAAATAAACTAAAAAAAGAAAAGAAAACCCCCAAGCGGACATTATACTTAATTGGATAAAAAGTGAGTGTTTCCTCTAAGGTCAGGATCATTACCAGGGTGTCCACTCTAACCACTTTACTGGAAATTCTAGCCACAGCAATAAGACAAGAAAAAGGAATAAAATTGTACGAATTGTTTAGGAAAAAGTAAATTTTTCACTATTTGCAGATGTCATGACACTATATATACAAAACCCTACAGACCCCAGCAAAAACTACTAAAACTGATAAATGAATACAGTAAAGTTGCAGGATACAAAATCAGTGTACAGAAATTTGCTACATTTCTATAGACTAATAATGAAGCAGAAGAAAGAGAAATTAAGAAAATAATCCCACTTACAATTCCACAAAATATAATAAAATACTCAGGAATAAACTGAATCAAGGAGGTAAAAGACCCATTCTCTCAAAACTATAAAACAGTGATGAAAGATACTGAAAATGACACAAACACATGACAAGATATTCCATGCTCATGGGTTGAAAGAACAAATGTTGTTAAAATATCCATACTCCCCAAAACAATCTACAGATTTATGGAAATCCATATCAAAATATCAATAAAATTTTTCACAGAATTAGAACAAACAATCCTAAAATTTATATGGAACCACACAAAATCCTGGATTGCCAAAGCAATCTTGAAAAAAAAAAGCAAAGCTGGAGATATCACTATTCCAGATTTTAAGTTATATTCAAAGCCGTAGTAGTCCAAAGAGTAGGGTACTGGCACAAAATTAGACATATAGATCAATGGAACATAATATAAAGCCCAGAAATAAACCTGTGCTTATATGGTCAATTAATTTTTGACAAAGGAGGAGAGAATATTCAATGGGAAAAAGACAGTCTCTTCACCAAATGGTGTTGGAAATACTGGACAGGTACATGCAATGCAAGAGAATGAAATTGGACCACCTTTTTACCCCATACACAAAAATAAACTCATAATGTGTTAAAGACCTAAATATAAGACCTGGAACCATAAAAATCCTAGAAAAGAGCACAGGCAGTAATTTCTCTGACATCAGCCACAGCAAAACTTTTGTAGATATGTCTCTTGAGGCAAGAGAAACAAAAGTAGAAATAAACTACTGGGACTTCATCAAAATAAAAAAGCTTCTTCACTGCAAAAGAAACAATCAACAAAACTAAAAGGCAACCTATGGAATGGGAGAAGATATTTGCAAATGACATATCTGATAAAGGGTTAGTATCCAAAATATATAAAGAACATATAAAACTCAACACCCCAAAAATGAATAATCAAGTTAAAAAATAGGCAGAAGACATGGATAGACATATCTCCAAAGGAGACCTACTGGTGGTCAATAGACACATGAAAGGATACTGAACAAGGCTCATCATCAGGGAAATGTAAATCAAAGCCATAATGAGATTATCACTTCACACATATCTGAATGGTAAAAACAAAAGAAATAACAAGTATTGGCAAGGATGTGGAGAAAAATAAACTCTCTTATACTGTTGATCAGAATACAATGTGGTGCAGCCACTGGAAAACACTATATAGGTTCTTCAAAAAATTAAAAATTCAATTACCATATGATCCAGTAATTACATTACTGTGTATTTACCCAAAGAAAATGAAAACACTAGTTCAAAAAGTTGCATACACTTCTATGTTTATTGCAGCATTAGTTACAGTAGCCAAACTATGGAAGGAGCCCCAGTTTCCATTGATAGATGAATTTATAAAGAAGTGGATATATATATATATATATATATATAGTGGAATACTATTTATAAACAAGTGGATATATATATATATATATATATATATATATATGGTGGAATACTATTTATAAACAAGTGGATATATATATATATATATATATATATATATGGTGGAATACTATTCAGCCATAATGATGAAATCTCTCCATTTGTAATAGCATGAATGTATCTAGAGAGTATAATGCTAAGCAAAATAAGTTAGCCAGAGAAAGATAAAAAGCATATGATTTCATTCATATGTGGAAATTAAGAACCAAATCAACAAACAAAAAAAGAGACCAAGGAACAGACTCTTAACTATAGAGAACCAACAGATCATTATCAGAGGGGAGGTGGGTGAAAGGATGGGTGACTTAGGTGAAGGGCCTTGAGGTTACATTTGTCTTGATAAACATTGAGTAATACACAGAATTGTTTAATCAATATATCACATACTTGAAACTAATTTAACACTACATGCTAACTATACTTGCATTTAAAAAATAAGAAAATGAAAACACTAAAAATATAAAGCAGTTGTTATTTATTATTTTTTAAAAATATAATTTATTGTCAAATTGGCTTACAACACCCAGTGCTCATCCCAACAAGTGGCCTCCTCAATGCCCATCACCCACTTTCCCCTCTCCCCCGACTCCCATCAACCCTCAGTTTGTTCTCTGTATTTAAGAGTCTCTTATGGTTTACATCCCTTCTTCTCTGTAACTTTTTTTTCCCTTCCGTTCCCCCATGGTCTTCTGTTAAGTTTCTCAAGATCTACATATGAGTGAAAACATGTTATCTGTCTTTCTTTGACTGACTTATTTCACTTAGCATAATACCCTCCAGTTTCATCCACATTGCTGCAAATGTCAGGATTTCATTCTTTCTCATTTCTCAATACAAGTAGTATTCCATTGTATATATATACCACATCGTCTTTATCCAGTCATCAGTTGATGGACATTTAGGCTCTTTCCATAATTTAGCTATAGTTGAAAGCACTGCTATAATCATCGAGGTACATGTGCCCCTATGCATCAGCACTGCTGTATCCCTTGGGTAAATTCTTAGCAGTGGTATAAAGTAGTTTTTAATGTAAATACATGAATAAGTAAAAGTAAAGCAAACAAAGGAAACCTTAAACATCTATTCTGTTCTAGGTGTTGAGGATATAATGGTGAGTATCTTGTTCTCAAGTTACTGGTGCTTATTTACTTAAAGAAATATATCAGATCCTCAATTAAAAGTAAAATATTTTTAAAAATACATGTTCTTTTTTTGATTTAAAAAAACTATAAAATGCAACCAAGCATAAAAAATATAATGAAATGTTGCTCATAATCCCGCTAGCATTTATAGTTGTGTGTGTGTGTGTGTGTGTGTGTGTGTGTGCATGTGGTTGCAAACTATAATATATGCACTGGTTATAAATTATATGTTCAAATTTTTCATAATTTATTATGACTGTATTTACATATCAATAAATATATTTTTATATAATTTTACATTGTACTAAAGGTACAAAATTGTGCATAGTATCTCAATGTATGACTTTTATTTCTCCAGTGCTTTTTATTTTTACCGTTGTACCATGAATAAATACTATAAACATCTTTGATTCTGTGCTTTTTAATACAACTGAGATACAATTATTTCTGAGACTTCTTTAACTTACTGTCCTAGTCATCCAATTAAATAGCATCTCTTTAGGAATAGTTGAAGTGTGCCATGGACCAAATGGCACATTTTGAGAAACTTTTGAAATTTCCCTTGACCTCAAATATTTCCTTTCCCTTAAAAGATCTTTTGATTGCCAATTTTTACTTAAAATTTTAAAGAAAATACAATGCTATTAAGGAGGGATAAACATTAAATCATTAGTTCTTTAACTTTATTATTATTTATGTTTTAAAAAGTGTATTTATTTTGAGAGCGAGAGAAAGAGAGCTCAAGAGTGAGCGGGGCAGGGGCAGAGAGAGGGAGAGAGAGAATCCCAAGCAAGCTCCCCACTGTCAGCACAAAATCCAATGTAGGGCTCAAACTCATGAACTGCAAGATCATGACCTGAGCGGAAGTTGGATGCTTAACTGACTGAACCACACAGGCACTCCAAGTGCTTTAATTTTAACGTGGATAATTCACCAGAGAAGATGTAGTCACTTAGGTTCCCAAGGGCATGGTGCTTATGAAAGGCAAAGTTTGATACAGATGGAAAATGAGGATGGAATTTAACATACTGAGAACTCCAGGTAGGATGCTTTCTGGTGTAACACCAGAGTACTGGTTTTCTGAAACATGAGGAGCCATCCCTAGAGCAATGAGTGGGAGGGCTATTGCCAACAAATTGTCTTCACTCTACATTGTTGCAAAGAACAAATATTGTAACAGAAATATACCTGACCATATGTATGTAGCTAAAAGGATTTCACTTATGAAATAGGTTTTAATCAGTCCACATTTATATTTCATCCTTTTCTTTCCTCTACTTTCCTATAAATTGCTCTGTTGAAATATATCATATCCAATGGAAAAATTGTGGTGTACTTACAAAAATATGCCCATTGAAATTCATATTATCTGAGAGGGTGATGGAGAAATATTTATGGTTTGCAATTGGAATCCTGATCTATTTTTATTTGTGATTTTCTTTAATATTTCCAGATAATGATAAACATATTTTTAAATATTTATATGTACTTTACATTAAAATATGCATATCTGGTTTATGTCAAAACCATTGTGTTTGAAACTACTTGCATGGTTACTTATCTCATGATCAAAACAATAACTTTCCTTTTCAAATTACCAAAAACATCTAAATTAAAGTTACCTTTTAATTTACATCAACCATTTATTTTTTATTTAGTATGAAGGCCTTAGAGAATGACTATATGTGGCTCTACTCTCTAAATGTTTACATATGTATATGTGTAAGGATACTGAAATCATGAACAATTATAGTAGCAATTTGTGTAAGGATATTGAAATCATGAACAATTATAGTGGCAATTACATATTGTATGGAAAGATATTAAAATGTGTGGTTTTTGATTCTGAATATTACTGGGAATTTTTTTAAAGGATGAGCGTGTGTGTGTTGGCCCCTAGGTTATTTACTTACTCTAGGCTGAAACCAATTAGCTTAGAAACCTGCCAGCACCAAACTCAAATGTGTACATATTAAAATACTATTATTTTTTAATATAAAATTTATTGTCAAATGGTTTCCATACAACACCCAGTGCTCATCCCAACAGGTACCCTCCTCAATGCTCATCACCAACCCTCCCCTCCCTCAGACTCCCCATCAACCCTCAATTTATTCTGTTTTTAAGAGTCTCTTAAGGTTTGGCTCTCTCTCTCTCTAACTTTTTTTCCCCCTTCCCTTTCCACATGGTCTTCCATTAAGTTTCTCAGGATCCACATAAGAGTGAAAACATATGGTATCTGTCTTTCTCTGTATGACTTATTTCACTTAGCATAACACTCTCCAGTTCCATCCACATTGCAACAAAAGGCCATATTTCATTCTTTCTCATTGCCAAGTAGTATTCTATTTCTTTATCCATTCATCAGTTGATGGACATTTAGGCTCTTTCCTCAATTTGGCTATTGTTGAAAGTGCTGCTATACACATTGGGGTACAAGTACTGCTATGCATCAGTACTCCTGTATCCCTTGGGTAAATTCCTAACAGTGCTATTGCTGGGTCATAGAGTAGATCTATTTTTTTTTAATTTTTGAGGGACCTCCACACTGTTTTCCAGAGTGGCTGTACCAGTTTGCATTCCCACCAACAATGCAAGAGGGTTCCCGTTGCTTCACATCCTTGCCAGCATCTATAGCCTCCTGATTTGTTCATTTTAGCCACTCTGACTGGCGTGAGGTGGTATCTGAGTGTGGTTTTGATTTGTATTTCCCTGATGAGGAGTGACGTTGAGCATCTTTTCATGTGCCTGTTGGCCATCTGGATGTCTTCTTTAGAGAAGTGTCTATTCATGTTTTCTGCCATTTCTTCGCTGGATTATTTGTTTTTCGGGTATGGACTTTGATGAGTTCTTTATAGATTTGGGATACTAACCCTTTGTCCGATATGTCATTTGCAAATATCTTTTCCCATTCCATTGTTTGCCTTTTAGTTTTGTTGATTGTTTCTTTTGCAATGCAGAAGCTTTTCATCTTCATGAGGTCCCAATAGTTCATTTTGGCTTTTAATTCCCTTGCCTTTGGAGATGTGTCAAGTAAGAAATTGCTGCAGCTGAGGTCAGAGAGGTCTTTTCCTGCTTTCTCCTCTACGGTTTTGATGGTTTCCTGTCTCACATTCAAGTCCTTCATCCATTTTGAGTTTATTTTTGTGAAAGATGTAAGAAAGTAGTCTAGTTTCATTCTTCTGCATGTTGCTGTCCAGTTCTCTCAGCACGATTTGTTAAAGAGACTGTCTTTTTTCCATTGGCTATTCTTTCCTTCTTTGTCAAAGATAGTTGGCCATACTTTTGTGGGTCCAATTCTGGAGTGTTTACTGTATTCCATTGGTCTCTGTGTCTGTTTCTGTGTCAATACCATGCTGTATTGATGATTACAGCTTTGTAGTAGAGGCTAAAGTCTGGGATTGTGATGCTTCCCGCTTTGGTCTTATTTGGTCTTATTATTTGGCTATTCAGGGTCTTTTGTGGTTCCATACAAATTTTAGGATTGCTTGTTCTAGCTTCGAGAAGAATGCTGGTGCAATTTTGATTGGGATTGCATTGAGTGTGTAGATAGTTTTGGGTAGTATTGACATTTTAACAATATTTATTCTTCCAACCCATGCGCACGGGATGATTTTCCATTTTTTTGTATATTCTTCCATTTCCTTCATAAGCTTTCTATAGTTTTTCAGCATAGAGATCTTTGACATCTTTGGTTAGGTTTATTCCTAGGTGTTTCATTCTTGTTGATGCAATTGTGAATGGGATCAGTTTCTTTATTTGTCTTTCTGTTGCTTCATTGTTAGTGTATAAGAATGCAACTGATTTCTGTACATTGATTTTGTATCCTGCAACTTTGCTGAATTCATGTATCAGTTCTAGCAGACTTTTGATGGAGTCTATCAGGTTTTCCATGTATAATATCATGTCATCTGCAAAAGGTGAAAGCTTGACTTCATCTTTGCCAATTTTGATGCCTTTGATTTCCTTTTGTTTTCTGATTGCTGATGCTAGAACTTCCAACACTATGTCAAACAACAGCGGTGAGAGTGGACATCCCTTTCGTGTTCCTGATCTCAGGGGGAAAGCTCTCAGTTTTTCCCCATTGAGGATGATATTAGCTCTGGGCTTTTCATAAATGGCTTTTATGTTATGTAAGTATGTTCCTTCTAACCTGACTTTCTTGAGTGTTTTAATTAAGAAAGGATGCTGAATTTTGTCAAGTACTTTTTCTGCATCGATTGACAGGATCACATGGTCTTTTCTTTTATTTTATTAATGTGATGGATCACATAGAATGATTGGTGAATGTTGAACCATCCCTGCAGCCAAGGAATGAATCCCACTTGATCATGGTGGATAATTCTTTATATATGCTGTTGAATTCGATTTGTTAGTATCTTATTGAGAATTTTTGCATCCATATTCATCAGGGATATTAGTCTGTAGTTCTCTTTTTTTGCTGGATTTCTGTCTGGTTTAAGAATCAAAGTAATGCTGTTTTCATAGAATGAGTCTGGCAATTTTCCTTCCCTTTCTATTTTTTGGAACAGCTTGACAAGGATAGGTATTATCTCTGCTTTAAATGTCTAGTAGAATTCCCTATGGAAGCCATCTAGTCCTGGACTCTTATTTGTTGGGAGATTTTTGATAACGGATTCAATTTCTTCACTGGTTTATGGGTTTGTTCAAGTTTCTATTTCTTCCGGGTTTCAGTTTTGGAACTGTGTGGGTGCTTAGGAATTTGTCTATTTCTTCCAGGTTGTCCAGGTTGTTAGCGTATAATTTTTCATAATATTCCCTGATAATTGGTTGTATTTCTGAGGGTTTGGTTATAATAACTCCATTTTAGGGGTGCCTGGGTGGCGCAGTCGGTTAGGCGTCCGACTTCAGCCAGGTCACGATCTCGCGGTCCATGAGTTCGGGCCCCGCGTCGGGCTCTGGGCTGATGGCTCAGAACCTGGAGCCTGTTTCCGATTCTGTGTCTCCCTCTCTCTCTGCCCCTCCCCCGTTCATGCTCTGTCTCTCTCTGTCCCAAAAATAAATAAAAAAAAAACGTTGAAAAAAAAATTAAAAAAAAATAATTCCATTTTAATTCATGATTTTATCTATCCAGGCCCTCTCTCTTTTCTTTTTGAGAAGCCTGGCTAGATAGAGGTTTAACAATTTTATTTATATTTTCAAAAAAAAAATCCAACTCTTGGTTTCATTGTTTTGCTCTAAGTTTTTTTAGATTCTATATTGTTTATTTCTTCTCTGATCTTTATTATTTCTCTTCTGCTGGGTTTGGGGTGTCTTTGCTGCTTTGGTTCTATTTCCTTTATGTGTGCTGTTAGATTTTGTATTTAGGATTTTTCTTGTTTCTTGAGACAGGCCTGGACTGCAATATATTTTCCTCTCAAGACAGCCTTTGCTGCATTTGGATTGTTGTCTTTTCATTTTCATTTGTTTCCATATATTTTAAATTCCTTCTCTAATTGTCTGGTTGACCCATTCATTCTTTAGTAGGGTGTTCTTTAACCTCTATGCTTTTGGAGGTTTTCCTGACTTTTTCCTGTGTTTGATTTCAAGTTTTATAGCATTGTGATCTGAAAGTGTGCATGGTATGATCTCAATTCTTTTATTCTTATGAAGGGCTGTTTTGTGACCCAGTATGTGATCTATCTTGGAGAATGTTCCATGTGCACTTGAGAAGAAAGTATATTCTGTTGCTTTGGGATGCAGAGTTCTAAATATATCTGTCAAGTCCATCTGATCCAATGTATCATTCAGGGTCATTGTTTCTTTATTGATTCTCTGTCTAGATGATCTATTCATTGTTGTTACTTGAGTATTATCTTTATTGATTCTCTGTCTAGATGATCTATTCATTGTTGTTAAGTGGAGTATTAAAACCCCTGCAGTTGCCACATTCTTTTTCTTTTTTAAGCATTTTCTTTTTTTTAATGTTTATTTATTATTGAGAGACAGAGCATGAGCAGGGGAGGGGCGGAGAAAGAGGGAGATTCAGAATCGGAACCAGGGTCCAGGCTTTGAGCTGTCAGCATGGAGCCCGACAACGAGCACAAACTCACCAGCTGGGAGATCATGACCTGAGCCAAAGTCAGACGCTTAACCAACTAAGCCACCCAGGCACCCCTGCAAGTACCACATTCTTATCAATAAGGTTCCTTATGTATGTGATTAATTGTTTTACATATTTGGGGGCTCCCATATTCGGCGCATATAAATTTATAATTGTTAGCTCTTCCTGATGGATAGACCCTGTAATTATTATATAATGCCCTTCTTCCTCTCTTGTTACAGCCTTAATTTAAAGTCTAGTTTGTCTGCTATAAGTATGGCTACTCCAGCTTTATTTTGACTTCCAGTAGCATGATAGTTTTCCATCCTCTCACTTACAATCTGAAGGTGTCTCAGGTCTAAAATGAGTCTCTTGCAGACAGCAAATAGCTGGGCCTTGTTTATCCATTCTGATACCCTATGTCTTTTGGCTGGAGCATTTAGTCCATTTGCATTCAGTGTTATTATAGAAAGATATGTGTTTAGAGTCATTGTGATGTCTGTAGTTTTCACGCTTGTAGTGATGTCTCTGGTACTTTGTGGTCCTTGCAACATTTCACTCACAGAATCCCCCTTAAGATCTCTTGTAGGGCTGGTTTAGTGGTGAATTCCTTCAGTTTTTGTTTGTTTGGGAAGACCTGTATCTCTCCTTCTATTCTGAATGACAGACTTGCTGGATAAAGGATTCTTGGCTGCATATTTTTTTCTGTTCGTCACAGTGAAGATTTCCTGCCATTCCGTTATGGCCTACCAACTTTCAGCAGATAGGTTTGCAACTACTCTTATGTGTCTGCCTTTGTAAGTTAGAGCCTATTTATCCCTAGCTGCTTTCAGAATTTTCTCTTTATCCTTGTATTCTGCCAGTTTCACTATGATATGTCGTGCAGAAGATCGATTCAAGTTACGTCTGAAGGGGGTTCTCTGTGCCTCTTGGATTTCAATGCCTTTTTCCTTCCCCAGATCAGGGAAATTCTCAGCTATGATTTGTTCAAGTACACCTTCAGTCCCTTTCTCTCTCTCTTCCTCTTCTGGAATTCCTATGATATGGATATTGTTGTTTGATTGCATCACTTCGTTCTCTAATTCTCCCCTCATACTCCTGGAGTTTTTTTATCTCTCTTTTTCTCCACTTCCTTTTTTTCCCATAATTTTATCTTCTAATTCACCTATTCTCTCCTCTGCCTCTTCAATCCGTGCTGTGGTCGCCTCCTTTTTATTTTGCAGCTCATTTATAGCATTTTTGTAGCTCCTCATGACTATGTCTTAGTCCCTTGATCTCTGTAACAATGAGATTCTCTGCTGCCCTCTATGCTTTTTTGAAGCCCAACGATTAAGTTTTTGACTATTATTCTAAATTCTTGTTCCATTATATTGCTTAAATCTTTTTTTAATCAATTTGTTAGCTGTCACTACTTCCTGGATTTTCTCTTGAGGAGAATTCTTCCATTTCATCATTTTGGGTAGTCCCTGTGGTGGCTCCAAATTGTAGGGCACTTCCCCTGTGCTGTCCAGAGTTACTTGTGTTGGTGGGTGGGGCCACAGTGAGACCCAATGTCTGTATCCACCCCACTGCTGGGGCCACACTCAGATTGGTGTGTACCTTATATTCCCCTCTCTCAGGAGCAGGACTCACTGTGGAGTGGTGTGGCCCCTGTCTGGGCTACTTTCACACTGCCAGGCTTGTGGTGCTGCTTTGATTAACTGGGGTGGATCTGCAGGGTGCAGGGGAGGGGCAGGCTTAGCTCAGTTCACTTTGCTGTTGGAGGTCCCCTGTGGGAGGGGCCCTGCAGCACCAGGAAGGAGGCAGTCCCATCGGAGGGATGGATCCACAGGAGCACAGCAATGGACCTTTTCGTGGTGCAAGCAAGTTCGGTGGCAGGAACTGGTTCCCTTTAGGTTTCGGCTGTGGGATAGGAGAGGGAGATCTGGCTTGCCAGCGCCTTTGTTCCCCCATCAAGCTGAGTTCTGTCTTCTGGTTCTCAACAACTTCCCTCCTTGTGTCCTCTTGCCCTCCCCACTCTCCAAGAGCAGTGTTGTTGACTTTTAACATTCCAGATGTTAAGTCCCACTGGCTGTCATAACTCACGGAGTCCAGCCCCTCTGCTTTTGCAAGCTTTTGCAAGTCTGCTTTTGCAAGACTTTGGGGGCTGTGCCTTGCGGGGTGGGCTGTCCTCCCACCCACCCACCCCCGGCTCCCTCCTGCCAGTTCGTGTAGCATGCACTGCCTCTCTGCCCTTCCTACCCTCTTCCATGGGCATCTTGTCTATGCTTGGCTCCCGAGCATCCATTCTGCTAGTCTTCTGGCGGTTTTCTGGGTTATTTAGGCAGATGTGGGTGGAATCTAAGTGACCAGCAGGATAAGGTGAGCCTATGGGCCTCCTATGCTGCTATATTCCAGAATGGCATCTTGAGACTCTGCTCTCAGCTCTCCTGGCTTCCTCCTTTGGGCACTGAGGCTCCTGGCAGGTGTGAGCTCTGTGCACACACCCGGTGCAGCTCAGCTTAAATTATCTTTAAAAAAGCTTCCAAAACTTATTTTTAGTCACTTAGGATCTGACTTATTTGCATATCCTGTAAAACCTGTCCCCACATCTTCTGGCCTTTGATAAAATAGAGTCTGTGGTTAAAGACCTCAAACTGTTATGGCCCTTTAGGGCTCTCTGACACAGAGACTTTCCACCATGCTGCTGAGTGACATCATCTAGATACCTAACCCCTTCTCTGATCCCTTTCTATACCCAAGGAGTTCCTCATTCTCTTTCTCTTCTGAGTAAAGACCCCTTTGCCTTAGCCTTTGGCTAGGACTGCCTGTGAGGGAGTTTGTTTCTTAGGAAACCCTGTTCAAATGTCACCCAGTATACTTGTTTTGCATTACTGCCTCTTTTAATCATATCTTTTTCCTTATCAGCTACAAGTTTCTTAAAATCTTGGCAGAACTTAAAAACACACATTCAAAGACACACAGAGTCAATTAAACTTGTAAAACTTGAACTGCAAATCTAATTAAATACATTACATATGAATATGTGCAAGAATTAAGAGTAATATTTGCAAAAAGCAAAGAGTATGACAAAGCTTTATGAATATATATTTGTAGAAATATCTGTGTAATTTGCAATGTAAAAGTAAAGACACTGTTTTCTCCATGTTTTGAGGTAATGACTAAAGACAATTTTAAAAAATATTTTGTGGTCTCTTAGTATCTTTGACACTCTTTCTACTGCTCTTTTTGTTTAACTTGCTTATCTGTAGGTTATAAAACTAAAAGGCATATAGTGGCGCCTGGATGGCTCAGTCAGTTAATCGTGTGACTTTGGCCTAGGTCATGATCTTGCAATTTGTGAGTTGGAACCTCACATCAGGCTCTGTGCTGACAGCTTGGAGCCTGGAGCCTGGAACCTGCTTCAGATTCTGTGTCTCCCTGCCTCTCTGCTCCTCCCCTGATCATGCTCTGTCTCTCTCTGTCTCTCAAAAATAAATAAATGTTAAAACATTTTAAAAACAAAAAAAAAACAACCTGAAAGGCACATAAATAAATTTTTATAGAATCTAGTTATGTACAATAACTTCTTTTAAAATTAAAATAATACTTATACTTTGTATGCATAGCTTGTGATAAATTAAATGTCCATTTGTTGAATAGAGAACATGAATTTTACCTAAGAAAATGCTTGATTTCTGATGGTAAACCTACTTTATGATTTTTTCTTTCATTAATTTATTCACATACACATTCAATAATCAGTGGTATGCTGAAGATGACATATGTTTTAGATTTAGAATTATGTTTCAAATTATAGCTCTGCTGTTTACTAATTATGAAAATTTGGACAAATCAGTTAACATTGTTGAACCTCACTTGCCTTAACCTCCCATTGCTTAATTGCTTGATCAGTCATATTTGCACTTAGGTACTCAAACATTTGTTGAGCTCTCAATATGTGCATATGTTATTAGCAAAACTAAAATCTTCCTGGTTTAAGCAGCTCCAATACATAGGAAATTTGTTTGGAAAGTTCTTATTAACTAGTAACAAGGTAATAAGATAGCACTTATATAGTTCTTTTGGGGCACAGTATCCCCAATTTATATAGCTCCTGGCATATCTTTGGAAGTTGTTTGTTTTGTTGCCTTCTTTCAAAAGGAGAACTATCAAAATACTAATTTAGATGGTCATAATGCAAAGGTTTGACAGTCAGATGAAGAATAATCATTAAAGAAAATGATCAAGACAAGTAAGAAAAGGAGAATTTAAATGACTAAACACAAGCAAACTTTCTGAGGAATGTAAGACAAAGCCATGACAATTTCAATTGCAAGAATTTCTGCTTTTTGCTTGTTTCTGCTCTGGCTTACTTGTTCTATTATTATTCTCAAGAAAGTAAATTATTTAATACATATGCTCACTGTCAAAAAATAGTTTTCACCAAAAAGGAAAAAGTTCTTTTCCTTCTTGCCTCAGAAACAAACTAAGCTTTTAAGCAAGGATTATTTTTTGGTGATATTTGCCTTTGCTGTGGAAATATAAGCTATTTTCTATTTCTTTAGGCAGAATATTGGACAGTCAAAATTCTGTGCCCAAAACTTTGGGAATTATTTAAAAGCTGGTTCCTGACCATTTTGAAATTATATCATTTGATAGATAGATAACAAATGCCCCTGCTGATTCTACTGATGATTTTTCTCAAGGATTGCCTGGAGTAGACACTGTTAATTCTTCAAGCCAGGAGTCCAAGTCTGTAGGTGAGTGTATGTGCACTTGTTCCCTGATAGCTCATTGAGTTTATATGAAGTCAGTGTAAACTCAGTTCGTACCCAAGTACACACATGTCACTATTGCCAAGTGAACTCAAAACTGGCTATAATTGGTCTCTGTTGTTTATAAAGACATTTGTTTGACTAGGTGTAGACATGCAGCTATATGCTTCCTGTTAAAGTAAGATCTTTAAGGCAAGTGTGGATGGTGATCTATTAGATGGATGTGAACTATAAACAGGATTGTTAAGGATTAGTATTGAGTTGTTTTGGCTTCCCGTAACACTTAAAACAAGACTCATTACTTAATATAACCTACAAAGCCTTAAATTATCTGACCCTTTCATGCCCCTTCAACCTTATCCCTTGCCATTTTATTCTTTGATCGCTAAGGCCCAGCTAAATTGACCTTTCTGTCTCTCAGACACACCAAACTCTCTTAAGGGCCTTTCTGTTTTTCATTCCCCTATTTAGAATACTAAGTCCTCTGATCTTGAATAAAACTATTCTTTTCATCTAGATCACAACTCAAATATTGTTACCATAGAGAAGTTCTTCCCTGACTACCTAATCTAATGGCATGTTTATTTCATCCCACCCACCACTGACAGTCACTATCACATATTTCTTCATTTTAGGTATTTCTTCTATCAGAATTACTTTTTTATTGTCTTTCTCCTTTTACTAAAATATAAGCCCGGTGAAAGTAAAGTCCTGCTCTCTTATTCACAGCTATATCTTTAACACCTAGAGCAGTGTCTGTGTTGTAAGAGACACTCATAAATTTATTAAATGAATATATAAAATTTAAGAATAACTTACACTGCACTCTATCAATTTGTAAGTTCAAAAGAACATTAATGTATATCAGGATCAGAGATTGGGTCCCAGGAACAAGGACCCTTAAGTCTAATATAAGAGAGAGATCTCCATATGTATTCCCTTCTCAGACTGCAAGAATCATAGCACAGGAAAGGGTATCAAAAGGAACTCTTGATGTAGCTCCCATAATTCTAAACTCCATTAAAATCCTCTGTTTTCTTTTCCCCCAATATTGTAAAATTCAAATATGATGGCCTTGCATATGATTGTTAAAAATGGGTCTTCTTTGGGCCTTTACTACGTCATTTTCTTTTCCAATCCATTATTCACACTCGACAAAATGATCTTTTAAAAATGTAAATGATATAACATTAACATTAAGTTTCCCTCAGCAGATACGCGGAATCATTACCTTATTTTTAGAGTCTGCACAATCTGGCTTTCTACCCTCCATCCACTTTGATATTCTTTCTGTTCCTGGAATGTGCCATGTCCTTTCTCTTAGTTTAAGGCTTCACATATGCTATTCCATCAGCTTGAAACAGACTTTCTTCAGCCTTCTCCGCTTTCCTAACTTATCCCTAAAGTCTCAGATAAAATGTCCCTTTTTCAAAGAGGCTTCCCTTACCATTCAGGCTAATTGACATCTCTAATATGGATTCTCATAAGCCCCTGTGCCCTCCATTATTATGCTTAACACATTTCATTCTGATTCCAGAATGGGAAGCAGGAAATAAGTATATTTTATTTACTGTTGCATAGTGCCTGGCACAGAACAAGTTCTCAGTAATTATTTAAATGAAATCATTCAATAGTGTGTTTGGAGTTTAATCACTCAGATCTATGTATATAGTTAGCTTTGATTCAGTAACAAGAATTAGCTTTAGAAAAGTGACACAGACCTTTTTTATTTCTTATACAGCATTCCACATTATTTTATTTTTCTCCTATGAAAAAGAGTATTTTTTTCCAAAAAGAGGCTTTTTATAAAATGGCCTCGGATCTTTGAAACAGCCCATTTTTTAAATTTTCCTAATCACATCACATCTCTCCCCATCATTAAATTGTTGTTCTCGAAAGACCATCTTTCCAAAATGGAGTACAGAAGATCCATACATTCTTGTTAATACTTGGCCCTCTGGGTTTTGTAGTTTTAAATTACCAGAGACAGGTTGTAGCATTTAATAATTAGTGGAAACAAACACTGAATTTGGAGGACTATGAATCCTCTGGGCTGATCAAAGTTGTTATAGTCTCATGGTCACCATGTCTCAATTATGTCAAACAAAAAGCATCTCTCCTTTGGACTGTAGAATCAATAGTGGAACTAAAACATCAGTGATGGTTTAGATATTTACAGTAGCTGAACATATTAGTTCTGTTGCATGTTAGTGCATTTTGTTAATCTTATTTTCATCAATAACAAGCTCCATTACAAATCGATTTGATGTACCTATTAGAACATCTCTTATGTGGTGTACCACAACTATTATGTACTCGGCTAGTACTTTTTGATCAAGATTAGTTAATATTCTACACTGTGAAAACACACTGTTCAAGAAGGAAATATCAGTGGTCAAAGTTCATAAGATATTTTGTGTTTTAAAATGTAGTACATTCATTTATGTGACTTTCAGCAGTCTTTTATAATCTAGTGAAACAATATTTGCTTTCACAGTCAATCATCTCTCATGAGAGAGAAGGAAAAGTACAACACAGCTAAATACTGGAAATATTGCTTATCTCCACTCTGAAAGTATCTCCCACCATATTGAAAAACAGTAAACAAATATACATGCTTTATTTGATTTAACAGGATAGACAGATGGATCTTAAGATGTACCTACACTATATTGAAGCACTGAAGTTCCTTGTACATGCTGTTGTTTAGAGACTGTGTTGAAATTATTGTAGATCCAACAAGGTTTTAAACATTTCAGTTGTGTCTAAATGTAATTTTTTAAAATGTTTATTTATTTATTTTGAGGGTGGGGAGGAGCAGAAAGAGGTAGAGAGAGAATCCCAAGCAGGTTCTGTGCTGTCAGCGTGGAGCCTGATGGGGGGTTTGGTACCACCGCGTGAGATCATGACTTGAGAGGAAATCAAGACTTGAACACTTAACTGAATGAACCATCCAGGCACCCTTAAATTTATTTTTTTTAATTTTGTATATATTTTTTTAAAGTTTATTTATTTTTGAGAGAGACAGAGACAGAATGCAAGTGTGTTGGGGTAGAGAGAGAGGGACATAGAATCTGAAGTAGGCTGCAGGCTCTGAGCTGTCATCACAGAGCCTGACACGGGGCTCAAACCCACCAGCTGCAAGATCATGACCTGAGCCAAAGTCAGACGCTAAACCGACCGAGCCACCCAGGCGCCCCTAAATTTAATTTTTTTTTAAGTAACCAATGATAAACTTTGTTTTTAATATAAAACTTTTCAAAACATAGTCTGAAATTTTGTGCATTCATAATACTGTGTGTTGTTGTTAAGGGATAGTTTGATATATCAAACTATATATATATCAAAATATATAAATATATGTAAAATATTATCTTAAAGGGCAAAAAATTAGTACTGAGAACAAGAAAATTACCCTTTTTGGATGAAAGAATGTCACAGCAGCAAACACACTTATTTATAATTTTTTTTCCTCCATTTTGTTTTTCATTGGTAGAGGAAAATTGTGGGAACTCATAATGATTGGGGATGCTAGAAAAACAACTTCATACCTTCTCTTTGGTATGATTTGGAAGCAGTCTGGTCTCTTGTTAGAAAGCCATATTTGCAAGATTTTTTTTTTTTTTTTTTCAGACAGGCCCAAAAGGTTGTAATGATGCAGCGGACATTTTTTTTTTTTTTATCCTAAATCAAGAATTCTCATTCTCAATCCTGAGGGTAAAACAAAGAGAACATAGGTTAAAAATTAGCATATTCGTCTAGGATTACTAATAATGAAATCTTACTTTAGATAGAATTTCATATTTATTTAAATTTTATTTTATATATGTGCTGTCATTTTATTTTTTTTTAAATTTTTTTTTCAACGTTTATTTATTTTTGGGACAGAGAGAGACAGAGCATGAATGGGGGAGGGGCAGAGAGAGAGGGAGACACAGAGTTGGAAACAGGCTCCAGGCTCTGAGCCATCAGCCCAGAGCCCGACACGGGGCTCGAACTCACGGACCGCGAGATCTTGACCTGGCTGAAGTCGGACGCTTAACCGACTGCGCCACCCAGGCGCCCCTGTGCTGTCATTTTAAACTGATAAGAACAGATACTACACTTGATCTTAGCCAAAAGGCCGAGAAGCGATGTGCTGTCATTTTAAAAATGTGATTTTTCAGTGCAAGTTAGTGGTTAAAATTATGTATTTTAAGAAGATGTTCATCATTTGCAACAATATTAAGTTTAAAAATTATGCCACCAATTACATTCTTTCTCTATGAGAACCATGGCAATGGTAAGCATTGCTCTTTGGCCATGAGAGTGCAGTTAACACATCCAACGAATTGGTGATAATTTATCTAAATTTCCAGCAAAGTACCTTATTGGTAACTGCCTGTTGAAATCTGGTTTAATAAATACAGTACTCAAGTATTTTCCCCTCCCAAGAGCTGTAGTTAATGAGGATAAATAATTTGCAAGCCATTTGTCTTCATGGTTCTTTCTTCATATGAATCCAACTCGTGAAAATACCTCATTCATTTCAAATTACCTGGACTACTCTCCTCTACAACTGTCATTCTTTTACACCATTGTACTCTAAATATCCATTCAATAATCTAGGAAAAGATGAATAAAACCAGACAAAATTCTTGCCCTCTTTCTTGCCCTCTCTCTGTCTTTATATATATATATATATATATACACACACACATACATATATAAATATACACATACATACACATATACATAAACAAATGAGGGTTTATGGGGAGGGTTTTTTTTTAGAATTTTTAGTAATTAATAAGAATAAAGATATGTAAAAATTATAAATTAGAATTCCTGGACAAAATGGTCAATTTTATAGAAAAAAAAATAACATAAAAACATAAGTTAAAGGTTTTCCAGAATAAAAAACATAAAACAAACCAATGAGTATAAAAACAGGTTGGGAAAAGAAAAGTTTAAAGGAATTGCCTGAAAGATAACTCAGGTCCAAATGTTTTTATAGCTAAATTTTCTTAAACCTTTAAGAAACTGGAAATTCCTGCACTTTCCAAATTTATATTACCAGAAAATAAACTCTTCAAGGACACAAAGTTCATTTTCACAACCAGCATAACAGCATAACTCTGATGTATAACTTTGGCAAAGATAACCCTTATTACAAACACACTACAGTCTAATCTTATTTATGAATATATGTGTGTGTGTGCATGTTTGTGTTTGTATACACATATATGCATACTAAACAGTGAAATAATACAGGTGAGTATTATCTAATTGTGGAGCTGTAGAAGGACATTCTAAGCATGACTTCTAAAGAAAAACTATATAAGAAAAATTAAATACTTGATAGATTTGATTACATACAACTTAAAAACAAATTAAATTAATATCATTAAAAGCAAAAAATGGCAAACTGAGAAAATAATTGAAAAATAAATAGCAGGAAAAGGGCTAATATTTTCAACATATGAATATAACTTGCATACCAATTAGAAAACATGAGGCATTTCAGGAGAAAACTGAACAAGGGACAGTTTTTATAAATTTGTAAAAATTATAGAAAATTTATAAATATTTTCAATTAACCTATGGAAAAATAGTTAACCTCCAAATAAATCAAAATTCAAATTAAATGATGAGATAGTTTTTTCTAGCAAACAAGGAAAAATATTTTTACTATACAGGTAGTTCTGGCAAGAATATTCTAAAAATTGGCACTCATGTACACTGGCAACGAAGTGTAAATCAGTACAGATTATCTTGAGGGAAACTTAGCAATATGTATGAAAAATCTTAAATAGCTTTACTCCTTAGTAAATCCACAGATTGAAAATTATTTTAAACAAATAATCAGACATGTAGAAAAACATACTCTAGAGGATGTTTACTACAACATTATTCTAATATTAAATATTTGAAATCACTTAAGTATTTAAAAATTGGGAATTATTTAAATAAGCTTTGATGCATAGAAATGATAGGATATTGATGCTATTAAAAAGCATATTTTAAAATAATATTTAATGACATGGTAAATGTACATAATTTAATTTTAGGTAAAAAAAGCAGAATATAAAACAGAATTTGAATGATTTTATGGTATTTATATACACATCAATATATAGAAAATGCTAAATATATACAATTATTAAACATTTTTATTATTTTTTATTTTAGAGAGAGTATTGAGCAGGGAAGAGGGGCATAAGGGCAGAGAGAGAGAGAGAATCTGAAGTAGGCTCCACCCTCAGCATGGAGCCTGACATGGGGCTGGATTCTAAGATGCTGGGATCATAACCTGAACCAAAATCAAGAGTTGGGCACTCAACCTACTGAGCCATCCACGTGCCCATATATACAATTTTTTAACAGTGTTTATGTCTGTGGTGCTATTTTGAGTAGTGTTTATCTTTGTTATTTTTTTCTTTCAGAAAAAAAATTTCTTTTAGAAAAAAATTTGGGGGCAGTTTGAAATTGCACCAAAAAATGCATTAAGATATCTACGAATAAACCTAACCAAAAAGGTAAAAGATCTATATTCTCAAAAATAGAAAACTTATGAAAGAAATTAAAGAGTACACAAAGAAATGGAAAAACATCCCATGCTCGTGAATTGGAAGAACAAACATTGTTAAATGTTTATATTACCTAAAGCAATCTACACATTTATTGCAATGCCTATCAAAATAACACCAGCAAGTTTTTTTTGTAGAGCTAGAACACACAATCTTAAAATCTTCAATGGATATTTGCTACTTTTGTTATTTTAAAAATAATGATTCAGAATGTTTATATTGAATTCCTGAAATTAACTCCTCCATGGAAATCTCATTAACAAACATAATATTAATCCATTCAGAGCCTACATAAAACCAGTGAGGTACTCAAAATTCATAACTCAGTAGGAATAAAGAGAATAATACTTTAGAAATCTCAAAGCCTTCAAAGCAACAAAGGGTCAGCTCAAATAAATATTCTTTATAGTATATTGGTGAAGACCAAGTACAGGTAAGAAAAAGATAAATTGTAGAAGTATGAACATAATTATATAAATCAACATTAAGGAATTAATGCAATTTTTTAGATCCCTGTTTGAGAGATCACATTTTACTATTTCCTCCATCTTTTGTTTTTTCTTTAGCTTTTTTTTTTTTTTACGATGCATTATATTTTTTCCTCAGATCCACTTTTCTGTGAGAATTGATCACTTAGCATTGCATTATCAGGAGTAAGCCCACTAGACCATGCATTCAAGGTAATTTCATTACACCTGTGAAGTGTAATTGAAGAATTGCGTTTTCAACGTTAGAAGATCCTAGCTTGGTCAACTGAGATGTAATCCTATTTAATAGTGTCATTGATAACATTCATTTAAAACTACAATGTCAAATTCTGGGGGGAAAGAGACCTTGAATGAAATTAGTTTCTAAAGGAACATGGAGGGTAACACATGACTTTTTTCTCTCAGAATTGATGACAATCTTAAAATGTCAGATCTTCCTGCATTTAAATAGCATATTCATAAAAAATGAGCTATTTTTGTATATCATACGAAACACACACACGCGCGCACATACACACACACACACACACACACACAGTCATAGAGCTTCCAGAGGACAAGTACGTACTTTATCTTTTCTTTATATTATCAGAAAAGAGCTGAAATATACCCTACAAAATGGCTTTTACAACATTGGCATAGAGAGAAAAATGGCCAAAGCGATTAGATTAAAATTCTAATAACTGTGAGATTAACATACAATTTAGTTTTCAGTATTTTAACTTTAGCTCTTAACAATAATTTTTTTTTAAATTTTTTTAACATTTATTTATTTTTGAGACAGAGAGAGACAGAGCATGAATGGAGGAGGGGCAGAGAGAGAGGGAGACACAGAATCAGAAACAGGCTCCAGGCTCTGCACCGTCAGCACAGAGCCTGACCGCGGGGCTGGAACTCACAAACCGCGAGATCATGACCTGAGCCGAAGTCGGCTGCTTAACTGAGTGAGCCACCCAGGTGCCCCTCTTTACAATAATTTTTTTTAAAAAAGCAAAGCTATGGGGCATAATGAAATCATTTTATTCCCATTATAGAGACTGAGTCACACGTATTTACTATAAGAACTAATTGGTACCACATTAAATTTAAAGGAATTTTGTAGGTGGCTACAATTTGGAGCATGCATTATGTTTTTCCTTCACAGAACAAGAGTGAAGTAAAAAACATGATTAGCACTGAAGTGAAATGGACAAGAAGCATATTTTAAGATGAACAAATTTATCTTTCATCATTTGCAAATAATAAAAAGCTGTTGAAGACAAATACAGGAGACATGTCTTCTTGAACACATTTTTGTGGAAAATGAAAGTGAGTGTGTGTGTGTGTGTGTGTGTGTAGAGGACAGGGAGATGGAAGAGGAGAGGAATAACATTTGAAACAGAGAGTCAGCAGGGGCAAGAAATGGGTGGAAGGTTGAAAGATTAAATAATAAATATCCATTCAGGCTATCATTTCCTTAAATCATCTAAACAGCTGTAACTAGATAATCATCAAGTCAGCAGATCAGGCCAAGGATTTGTGATTTAGTCACTGTAACATATGGTGGAAACTTCACATATTCCTTGGTTCTTACTGCATCTAATGCTACTAGGTAAAATATCTTGCAAAGGCTACCTTAGCAATTATTGTTTTATATTTCCAAAAACCAGTTGGCAAAACACCATACTAAGAGCCCACATGAATGATAATGTGAAAGTTAGTAGTTTGGAACCTAAGAAGATAAGTGGATGGATTGAAACTTTTTGAGAACAATGGAAGTGAAGTGTAAATGCCAAATTGATTTTAATATTGACCCAATTTCATCCAATGGTTTAGGTACATGCATCACTGTAGACATCTCAGGTATGTTATGAGTGCTACTTAATATTGACTCATATGTGAGACTCATTTGGTTCAGAATTTAAGAAGATGCCCAATCTCTCTCTGTCCCTTTCTCTGTCTTTTTCTCTCCCCCACCCACACACGTTTTCTCCAACTCAATTATGTGGGAAAAGATATACCTTCAAAATATATTATAATAGGGAGATAATGTGAGGAGAAAAATCAGAGCAAATAGAAAGTGCTACAAAGAGTTTTGGGTCAACCTCTTTATGTATCTCAATTATATCTTCTTTCCCTTCAACCTCTACTACCCCTACCCTAACCATCCAATTGGATGTGTTCTCTTATTCTTGTGATGTAGAGACCAGTAGCAGAAAGTAGGGATAGATTAGAAAATAGATGATTTGAAAAAGGGATATTTTTCACTTTGGTATAATCAGAAAGTTGAGTTCAACAACATTTTTTGTGTGCCTATTAAATTTCAAGACAGTGTTGGGAACTAAGGGTACTAATGTAAATACATATATAGGCCTTGGTATCAAGGATTTTATAATTTAGAAAGGGTAGAGAGAAAAATAGTTAATTTCATTTCAATGTGGTAATTGACAAGATGAACTGTAAACTCCATGAAGGCAGTAGTTATGCTTAATGCTGCTCACTTGTATATCCTGATTATCTAGCACATTTTCTTACACATAGTGAATTCTCAATAAATGTTAAATAAGTAAAACAGAAGTGTATGACAGTCATTATGGCAACAGAGAAGAGGGCAGATCACAACAGGTGATTTAGGGTGAGGTTTTTGGAAGGGATGATGGCTGAACTGAAACTTATTAACAATTTGCCAAGTTAAAAAAAGAAGTGGGAAGGCTCTAATCAGAAAGAATAGCACAATAATAAGTAAAACATAATAAATAGGATGTTGTATATTAAAAAATATATATATAAGAAGTTTGGTAATACCAGATATACACCAACAACACCAGGGGAAGGAGGAAGATGACAGCAAAGTAGGAGGACCCTAGGCTCATCTTGTCCCATAAACACAACAAGATATCTATCAAATCATCTTAAATACCTCAGAAACCAACCTGAGGACTTACAGAACAAACTCTACAACTAAAAGGAGAGAAGAGGCTGCACTGAGGAAGGTAGGAAGTACAGATACACGCTTTAGGGAGGAAATGGATTGTGGGTGCTACAGAAAGGAGGGAGCTATAGTGACAGAGAAGGGAAGAGAGAGGAGCACACAGGGCAATGCACAAGTAGAACATTTCCCTAAAACCATGCAAATTGAAAATGAGAGGGGCTGAATTTTGGTAAGTTGTCAACAAGTGAGGCTTAAAGCCTGGAGTTTTAAAGGTCAGCAGTCTTGGCTGAGATAAATCGTGGAGGGCACCATCTTGCTCCTGGAAAGAAAGCAGGCAAACAACTGTGAGGGAACACCGCATGGAAACAGTGATATGAACAATACATGAGGAATAGACGGGGAGATTATTTACTCTTCTCTGAGCATATCCTGGAGAGGCAGCATTCATGGAGACACCTCTCTGGGGGAAAAAGGAGCTGTCTAGCACCATTTCAGCATACATACAGAATAACCTGTAGGAAGCAGTGCAGTATGGACACTGGCTGCCTAACTTGCCTATGTCCCCTGCTCTTTTTTTTTTAATTTTTAAATTTTATTTTTATTTTATTTTTTATATTAAATATAATTTATTGTCAAACTGGTTTCCATACAACACCCAGTGCTCATCCCAAAAGGTGCCCTCCTCAATACCCATCACCCACCCTCCCCTCCCTCCCACCCCCATCAACCCTCAGTTTGTTCTCAGTATTTAAGAGTCTCTTATGGTTTACCTCCCTCCCTGTCTGTAACTTTCCCCCCTTCCCCTCCCTCATGGTTCTCTGTTAAGTTTCTCAGGATCCACATATGAGTGAAAACATATGGTATCTGTCTTTTTTTGACTGATTTATTTCACTTAGCTTAATACTCTCCAGTTCCATCCATGTTGCTACAAATGGCAAGATTTCATTCTTTATCACTGCCAAGTAGTATTCCATTGTATATATAAACCACTGCTTTTCTTAGTCAAGCTTGCTTTATACCCAGCACTGAACCCCCCCCCCCATCCACCCTCAGAAGACCAGCAGAAACCTTTCCCATACCAAGCACTGTTCCCTGCTCCCTCCAGGCACATCTGCACTAGGGCAAGTTGACCTGAGAATCAGAGCAGCAGGCTCCTCCAAAAAGACCAACACAAATTATTTCCATGAGCTTGGTCTACTGATCATAGTGTGATGCAATATTTCAGGTTTAGGGGAAACTATAACTAGCTTCATTTGAGATTTTTGTTAGTTCACTTGTTTGTAAATTTTTGTTGTTGCTTCTGTTTTTGTTTTTGTTGTTGATGTTTTTCTTTTGTTTCTTGGATAAAGAAAAAGCAAATATTTTTATTTTTTAAGATTTTATTATTATTTTTATACTTTATTTTTTAATTGTGTTATTGTTTTTTTCCTATGTACTTTTTTATTTTCTCTTTTTTCTATCATGATTCTCTTAACAAGCACCAAAACACACCTAGCATCTAGCATCCTTTATTTGATTTTTTAAATTTAAAAAATTTATTTAATTCTATCATTGTTGTTTTTTTCTCATACAATGACAAGACAGATGAATTCACCTCAAAAAAGAATAGAAATAAATGATGGCCCAGGATTTAATAAATGCAGATATAAGATGTTTGAACTAGAATTTAAAACAATGATTATAAGGTACAAGCTGAGCTTGAAAAAAGCATGTAAGACACCAGAGAATCACTTTATGCAGAGATAAAAGAACTAAAATATAGTCAGACCAAAATTAAAAATGTAATAACCTAGATGCAATCCTAAAAGGAGGCCATAAAAACATGAAATGGATAAGGCAGAGGAGCAAATTAGCAATATACAAGATAAAATTATGAAAATAATAAAGGTGAAAAGAAAAGGTAACCAAAGATCAGGGATCACAAAGGCAGACATAAGGACCTCAGTGATGTATTAAAATGTAATAACACTCATATCATAGGAGACCCAGAAGAAGAAAGAAAAAAGGGTGTAGAAGGTTTATGTGAGCAAATTATAGTTAAAAACTTCCATAATCTCGAAAAGGACACAGACATAAAAATCCAAAAAGTACAGAGAACTCCCATTAAATTCAACAAAATATGGTCATTGCCAAGACATATCACAGTCAAAATCACAAAATACATAGACTAGAAAAGAATCCTAAAAATAGCAAGGGAAAAAAGTCCTTAACATACAAAGGAAGACAGATCAGGGTCAAAGCAGATCTGCCTACAGAAACTTGAAAAATGAGAAAGGAGTGACAGAATACATTCAATGTGCTGAATGGAAAAAAAAAACATGCATCCAAGAATACTCTATCCAGCAAGACTGTCACTCAGATTAGAAGGAGAGATAAAGAGTTTCCAATACAAATAAAAACTAAAGGAGTTTGTGAACACTAGACCAGCCCTTCAAGAAATGTTAAGGGGGACTCTTTGGGGAAAAAAAAAACAAACAAAGGAACAAAGACTAGAAAGAACCCGAGAGCATCACCAGAAACACCAACTCTACAGGTAACAAAATGGCACTAAATTCATGCCTTTCAATAATAACACTCAATGTATGGAATAAATGCTCCAATCAAAAGACATAAAGTATAAGAATGTATTAAAAAAAAACCCAAGATCCATCTATATACTACCTACAAGAGACTCATTTTAGTCCTAAAGACACCTGCAGATAGAATCTGAGGGGATGGAGAACCATCTATCATGCTTATGGATGTCCAAAGAAAGCCAGAGTAGCCATACATATTTTAAACCAGACTGTAAAAAGCAATAAAGAAGGGCATTATATCATAATTAAGGGGTTTATCCACCAAGAAGATCTAACAATTCCAAATATTTATGCTCCCGACTTGAAAGCATGCAAATATATAAATCAGTTAATAACAAATATAATGAAACTCATTGATAATAATGCAATAATTGTAGGATACTTAAACACCCCACTTACAACAATGGATAGGTCATCTAAGCAGAAAATCAAAAGGTAATAATGTCTTTGAAAGACACACTGGATCAGATGGACTTAACAGATATGTTCAGAACATTTCATTTTAAAAAAGCAGAATACATATTCCTTTTGAATGCACATGGAACATTCTCCAGAATAGATCACATACTGGGTCACAAATCAGCCTTCAACAAGTACAAAAAGATCAAGATAATACAATGCATATTTTCAGACCACAATGCTATGAAACTTGAAGTCAACCACAAGAAAACATTTGGAAAGTCCTCCATTACATGGAAGTTAAAGTATTTCCTAGTAATGAATGAATGAATGGGTTACCCAGGAAATTGAAGAGGAAATTTTTAAAAATCATGGAAGAAAATGAAAATGAAAATATAAGGGTGTCCTAAGAGGAAAGTATATTGCAATTCAGGTCTATCTCAAGAAGCAATAAAGGTCTATATACACAACATTTACACCTGAAGGAGGTAGACTTAAAGGAACAGCAAATAAAGCCTGAATCAAGCAGAAGAAGGGAAATAATAAAGATTAGAGCAGAAATAAATGATATAGAAACAAACGAACAAACAAAACACAGTAGAACAGATTAACAAAACTAGGAGCTGATTCTTGGAAAGAATTAATAAAATGTATAAACCCCTAGCCAAATTTATCAGAAAGAAAAGAGAAAGGATCCACATAGATAAAACACGAGTGAAAGAGGAGAGATCACAACCAACACCATAGGAAAAAAAAAACAATTATAAGAGAATACTATAAAAAATCATATGCCAAGAAATTGGGCAATCTGGAAGAAAGGAACAAATTCCTAGAAACTCAGAAACTAACAATACTGAAACAGGAAGAGAAAAATTTGAACAGATCCATAACCAGCAAAGAAATTGAATCAGTAATAAAAAAATCTCCCAAAAAGAGTCCTGGACCAGATGGCTTCCCAGGGGAATTCTACCAGACATTTAAAGAAGAGTTAATACATATTCTTCTCAAACTGATCCAAAAAAATAAAAATAAAAATGGAAGAAAAACTTCCAAACTCATTCTATGAAGTCAGCATTACCTTGATTCCAAAACCAAAGACCCGACTATAAAGCAGAATTACAGGCCAATATCCGTGATGAACATGGATGCAAAAATTCTCAACAAGATACTAGCAAATGAAATTCAACAGTAAATTAAAAGAAACATTCATTACTGTCTTAGACTGGGTCTAGAGTTCTTTCTTGTCTAGCAAGAAAGAGGAACTCAGGATTAAAATGCAAGAGATGGCTAATGTCCAGGAGAAGACAAGAGCCCCGATTAATGGTCCTTTCCCCATTTTTATTAGGATCAGAAAGCTTACAAACATGGTGATGGACATGCACAAAGAGACGATGAAAGTGTGAACATTAACTCATGGACATGAGGGAAAGGGGATTTTGAAAATATGCTGGATTAGGAGTTTGGGTTAATACAAAACATAATCCTGGTGCTGGGAAGATGGTTGTTAATAGCAGATGTGAAGCACTGTGTCTGTTTATTTTAGCTAGCCTAGGGGATAAGACAAACCTCAGGGTCAACAAGGCACCAGTCTTTTGTTAATTAGCTCTGCTCTGGGCAACTTTGCCTGGCAGCAGTCTATAGCCCTATTCACCTATTTACCTAATCTTGTTTACCCAAACTTGGGTGTGAGCATCCTATTGCTTTCTAATTCTTTATGCTTTGTTAATCCATCAATGCAACCTCAGGAAATTCCTAAACTTATTCCCCACACATCACAATCAAGTGGGATTTATTCCTGGGCTGCAGGGGTGCTTCAATATTCACAAATCAATCAACATGATACACCACATTAATAAAAGAAAGGAAAAGAACCATATGATCCTGTCAATAGATTTAGAAAAAGCATTCGACAAAATACAGCATCCATTCTTGATAAAAACCCTCAACAAAGTAGGGATAGATGGAACACACCTCAACATCATAAAGGCCATATACAAAAACCCACAGCTAATATTATCCTCAGTGAGGAGGAACTGAGAGTCTTTCTGCTATGGTCAGGAACCAATCAAGGATGTCTATTCTCATCAGTACTATTTAACACGCTACTGGAAGTCTTAGCCTCAGCCATCAGACAACAAAAATAAATAAAAGGCATCCAAATTAGCAAAGAAGTAGTCAAACTTTCACTACTTGCACATGTCATGATACTCTATGTAGAAAGCCCAAAAGCCTCTACCACAAAATTGCTACAACTAACACATGAATTCAGCAAAGTCACAGGATATAAAATCAGTGTGCAGAAATCTGTTGCATTTCTATACAGCTATAATGAAGCCACAGAAAGTGAATTAAAGGAATTGATCCCATTTGCAATTGCACCAAAATAGTAGGATATCTAGGAATAAACCTAACCTAAGAGGTAAAAGATCTGTTATGCCCAGAATTCGTGATCCCCAAAGACCACTAGGGAGCCGAGTCCGATGCAAAAGCAAAGAGCCTTTATTCAAGCTAGCTCGAGCTCAATCCCCTACCTGCACCTACGCAGCGGTGAGATACCAGGGAGAGAGAGCAAGTTTCAAAAGGACAAAGGTTTTATTGGGGCCTGGGGGCAGTTGGTGAGGTAATGGCTATGGCCTCAGCCGATTGGCTGGGGAAGGGTCCTGGGGAAGGGTCTGAGTCCTGTTAGGCAGGTGAGGGGGGGTTTACTCAAGGGGAGGAGGTGTGGTCAAGGTGAAGGACACAGAACAAGATGGAGTCTGCTGGCATAGGCCCGCCCTTTCATTCCCCCCTTGTCATGTAGCTTAGGGACCCAATCATGGGACCGGCTGCATTTATGGTGACAAGGGGAACAGAGTTTGGAGGTTTACACAAAGTTCTGGGAAGCAAGTGTCCCTGGGGTGGCTCTGGGTGGTCTGACTAAGTATTGTCCCCGAGCTGGTGTCTATGATCTGCCAGGTGATGTTTGGGGGGCGTGGGGACTCCCGGCAGCATGAGCAATGGCAAACAGAGTTAACAGAGTTACCAATATTAGGCGGGTTGAATGCGCTGTAGCTTGAGCTTAAGCGGGTTGTGTTGGTCCCGACTGATGGCCCATTGCGAGACGACGTCCTTCCGGATCGAGGAGGGGTCCGCTGGCCTAACGTGGGTGTGATGGACCCAGGTCGTGATGCTGTCTACCTTGATAGCGGTAGGGGTTGTCAACACCACGATGTAGGGTCCCTTCCAGCGCAGCTCCAGAGTCTCTCTGTGGTGCCTCTTGACATAGACCCAGTCTCCCGGCCTGTACTGATGAGGTGTCGGGATCGGACCAGCCTAGTAGATGGCACGGAGGCGTGGCTAAATGTCCTTGTGCGCCCCCTGGAGCCCGCTCAAGGAAAGAAAAAGTTCTTGATCTTTATTTTTTTTTTTTTCAACTTTTTATTTTATTTTTGGGACAGAGAGAGACAGAGCATGAACGGGGGAGGGACACAGAGAGAGGGAGACACAGAATCAGAAACAGGCTCCAGGCTCTGAGCCATCAGCCCAGAGCCCAACGCGGGGCTCGAACTCACGGACCGCGAGATCGTGACCTGGCTGAAGTCGGACGCTTCACCGACTGTGCCACCCAGGCGCCCCTAAAAAGTTCTTGATCTTTAAACTCAGCAATAAGTTCAGCTCTAAGGCTGGGAATAACAGGGGGTGGCCTGCCAAACATGATCTCGTAGGGAGTAAAACCCAGAGTGTAAGGAGTGTTCCTACCCGGTAAAGGGCGTACGGTAGGAGAGTCACCCAGTCCCCTCCAGTCTCCATGGTTAATTTGGTAAGTGTCTCTTTTAGGGTTCTATTCATTCTTTCTACCTGTCCTGAGCTCTGGGGCCTATAAGCACAATGTAATTTCCAGTTTGCCCCCACCGCCTTGGCTACTGCCTGTGTTACCTGCAAGATAAAAGCTGGTCCATTGTCTGATCCTACCATGGCAGGAAAACCGTACCTGGGTAAGATGTCTTCTAGTAGCTTCTTAGCCACCGTCTGAGCCGTTTCATGCTTGGTTGGGTATGCCTCCACCCAGCCAGAGAAGGTGTCTGTAAATACTAAAAGATATTTAAAACCATACTTTCCTGGTTTGACTTCAGTGAAGTTGACTTCCCATTGGGCCCCCGTTCTGGTGCCTCTGAGCCTGGTTCCTTTTTTATTTGATGTGGCTCTTGCGTTGGTGAGTTGGCAGGTCTTGCAGGCAGATACAACTTGCTCTATTTTGGTGTCCTGTTGGTGAATCTTGATTCCGGCATGTCGGATTAAGTCTTTTAATTTTAGGGCCCCCATGTGAGTAGACCGATGCATGTGCTCTAATATTGAGACTCCGAGCTGGTCTGGCAACACGAGATCCTTGTTAGATGTATACCACCATCCCTTTATCTCCTGGGCCATAGGGAGTTTCTTGATCCGCTGTAACTCCTCCTGGGAGTATTTGGGCTGGTCTGGTAAAACTGGGTCTCCTGGGTCCGGTAGTTGTATGGTCATGGTGGGGACTGGAGTAAGGGCTACTGCCTTGGCTGCCTGGTCAGCCTTTCGATTACCTCTAGCTACTGGGTTATCAGCTTTTTGGTGCCCTTGGCAGTGGATAATGGCTAGCTTGGCAGGAAGCCATAAGGCCGTAAGCAGGTTAAGTATCTCCTGCTTATTTTTTATAGTCCGTCCTTCTGCCGTCAGTAACCCCCTCTCCTGATAAATTGCCCCATGAATATGAGCTGTGGCAAATGCATAATGGCTGTCTGTGTAGATGTTGAGCCGTTTTCCAGCTCCCAGCATCAGCGCCTTGGTGAGGGCTATGAGCTCTGCTCGCTGGGCTGATGTTCCGGAGGGTAGAGCCTCTGTCCATACGGTGTCGGTTTCGGTGACCACCGCTGCACCCGCATACCTGTGTCCGTCTCGCACAAAGCTGCTGCCATCAGTGAACCAAGTAGCCTCAGCATCGGGGAGGGGCTGATCGGTCAGGTCCGTCCGGAATCCATGTACTTGTTCCAGGATTCCCGCACAGTCATGTAGTGGAGCACCTAGGTCAGGGTCGGGCAGCAGGGTTGCGGGATTGAGGGCTGCACTGGGGTGGGACCGCACTCGTGGAGGGTTGAGTAGGAGGCTCTGGTAATGAGTCATACATGTATTGCTCATCCATCAATCCGGAGGCTGTTTCAGGACCCCTTCAATGGCGTGTGGGGTCGTGATCCAGATCTCCTGTCCTAGGGTTAGTTTGTCTGCATCCTTGACTAAGAGTGCTGTCGCTGCAATAATTCTTAGGCATGGCGGCCAGCTGGCAGCCACTGGGTCTAGTTTCTTAGACAGGTAAGCCACTGGGCGGTTCCAGGGGCCTAAGGCTAGAGTTAGAACCCCTTTTGCTATTCCCTTATGTTCGTCTACAAAGAGGTGGAAGGGCTTCGTAATGTCTGGTAGGCCCAGGGCTGGGGCACTTAGGAGGGCCTTTTTTAACTGATTAAAGGCAGTTTCTTCTTTTTCAGCCCATTTAAATGTTTTCCCCTCTTTGGTAGCTTCATATAGGGGCTGGGCGATCTCAGCACCTGGAACCCAGAGGCAGCAGTAGCCAGCTGATCCTAGGAATTCCCTCACTTCTCTTCGGGAGGTGGGAGTAGGGATCTTTATGACAGTTTCTTTTCTGGCTTCTGATAACCGCTGCTGTCCACCCTCCAGGATATATCCCAGGTAACTTACCCTCTCCCTGCATATCTGAGCTTTCTTCGCGGATGCCCGGTACCCTAAGGCCCCCAGGGTAGCCAGCAGGTCCTGGGTCCCTCGCTCACAGTCTTTGGCCGTGTCGGCAGCAATCAGGATGTCATCTACATACTGTAGAAGGGTGAGGCCAGGGTGCTCCCTTCTGTACTCACCCAGGTCCTCGTGTAGTGCCTCGTCGAAGATGGTGGGTGAATTTTTGAATCCCTGAGGTAGCCGTGTCCAGGTGAGTTGCCCATTGTAGCCCTCCTCTGGATCATGAGACTCGAAGGCGAACAAGGGTTGGCTCTGGGGTGCCAGCGGCAGACTGAAGAAGGCGTCCTTTAAATCTAGTACAGTATACCAGACCCTAGAGGGCGCTAAGGAGCTCAAGCGAGTATATGGTTTGGGAACAGTTGGGTGTATGTCCGCGACCCTCTTATTTACTTCCCGGAGGTCTTGTACCGGTCGGTAGTCATTTGTGTGAGGCTTTTTGACCGGCAGTAAGGGGGTGTTCCAGGCAGACTGGCAAGGAACTAGTACCCCTAGGCTTTGTAGTCTCCGGATGTGTTGCTGGATCCCCTTCCAGGCCTCCTGAGACATGGGGTATTGTTTGATCCTTACCGGACTCTCTCCTGGCTTGAGCTCTACCAGGACTGGGGTCCTGTGAGCAGCTAGTCCCATCCCCCCCGTCTCTGCCCAAACCGAGGGGAATTCTTGTAGCCATCTGTCTATATTATTCTCTCTCGGGAACGCCTCCTGGTGGAGGAGGTATTCATCCTCCAGTTTCATGCTCAGGACCTGGATGGACCCTTGCCATCGGTGACCTGAGGCCCCCCTTGTCTGAAAGTTATCTGAGCTCCAATCTTGGTCAGTAAGTCCTGTCCTAACAGCGGGTAGGGGCATTCTGGTATTACCATAAAAGAGTGGGATACCCGGCCCATTCCCAAATCTACTGTTCTTCGGGTAGTCCATGAATACTGGCTCATACCAGTTGCCCCTTGTACCCAGGGCTTCTTGCTAGCTAGTTTTCCTTGTGGGGTGCGGAGGACCGAATGTTGTGCTCCGGTGTCGACAAGGAAGTCAATAGGGGTCCCCTCCACTTTAAGAGTTACCCTGGGTTCGGGGAGAGGGTCTGAACCCCGACTCCCCTAATCACTTAGTTCATCCAGCTCTAGGGCTTTTACTCGATCAGTCTTGCTTCCCTTCCCGCCGGCCCTTTTCGGACAATCTCGGGTCCAATGCCCTATCTCCTTGCAGTATGCGCACTGATCCTTCTGCAGCCTCTGCTTCCCCCCCCTTGGTGGTTCTTTTACCTTTTCTTGTGTCGTCTGCCAGCTGCCAGAGACGGCGGTCTCGTTCCTTGGGGAAGTCAGCAGTGGTAGCTAGTAGTATTCTGGCCAGGTCTTGAGTCTGCTTACTGCTGGCAGCCGCCATGGCGAGAGCCTGCTTGTCCTCAGGAGGCTCCCGGTTATTATATACCTTTTCGGCTACCACCAGTAAGTCCTGCAGACTTTTTTCTCCTAGTCTATCTATTTTCTGTAATTTTCTCCTAATGTCTATGGCTGATTGGTTTACAAAGGCCATGATAACAGCTGCCTTGCTTTCCGGAGCCTCTGGATCCATGGGGGTATAGGTACGGAATGCCTCCATGATCCGTTCTAAAAAGGCAGCTGGAGATTCATCTTTTCCCTGTTGTACATTTCCTACCTTGGCCAAATTGGTTGGCTTTCTAGCAGCCATTCGGAGACCCCCCTATTAGAGTCTGGCGGTAGACCCGGAGCCTCTCCTTACCTTCTGCCGTGTTGAAATCCCACTGGGGCTGAGTTAAGGGGAAGGAGGCATCTATCTGAGCCTGGTTGGTGGTGGGATTCCCGTCTGTGTGTGCCCGGAACTAGTTTTCGGGCCCCATTGAGGATTCTTTCTCTTTCTTCAGTCGTGAACAGGACCTGCAAAAGCTGCTGGCAATCATCCCACGTGGGCTGATGGGTAAAAAGAACAGAGTCTAATAAATCAATAAGCCCTGCCAGTTTCTCAGAAAACTTAGGATTCTGAGCTTTCCAATTGTAGAGGTCACTAGTGGCGAAAGGCCAATAGTGATGGGGCTGATTCCCCTCCGCATCTGGGGGTCCAGTGGCTCGCAGGGGCAGAATAGTGGAGTCGGCGGCGGAGGCAGATTGCTCCCTCTGAGCCCTTTGTCTGGTAAAGGGAGGGCTTCCCACTGGAGCCTTTCCGCCTCCCGCTCTCGGAACAGCGTCTGCCTCCCCCAGAAGGGGAGGATGCTGTTCTTCCGGCATCCTAGAGGGGTTATATGGGGGAGGAAAAATTAATTCTTCTTCAGTACCCCCCTGTAGGACAGGGTAGAGGGGTGCTGAAGCCTGGGTAAGACGTTTCCTCTTCTCTGTCTCCTGCAAAGCAAGAATGGGTTTTGGCTCTGGAGGGAGCAGGGCTAGGAAGGGCTTAAGCCAAGAGGGTGGGTCTTTCTACAAGGTCCTGCCAAGTGATAATGTAAGGGAGCTGATCAAGATGGTTCGTCTTAGGCTGAGAGATGATACTCCTGACTCGAGGGATGGTAGGGAGATCGAAGGTCCCCTCCGGTGGCCATCCAACATTGAAAGTTGGCCACTCGCTAGAACAAAAAAACTGCAACCGACCCTTTCGGACTTCCACACTGAGGTTGTTAGCTCTTCCCCTCACATCCTTAAAGTGATCAATCATAATACTTAGAGGAGTAGTCTGAGTCTGTCCCATAACGTCCGTCCAGTAAGTCCACAGAATAAAACAGAGAAACACAAAAACAGACAAACAGAGGGCCCCTAGAAAGTCTTCCAACTCTATGGAAGCAAAACTGAGAGCTAGCTTAGACCTTTGAGGGGATTCCAAGTCCCTCCAGAAGGGAGGATCAGAACGTCTTCCGAAACTCCCGGCCCGTGGTCCTCCAGTGTGTCCACTTAGACCGTGTCGGGCACTACCAGAATTCCAGAAATGAGCTCACACAGAAAAGACAGAACAAACAGACACTAACCCGTAGCCAGTCAGGCTCTCCGGGTCGGGGGTCCCTCAGGGGTCTTGGGGATCCTGGACGAGCCCCCAAATGTTATGCCCAGAATTCGTGATCTCCAAAGACCACTAGGGAGCCGAGTCCGATGCAAAAGCAAAGAGCCTTTATTCGAGCTACCTCGAGCTCAATCCCCTACCTGCACCAACACAGCGGTGAGATACCAGGGAGAGAGAGCGAGTTTCAAAAGGACAAAGGTTTTATTGGGGCCTGGGGGCAGTTGGTGAGGTAATGGCTATGGCCTCAGCCGATTGGCTGGGGAAGGGTCCTGGGGAAGGGTCTGAGTCCTGTTCGGCAGGTGAGGGGGGGTTTACTCAAGGGGAGGAGGTGTGGTCAAGGTGAAGGACACAGAACAAGATGGAGTCGGCCGGCGTAGGCCCGCCCTTTCAGATCTATTCTCTGAAAACTAGAAAACTTATGAAATAAAATGAAGAGGACACAAAGAAATGGAAAAAAAAATTCCATGTGCATGGATTGGAAGAACAAACATTGTTAAATGTTTATACTACCCAAAGCAATCTACACATTTATTGCATTTCCTATCAAAATATCACCAGCATTTTTCATAGAGCTAGAACATACAATCTAAAATTTATGTGGAGTCACATAAGACCCTGAATATTCAAAGCAATCCTGAAAAAGAAAAACAAAACTGGAGGATTCAGGATTTCAAGCTATATTACAAAGCTGTAGTCATCAAAACAGTATAGTACTGGCAAAAAAACCAGACCCATACATCAAAAGAACAGAATAGAAAACTCAGAAATGGACCCACAACTATATGGCCAATTAATCTTCAACAAAGCAGTAAAGAATATCCAATGGAAGAAAGATAGCCTATTCGACAAATGGTATTGGGAAAACTTGACAGCAACATGCATAAGAATGAACCTGGACCACTTTCTTACACCATACATAAAAATAAATTCAAAATGGATGAGAAACCTAAATGTGAGACAAGAAACCATCAAAATACTATAGGAGAACACAGGCAGCAACCTCTTTGACCTTGGCTGGAGCAACTTCTTATTAGACACTTTGCCAAAAGAAAGGGAAACAAAAGCAAACTTGAACTGTTGGGACTTCATCAAGATTAAAAATAACAAACAAACAAAAAAAAATTCTGCACAGTGAAGGAAACAATCAAGAAAACTAAAAGGCAACTGACAGAATGGGAGAAGATACTTGCAAATGACCTATCTGATAAAGGGTTAGTTGTTGCAGGGAGTATGGATGGAGTCACAAAAGATGAGTCCACAAAGTGCAGTTAAGTGAAGGTCCTCATACTCAAGTCGGAATGAGGCCCCCAGAATGAAGCTTCTTTTGATTAGGATAATTGCTAAAGAATACGTGCATAAAGTCAGCTAAGCAAGTGTGTTAATCAATCTAATGGTTTAGCTTTTCAAGGTTGAATTTCCAGTTAATTGGTTTCTATGACACTAGGAAGGATCAAATGTGAAGGAGGATCCAGCCCTGGACAATGTTAATGGCTCTAAGCTTTCCTTATGAGCAGCAGCCGCGTTCAGCTGTGTAAACGTGTCCTAAGGCCTTGCACCTTCTCCAGCCCTTCCCTTTTGAAATCTTTTCTTTTGATGCTTCTCTCCTGCCTCTCCCACAGTCTCCCAAAATCTATAAAGAACTTAAAAACTATAAAGAATTATAAAGAACTCAACACCCATAAAAATGAATAATCCAATGAAGAAATGGGAAGAAGACATGAATAAACACTTTTCCAAAGAAGACATCCAGATGGCTAGCAGACACATGAAAAGATGCTCATCACTCATCATCAGGGAAACACAAATCAAAACCACAATGGTACACCACCTTACACCTGTCATAATGGCTAAAATTAACAACACAAGAAACAACAGGTGTTGGTGAGGATGCTGAGAATGGGAACACTCTTGCATTCTTGGTGGGAATGCAAACTGGTGCAGTCTCTCTGGAGAACAGTATAGAGGTTCCTCAAAAAACTAAAAATACAACTACCCTATGATCCAGCAATCACACTATTAGGTATATACCCAAAGGATAAAAAAAAATACAGATTTGAAGGGGTATATGCACCCTTATGTTTATAGCAGCATTAACAATAGCCCAGCTATGGAGATAACCCAAATGTCCATTGACTGATGAATGAATAAAATAAAGGTGGTGTGTGTGTGTGTGTGTGTGTGTGTGTATACACATATATACATATACATATATAATGA